>NW_009953658.1:392496-393299 GCF_000747805.2 Chaetura pelagica | reverse complement strand
CACTCATGAGGATGCTTTTCAAATTCTTTATGCCTTCAAACAAGCTGTTCAGCAGTGCACAATTCAGAGGAATCTGTCTGCTGTAGAATTCAGATGTAGGCAAAGCAAAGGAAATGGAGAAAGACCTTCAGAAAGAGTTCAGGAGCATAAATCACCCCCAAACACACCTTCTGAAAAACACACAATATTAAATTAAGATTATTGATTTTACATTTTCTCCCAAAAAAACTTGCACGTGTAGCTGTGGCAGTGCTAGAAGAGCATCCAGTGCATGAAGAACAAACTGGATCATAGGCTTGGTTAAAAAAAAAATTAAAAATTTAAATGGGGGTTTATCTTCAGGAGAAAAAACATTTCTCCAAAGAAACAGTCCATCCAAAAGCAAGATGCAAGAAAGAGAAGCATTCTGAACCTGTTGGAAATACGACTAAAACAAAGGACAATTTCTGTGCTGGTCAGTCTCAAGCAGGTGTGATTGCTCCAGCTTGGGGTCCAGCTCCTGTCCTGGTGCCCACCAGGCAGGTACAAGCAGCTCCACTGTGCAGGGGGCTCAGGAGCAGACACAGAGCCCAGGGACTCGAGGAGAAAACAGGAGGAGACAGAGGGTTCCTGCTACAGAGTAAGAGTTGGGATGGTATCTTGCTCTTTTGACTTGTCAACAAGGTTTCCTCTCCCCCAGTGCCAAATGTATCACAGCAGATGTCAAGTACAAATGCTGTCATTTTCATGGCAACGTGCAATAATCCAGCCTTGCACCAGGAACCTGTGTGACTTTCACATGGTATTTGATCCACACACTAAAC
>NW_009953658.1:387777-392446 GCF_000747805.2 Chaetura pelagica | reverse complement strand
CTGAAATAAGAAATGCTTATTACTTTTCTCTTAATACAAGGAGGGAAGAAGAGCACATGAAGAAAGAATGAAAAACCCAGAAAATATTTGTTGTGTCCTGGAGGCTTTAGAACACTTTAAAGCTTCAGTGTGAATGCTCCAAGGCAGCAGAGCTGAGCCCCCTGTACCTCACACGGGGGTTCTTCCAGCAGCTGATCATCTCACCAGTGGGGCATTACAGGTGGAATGAGTGTCTGCAGAAAGCTGGGACTGAAAACAGCTGACATCTGAAGGCAGTTCCCCTGAGCTGTGATGAGGAACATTCCCAGGCAGGGGAATTTACGCTGAAGAAAAAAGGAAGTACAAGGAAGTTTCAGAGATTTGTTTCACTGTCAGAGAACAAGGTACCCCAGGGTACCTGAATGGGAAGCAAAGTTGGAGGCAAGCAGATCACAACAGTTCGCACCAGTTTTGTCCTCCCTATGTGCACCAGAGAGAGACCCTGATTCTGTTCTGCCTGACATCATCTCTAAATCCTCCCTTCGTTTTGTCTTTTTTTTTCTCTCCAAATTCTCAGGCAGAGAATTTCTTGTCAAAGAGACCTTGATGTTCAGATGGGTTATTTGGCCTTAGCAGAACACCTTCAGTTTAGCAGCTCCAACAACTCAGAACCCATCCTGTTGGCTGCAAGATGCAAGATCTCAGTGGAAAAATCCTGCCCTAACCTCAAGTAAAGAAATTTAGCACAGCAGAAAGCCGGACTTCTGACAGGCAGCAGTCCCAAGGGGTTGGATAATTCTCATACCAGGCTCCAGCAAGTAGCTGCATCTTGGCTTCTTCCCATCTCTTTCAAAATGACCTTCCCAGCAGACACAACAAGAAGGAGCAGAAGGAGAATTTCCTGACCCCAGTATGAAAGAAAAGCTTCACCAGTGACCAAATCCCTCCCAGCTGTGAAGCTGACACAGAGACACTCTGCAAGAAACTCATTTCTGGAAACAAAGCTTGAAAGGGAAGCACAGGATCAAGGGGTTTCATTAAGCTTTGTTGACCATCAAAACCACTCAGCTTCAGCATGAGCCAAGACACTGTCTTCTACCCCCGATGGAGCCCAATCCAACCAACCCCTGCAGAGCCCTCAGCAGCCACACAGGTGTTGGTGGCCAACCCTGGCTTCAAGTAGGACAGCTCTGGAGATGAACCCCAGCTGCCAGGCACACCTGATCCATGTTGGTGTGAGCACATCCCCGCGTGTCCCTGGTCAGCCCAGGGCACCAGCCCCAGGAGTGCTCCCTCAGCAGGCATCCATGCCCACTTCTTCAGAGGACACTGAAACAGCCTCAACATGTGCAGCCTGATCTGTGGCAAAAATTAAACTTTAAACATAGCGAGGAAATTTTAGGCCAGACCAATTTTTCTGGCCATAGTTGAGGACTACTAAAAATAGTTTCTAATGCCAACTGGTGGCAGCCTTAATAATCACAGAGGGATTTCTTGTTCCGCAGGTCCTCAGGGAATCTCCATCTCTTCTTTGCACTGAAGCAGATTTCGACACTTCTTCCCATTGCACTGTCCTCATCAGATCTCATCTGACCTTCTTAATCCTTGATTGATATTGGACCATAAACAGCATTCCAGAAAGCTGCTGAGACTCTAACAAGCTACTTTCCTCCCCAGTGTCCTAACGTACCTCACATGGACTCAAAGGATCTGATGGCCATTTGCAGACACTTAGAGCCCCAACACCCAGGCAAATCCCTGGAGCTAGGGACTGTCCAGGTGGGTGCACTCATCCAGCAGACATCTGATCACCTGCATTCATGAGGAAGGCAAAGTTCTCACAGCTGAAACCCTTACACTCCTGTCCAGGCCTCTGGTCTCTTCCTTTCTTTCCAGGTTGTGCTGCTGTGGTGGGTACAATCCAAAATCACCACAAACCTGCAGCCAGCTCTCAATGGCTGGTATGTGGATGGGATTGAGGGCACCCTCAGCAAGTTTGCTGACGACACCAAGCTGTGTGGTGTGGTGACACACTGGAGGGTAGGGAGGCCATGCCAAGGGACCTGGACAGGCTGGAAAGGTGGGCCCGTGCAAACTGCATGAAGTTCAACAAGACCAAGCACAAGGTCCTGCACACGGATCAGGGCGATCCCAAGCACAGATCCAGGCTGGACACAGAACAGATTCAAAACAGCCCTGATGAGAGGAACTTCTGGGGTGTTGGGTGAGGGAGCCAGCTGAGGGTGGTGAGACCCTGGCCCAGGTTGCCCAGAGAAGCTGTGGCTGCCCCATCTCTGGCAGTGTTGAAGGGCAGGCTTGGAGAAACCTGGGCTGGTGGAAGGTGTCCCTGCCTGTTGCAGGTAGTAGGAACTAGATGATCTTTAGGGTCCCTTCCAACCCAAACCATTTTGTGGTTCTATGATTCTGAACAGCACTTCACTCCATAAGCACCCTCCTCCCTGCTGTCCAAATCTGGTCCAACCACCAAATGATCAGCAAGTGACATTTCAGGTGTTAAGGCCCAGGTTAATGCTGACTACCAAGACCTGGACTCCTGTGCAATCCCTGAGAAACCAGCACAGTCCCTGGAGCTGGTGGCTCCATGATGAGACACACCAGGAGTGTGACACCGTGACTGCCCAGCTCAACAGCCCCTGCTCAACCTGGGGAGGGCAGGGCCAGAGCAAGGCCCTGGATGGGCTCATGACCTGCAGCCCAGGTGGTGACAGCCCTGAAGAAACAACCCAGTAAAGATGACTGTTCCTTATTGCTGGTGTTTCTTCAGGGCTGTCACCACCTGGGCTGCAGGTCATGCAGTTTCTTTACTGGGGACCCACAGGAGCCGTTTCCAGCATTTATCAAGGGAATGAAGATGCAAAGGGAGGGGAAAGGGAGGTCTGCCTCACAGCTTTGGCTAAGTATGTATCCAACATTCCAAAGCTCTTTGAAGTTGATTTGCTTTGAAAAAAGTAAAACAGGGTATATAAATTTTATGTTCTCTTTATCTGAAATCCCACATCCGCAGTGATGCTGGATCCACCACCAGCCAGGACTGTGATCACACAGACCTATTTATTCGTAACAGAAACAAAAATGGGTTAGAGAGGAGCAGGAAGGTTGATCAGAGGTATAAAAAAATTAATTGCAGGAAAGTATTTAACAAAGGGGGCACACTAATGGCAAAGCAATGTGTATTTAAGCAGATCCAGGACAGGCATATAGAATGGTGAGTGGGATTCTGAAAAAACCCCCAGAACTTCCACAGAGCATCCGAACACAAGAGCACTTAAACTGAAGAGGAACATATTTCTAAGCCAGTGAGATGAGGTGCTCTTCTGCATCAGGCATAATGAGCTGCCTTGTGACACAACTGGCATGAAGAGCACAGCAGGGATCAGCAAGAGGTCAGATGTTCATGTAGAGAACAAGAACAGGCAGAGCTGCACTGGGCAGGAGAGCCCATGGACTGAGCCCACCACTCAGCCCCTGTCCTACCAACCCCACCACCCCATGGTTGTGGCTCCTCCCCACCCCAGCCCATCACTACCCACTCCCCACACAGCCCCAGCACCTCTTCCTACCACAATATTCCCAGCCTCCCCCTTATCCTGCATGACCAGAAGGCAGCAGATCAAGCCAAGGATTCCCATGGTGGAGCTCACGTAGGCTGGGTGGCCACCAGGGCGTGGGCACCACGGACACCTGCTGGCTGCTCCCCCACCCTCAGGTCCCAGTGACTTGGCCTTGAAACCTCCACACACGGGACAGACCTGGTTGAAAATGTTTAAGTGGCTTGAAAGAGAGTATGGAACAATCCAAAGAGAAGGGAAACGATTGCTGATGTCCAACTGCCTCAGGAGAACAGCCTCAAAGCAGGGACCGTGGACCTTCCTGTGCTGGGCAGGAGCCAGAGAAGGAAGGACCACCGGGCTCTCTTGAGGGCTGTTTCTTCTGCAGGTCAGTGGGCTATTGGACCCTTTCAAGGACCCCTGGCCTCAGCTAACCAGAGACTAACTACCAACCACACAGGGACAGGACCTTGGTAGGAGAGAATCACCTGAGCCTACAGTGAAGAAGTGTCACTGATAGGTCCTGCAGACCTGGAAGGGAACAGGACTGTGCTCTGTCCCCTGGTCACCACAGGCTTGGCTGTGCAGCTGTACATACCATGAGCAACAAACTCCACATCTTCCAAACAAGCTTTTCCACATCTGAGATATTTTGCTTTCTTCAGTTCATTTTCTTTTGTCTTTCATGAGCAATTTTTCTCTAGCTCCTCTTCCATGACTCATTTTTCAGAGTTTCCAACAACAGAAAAAGGAAATAATTTATCCACATCTCAAGAAGCTCTCATTATTCCCAAAAGATCTTTTAAATCCCAAACACTGACCACTAGACAAGCAGCACAGAGGCACAGCTCCCAGGCTCCCACACCACCTAACAACCTCAGCAACCCAATTAGGATGCTTCGTGCTTGGTTCACAAACCAGGTGCTGTTCCAGTTGCTCCAGGGCAGGTGTCCAAGACTCTCATACTCACACAGAGCACCTCTGGTAAAGCCACAGCACAGGAGACACAGGGGAACAGCAGATGGGGACAGCCCTGCTCTGCTCTCTGCCACCACTGCCCTTCAGCACGTGGAGAGGGGACAGTTCCTGCTCTCCCAAGGGCTGCGAGGAGCTGCACTTGT
>NW_009953658.1:378369-385677 GCF_000747805.2 Chaetura pelagica | reverse complement strand
ATCCTGCAGCCAGCTCTCAATGGCTGGTATGTGGATGGGATTGAGGGCACCCTCAGCAAGTTTGCTGACGACACCAAGCTGTGTGGTGTGGTGACACACTGGAGGGTAGGGAGGCCATGCCAAGGGACCTGGACAGGCTGGAAAGGTGGGCCCGTGCAAACTGCATGAAGTTCAACAAGACCAAGCACAAGGTCCTGCACACGAATCAGGGCGATCCCAAGCACAGATCCAGGCTGGACACAGAACAGATTCAAAACAGCCCTGATGAGAGGAACTTCTGGGGTGCTGGGTGAGGGAGCCAGCTGAGGGTGGTAAGACCCTGGCCCAGGTTGCCCAGAGAAGCTGTGGCTGCCCCATCTCTGGCAGTGTTGAAGGGCAGGCTTGGAGAATCCTGGGCTGGTGGAAGGTGTCCCTGCCTGTTGCAGGTAGTAGGAACTAGATGATCTTTAGGGTCCCTTCCAACCCAAACCATTTTGTGGTTCTATGATTCTGAACAGCACTTCACTCCATAAGCACCCTCCTCCCTGCTGTCCAAATCTGGTCCAACCACCAAATGATCAGCAAGTGACATTTCAGGTGTTAAGGCCCAGGTTAATGCTGACTACCAAGACCTGGACTCCTGTGCAATCCCTGAGAAACCAGCACAGTCCCTGGAGCTGGTGGCTCCATGATGAGACACACCAGGAGTGTGACACCGTGACTGCCCAGCTCAACAGCCCCTGCTCAACCTGGGGAGGGCAGGGCCAGAGCAAGGCCCTGGATGGGCTCATGACCTGCAGCCCAGGTGGTGACAGCCCTGAAGAAACAACCCAGTAAAGATGACTGTTCCTTATTGCTGGTGTTTCTTCAGGGCTGTCACCACCTGGGCTGCAGGTCATGCAGTTTCTTTACTGGGGACCCACAGGAGCCGTTTCCAGCATTTATCAAGGGAATGAAGATGCAAAGGGAGGGGAAAGGGAGGTCTGCCTCACAGCTTTGGCTAAGTATGTATCCAACATTCCAAAGCTCTTTGAAGTTGATTTGCTTTGAAAAAAGTAAAACAGGGTATATAAATTTTATGTTCTCTTTATCTGAAATCCCACATCCGCAGTGATGCTGGATCCACCACCAGCCAGGACTGTGATCACACAGACCTATTTATTCGTAACAGAAACAAAAATGGGTTAGAGAGGAGCAGGAAGGTTGATCAGAGGTATAAAAAAATTAATTGCAGGAAAGTATTTAACAAAGGGGGCACACTAATGGCAAAGCAATGTGTATTTAAGCAGATCCAGGACAGGCATATAGAATGGTGAGTGGGATTCTGAAAAAACCCCCAGAACTTCCACAGAGCATCCGAACACAAGAGCACTTAAACTGAAGAGGAACATATTTCTAAGCCAGTGAGATGAGGTGCTCTTCTGCATCAGGCATAATGAGCTGCCTTGTGACACAACTGGCATGAAGAGCACAGCAGGGATCAGCAAGAGGTCAGATGTTCATGTAGAGAACAAGAACAGGCAGAGCTGCACTGGGCAGGAGAGCCCATGGACTGAGCCCACCACTCAGCCCCTGTCCTACCAACCCCACCACCCCATGGTTGTGGCTCCTCCCCACCCCAGCCCATCACTACCCACTCCCCACACAGCCCCAGCACCTCTTCCTACCACAATATTCCCAGCCTCCCCCTTATCCTGCATGACCAGAAGGCAGCAGATCAAGCCAAGGATTCGCCCCTGTCCTACCAACCCCACCACCCTCTGGTTGTGGCTCCTCCCCACCCCAGCCCATCACTACCCACTCCCCACACAGCCCCAGCACCTCTTCCTACCACAATATTCCCAGCCTCCCCCTTATCCTGCATGACCAGAAGGCAGCAGATCAAGCCAAGGATTCCCATGGTGGAGCTCACGTAGGCTGGGTGGCCACCAGGGCGTGGGCACCACGGACACCTGCTGGCTGCTCCCCCACCCTCAGGTCCCAGTGACTTGGCCTTGAAACCTCCACACACGGGACAGACCTGGTTGAAAATGTTTAAGTGGCTTGAAAGAGAGTATGGAACAATCCAAAGAGAAGGGAAACGATTGCTGATGTCCAACTGCCTCAGGAGAACAGCCTCAAAGCAGGGACCGTGGACCTTCCTGTGCTGGGCAGGAGCCAGAGAAGGAAGGACCACCGGGCTCTCTTGAGGGCTGTTTCTTCTGCAGGTCAGTGGGCTATTGGACCCTTTCAAGGACCCCTGGCCTCAGCTAACCAGAGACTAACTACCAACCACACAGGGACAGGACCTTGGTAGGAGAGAATCACCTGAGCCTACAGTGAAGAAGTGTCACTGATAGGTCCTGCAGACCTGGAAGGGAACAGGACTGTGCTCTGTCCCCTGGTCACCACAGGCTTGGCTGTGCAGCTGTACATACCATGAGCAACAAACTCCACATCTTCCAAACAAGCTTTTCCACATCTGAGATATTTTGCTTTCTTCAGTTCATTTTCTTTTGTCTTTCATGAGCAATTTTTCTCTAGCTCCTCTTCCATGACTCATTTTTCAGAGTTTCCAACAACAGAAAAAGGAAATAATTTATCCACATCTCAAGAAGCTCTCATTATTCCCAAAAGATCTTTTAAATCCCAAACACTGACCACTAGACAAGCAGCACAGAGGCACAGCTCCCAGGCTCCCACACCACCTAACAACCTCAGCAACCCAATTAGGATGCTTCGTGCTTGGTTCACAAACCAGGTGCTGTTCCAGTTGCTCCAGGGCAGGTGTCCAAGACTCTCATACTCACACAGAGCACCTCTGGTAAAGCCACAGCACAGGAGACACAGGGGAACAGCAGATGGGGACAGCCCTGCTCTGCTCTCTGCCACCACTGCCCTTCAGCACGTGGAGAGGGGACAGTTCCTGCTCTCCCAAGGGCTGCGAGGAGCTGCACTTGTGCCCAGTTACTTCCGAGGAACTTGAGGCTGCAGGGAACCCGAAGAGTTTCCATCCACTCTCACAGACCAGTTCTCGGCAAACTCATGATCCTGGGACCAAAGACAGTGTTAAAATCTATCTCAGTCCCCAGGAGAGCTCCAGCTCCTCAGAGGGAAAGCAAGAACACTTGGCACCCAAGGGCTAACAGAGAACCCAGACTGGGAAGCACCACCAGCTCAGAGGGCAACAGGCTCTTGCTTTGCCTGATGTGGTGGAGAAGGCCCTGGAGTCAGTGTCCAAGGACAGAGTGACTTGAGCTGAAGAGACCACAGAGACATGGAGCACCCGGAGATGTTCTGCAGCCTCAGGTGGGGCACTGCTCTCACACACAGCCCTCAAGAGAACTGGTGACCCCTTGGATCCTTGCTCAGTGGATCACCAAAACAAGGCTGCTGGGCAGTGCTCATGACTAAATCATTGTATTACCTGGGAAAGAAGAAAATCAGTCTCCTTTTTCTGAGCAAGGACCTGGTCACTGTGCCTCTGATGCCTCACAGCCAGATCACAGCTGTCTGCTGTGTCTAAAGACACACAAAAAAATTATTAAACCAGCCACGACCACCCATCTCAGAAGTGAGAAGAGATGAAGACTGAAGTTTGGAAGGTTCTAGAACAGCCTCCCCCCAAGAGGAGCAGGAGAAAAGCCTCCATGGTTCTGAGGGTGAAGCGTGAGCAGTTCACAGGTGGTTGTAGAGCTGTGCAGGACCAAAGTCCCAACTCACTGACCATGAGACTCCTCCTCCATCCCTGTTCTTCCAATGCTGGGAAAAAACCACAGGAGCAGCAGCGTGGTGAGGAGGCAGAGGTTTCTCACCCCTTTGCTTGTGATCCCCCTGGGCACAGACAGTGTGAGGAGCAAGTTTAAAGCTTTGGCTTAACCTTGTCAGTTATTAATGGGTCTGTCTCTACCTGCATTCAACCTTCTGCCAGGACCCACAGCCCAGACCTGTGCTGCACAGAGCTGCCTCTCCTAAATGTTGCTGAAAGGATAAAGAGAGTCCAGGGGGAAATACCCAGTCGAGCACCAAACAGAAGCTGCAAAACCTTCCACTAACAAAACCCATCTTCACTGTGCAGCAGCAACTCTATTCACAAGTAAAATAATCCTCTCTATCTAAACAACCTCCAGCACAACAGAGAACTGCTACAATAATAACTCAACAACACCATAACCACAGCCAACAGAGATGCACATTGCCATTTATTTCACAGAGGGTTTGCTGAGATGCTGCAGAAGGGAATGCCAGTGAGGAGCCACACTGGAGAGTAAAACCTCCTGTTGGAGGCTCATGGTAACAGTTGCTTGAGAATAACTCCTCCGAACCACAAAGTGCAAAGAAATGAGACTCCAAAACCAGCACATTCATGGTGCTCCCAGTTTCTCTCCCGCATTGGAGATTTAATCCTTGTTGTGCCTCATCTCCAAAACACTTCTCCCTGTGACCTTGTGATTTCAGTGCTGGTGACTAGTGGTTCTCCCTTTGCTTGGGGCGCTCACATCTCATTTCATTTCTCATTATCAGCAGCAAGCAGATCAAGGACAGAGTCTCCTCTAATGGAATTCTTTAGCTATCTTACAAACAAAATAACTGTATTGATTATTGACTTTAGTTGTCCAACAGCTACCAGGACAGTTAGGGTACCCAGCCAGGACCCCACCACCATGCTCTCAAAACCAAACCAACTCCTGCTGGAAAGCTCCAGGACACCTGTGACACAGTGCAAGGCTCAGTGCACTTTGCTCCACCAAACCAGCACAACAGACCCTTGGGTAACATCAACATCCAGCAGACCCTTCCCAGGAGCCCACCTGCTCTCACCAAGGGATGCAGCCTCCTAGTGTCACCCTGGGTGAGCACCCAAGGAAGCTCAGCTCTCCCTGAAGCCAGCACACCAACAAGCAGCATTTGCTTCCTAGCACACTCACACTTCAAGCAGGGCCACACAAACCCTGGCATGTTTTCTCAGTCTCCTCTCTGACAGGAGCAGTCCCAGCCATCCAAAAGCTGCACTGCATCCAAGGGACGGCTGTCAAGTCCCCTCACAACACCCTCAGATGAGGCACCATCCCTACCACCAGTTCCACATCAGCAATCTCGGGTTCCCCAGGGCTGTTCCCCAGGGCTGCTGTCCCCCTGGAGGTCCCTTCCCACAGCACACTCATGCCTGCAGACAGCCCTTCCCTCAGGCTTGCACCTTTGGACAGGTTTCTCCCTCAGCAACACACTCAGAGAGCTTCCCCATGCAGGACTCTTGCCCTTGCACATCTTCCCAAACACAGCTCACTTCATGAGGCAACTGCCTCCACCAGTTCTCTGACAACACTCCCCAGATCTGTTCCCTTCCTCCCCCAAACGGCTCTCCTCTTGTACCCACCACACTTCAACACTTCCTCCAAATGCCACCTTCTCCCTCCAGGACCCTTCACCCCCAACACCCAATTCCTGAGCAGCTTGGTTAGTGCCCACACAGAGGGCACATCCTTTCCAGGACCCTGATCCTGGTGCCCCCAGCTGCCCGTGGTGAGGTGTCCTCTCCAGCACCTCTCACCGCTGCCTGTTTGCGACCCCTTTGGTACCCCTGTTAGCTCCTGTCCAGCACCAAGCATCGAGGACCTTCACTTACACCAATTTCTATTTCCCACAAGCCGGGCAGGAGAGAGCCCTTCCCACCAGCCAAAGATCACCCCCCATTAGCAAGAGGAGTCACGAGTCCACCGAAGATGACAAAGCAGCCGCGGCAGCGGTTCCGCTCTGGCTGCCGGGCTCCATCCATCCCATCACTCCACCTGTCTGCACTGCCAGGGCACCCCAGCCAACAGTGACAACATTCCCATCCTCACAAAAATTAATCAGCATCTTAAAAACAGTAAATAGCTGAGCACTGCCCATCTACACTGCCTGGAGACTGTTCACAAGCCACTGTAGTGATTGTCTTTTAACTCTTCTTAAGCCTTCCCAGCCAGAGCACCAGCTGAGAGGGGCTCCAGCTCTGAGGGGCCATGGCCCATCCTTATCTGTTCTCCCTCCCCATGGAAGGAACTTGCTCACATGAAGAAGATATGCAAACAGTTACAGGTGAATGTTACATGAATTATGGGTTCTGCTGCAATTACTAAGGAATGGCACCAGGTTCTCCTCATGCAAACGCACAATGACATGAAGAAGGGTGAGAACACCCATCTATTGACTCCCTCCAGCTTCACCCCACAACCACGTGTGGCTCCACACACCAAACAGCCATTAACTCCAACCACCCACTGCAGGAATCCCTTCACCTGGCACATCAGCCAAGGCACAGGCACTTCACAGCTACCTCCTCCCTCACTGAAGGGACAAAAACACATTGGTGGGGGCAACAGCAGGTCTGCTTGGACTGCCACCTTCAAGGGGAGGTTTTCAGCATCCACAGCACAGGACTGAGAGGTCTAACGTGCTTTAGAAGCAGCAATTCAGAGCATGGAGCAGCAAGCCCTGTCTCCCTCTCCCAAGCTCAGAGCCACATTACAGCTAATGCAACCAGTCAGATGAGTGCCTCCCCCAGCCTGTATCCTAAGAGGAACCAGCCAAAAAACAGGAGGCAGGAAGATTAAAAGAAAATTCTTAAACTTTCTGTGAAAAACTATGGAATTAGCCTGCTGGCAGGGGAAGCCTTTCCTACCCCTGCCTGCTAGAAGCTGAGTTGTGACCTACTGCACCAGTGTAATGGGCAATGCCATTATCCCTCCAAGCCTCTCACCCCCCTTCGAGCTCTGCATTGTTGAGGCTCCTCAGCACGAGTGAATTTTGTTCAGGAAGAGCCTCTCTGCCCACCTGCCCCTCTCAGCAAGAAGTGGGCTGGCAGCTGGGAGCCTTGCAGATGGCCCATGGCACGAGGCTGGAGCAGCTCACGGGGTTCAGAGAGGCACCCACTGCTCCAGGGGGTCCCAGCAGAGCACAGCACCTACAGCCCTGTGTCACAGGGGGACCCACCACCCAGAGGGTGCAGGACCAGAGCACTGGTGACACACTGAGCAGCTGTGGCTCCATGTCTGGGAGCCGACTGGGCAGCCTCAGGTCCTGACCAGCACTCCGCGACTGGCCAGCCTCAGGTCCTGACAAGCACTCCGTGGCCCCACAGCCCTGTGTCCCCAGGGTCTGACTGAGGGACCTGAGGCTGGAGCCAACTGGGGACCCCACGGCCCTGCAGCCCCACAGGTGGGCTCGGACCCCCACAGCCCTTCAGCCCCACGGGTGGGCTCGGGACCCCCACGGCCCTGCAGCCCCACAGGTGGGCTCGGGACCCCCACGGCCCTGCAGCCCCACAGGTGGGCTCGGGACCCCCACGGCCCCACACGTGGGCTCGGGACC
>NW_009953658.1:376060-376983 GCF_000747805.2 Chaetura pelagica | reverse complement strand
TGCAAACTCACAATGACATGAAGAAGGGGGAGAACACCCATCTATTGACTCCCTCCAGCTTCACCCCACAACCACGTGTGGCTCCACACACCAAACAGCCATTAACTCCAACCACCCACTGCAGGAATCCCTTCACCTGGCACATCAGCCAAGGCACAGGCACTTCACAGCTACCTCCTCCCTCACTGAAGGGACAAAAACACATTGGTGGGGGCAACAGCAGGTCTGCTTGGACTGCCACCTTCAAGGGGAGGTTTTCAGCATCCACAGCACAGCACTGAGAGGTCTAACGTGCTTTAGAAGCAGCAATTCAGAGCATGGAGCAGCAAGCCCTGTCTCCCTCTCCCAAGCTCAGAGCCACATTACAGCTAATGCAACCAGTCGTAATGGGCAATGCCATTATCCCTCCAAGCCTCTCACCCCCCTTCGAGCTCTGCATTGTTGAGGCTCCTCAGCACGAGTGAATTTTGTTCAGGAAGAGCCTCTCTGCCCACCTGCCCCTCTCAGCAAGAAGTGGGCTGGCAGCTGGGAGCCTTGCAGATGGCCCATGGCACGAGGCTGGAGCAGCTCACGGGGTTCAGAGAGGCACCCACTGCTCCAGGGGGTCCCAGCAGAGCACAGCACCTACAGCCCTGTGTCACAGGGGGACCCACCACCCAGAGGGTGCAGGACCAGAGCACTGGTGACACACTGAGCAGCTGTGGCTCCATGTCTGGGAGCCGACTGGGCAGCCTCAGGTCCTGACCAGCACTCCGTGGCCCCACAGCCCTGTGTCCCCAGGGTCTGACTGAGGGACCTGAGGCTGGAGCCAACTGGGGACCCCACGGCCCTGCAGCCCCACAGGTGGGCTCGGGACCCCCACGGCCCTGCAGCCCCACAGGTGGGCTCGGGACCCCCACGGCCCCACACGTGGGCTCGGGACC
>NW_009953658.1:369332-372223 GCF_000747805.2 Chaetura pelagica | reverse complement strand
CCACCCGTAGCTGCCATAGTGACTTCGTCACACGCTCGTTTTTCAGTCGTTAAGAGTTATTAAGTCAAAGTGCCTCGGAAGACTCATCTATCACATCAGAGGCACATTTGCAACAAGTTAAGTAATCATTTCAAAGAACACCACCATTTTTGTTTGGGCTCTTTTGGCAGGCTCAGTTTCAATTAAAGGATGTTAATTAGTTGAATCATACTTCATGTGAATGCCTACTTGATAGAGACCTCGATCAGTCGTGCAGCTGCTCCAGGTTCAGGCTGTACCCTGGGACCATTTCTACCTATATTCCCAACTGGAAAACGTGAGAAAACCTACCTGGAATGGCATTTATGTTTTCTACCAGGCAAGAGCAAGTATCTCTTGGCATGTTTCCACATGAACTGATAACACGTTTCTTCACCTACTTTATCACCTGGCACCGTAAGGCACCTTGAGGCCTGAAGGAGCCAGTTCCATCCTTTGTATCACCTGGTTAAGCTGCAGCTAATCCCTGCAGGATCCTGCTGGATCCATAACTTCTTTCTGAACAGCAGCCAGGACGCCTTGTATATTATGAATAAAACAAACAGCACCGGGGCTGCTTATTAAGCAGCCAAGGAGGTTCTCAGTGTCCACAGCGCAGAACTGAGATTCCACCACGCGTGATGCTCACGTCCTCCTCCCTCCAAGATGCCTTAGCAGCCTCCCAGCACCTGGAGGGGCTGCAAGAAAGCTAGGGAGGGGCTTTTGACAAGGGCAGGGAGTGATGGGACCTCCTAAAGTCACCTCTACAGCCAGCAACCTGCTCTGGAAGCTGCTGAGCTGCACTCAGATTTCCTTGGATGCTCTGCCCAGAGGCAGGAGGAGCCCGACCCACCTGCATCCCCCAGCCAGGTCCTGCAGAGGGGCAGCTCCAAGCCCGGGGCTCAGCTTTGGTTCTCCTCTGGATGAACCAGCACTCCAGAAACACTGCTGTGAGCCCGTGGATCAGCACGGGAATCTGACAGCACACCCTTGGGTGGCACTTCTGAGGTCTCACATTTGCGTGTTGAAAATAACTACTTAAGGCGGATTTGCCATGTGACTCCATGTCTTGTGCTTCTTTCAGATATTTTAGCCCCTGGAAGCATCCAGACTGCTTGGAGATGGTGATGGGGTTGCCCCCACCAGAAACAGTCAGGGGTCCCAGCTTGGAAGAGCTTCCTGATGAGAGTGGATACTGACAATAATCCCCTCCACAAGCCACAGTCATTTCGGAGGGAAGACAAACTTCCCTGCCCTAGGCTGGTGGTAGGTTCAAATCACCACAAATGAGTGAACAGACCATAATAACCCCCACAGGTAGTTCAATCATATCAAGCAGTCCCAAATATCCAGGGCGGATGCTTTCATTTTTATGTGCTCTCAAGGGGCTGAACAGAAGAGGATCACTTTTTGTCACGTGAGGTCTGGCTGAAGGATCCTGGGTCTAGGGTCAAACAACCCTCCTGCTGCTCCTTTGGGGACTCCTGCCTACCCCACATAGGTGAAGACACCCTGGTTTTTGGGGAGCACAGCCTGTGACCTACGGGTGCTGCAGCCTTTGCCCCATAGCCTGGCCATAAAGGCAGGACCAGGGGCTGTGGCAGGTCCAAGCCAAGGAGGTTGTCTCAGAGCTGTGGGAGTAACTTAAGCTTCATCTTGCCACGTTTCTGCATCTCTGGGAGCCAGCAAACACTCTAAGGTGCCTTGCACGTTACCACAAAAGTATCTATTACAGATCCTGATTTTTTCTCCCTTGAGAGCTGAGTATCAGATGTTTTGTTGCCTTAGGATAGAGAGGTTTTTGCATGAGGGAACTTCCTACAGTTTAAAAATGTGCTGTGAACTGAACCCTTAAGGAGTGAAATGTATTTGGCAGCTTTGCAGTTAACCTGTTGGCCTCTTCTAGGAACTGTGGGACTGTTAAATTGTTCTTGTCCGTAAGGCACCAGTCCCAAAAACATGGGGTTTTTTTTCTCTTTTTGTTTTAAATTAGTTGCTTTTCACTTCAGCCATGGAAGGAAGGGTTTGTAAACTCCTCCTCCCGCTCTGAGAATGTTAACTGCTCTCACACATACAGCTCTGCACCCAGAGTAGCTGGAGATGGTTTCTCTGTAGGAACCTTTCTGGAGACATCTGCACCAGGAGCTTGGTGGGAAGAAGCAGGCAACACATGCCCTGCCAGAGGAGTCTCAGCGCTGCCCACCAGTGAGAGCCACAGCCATTTCCTCTGTGGGTTTGAGAGATTTTGCCATCACACAGCTGTATTATAAAGCCCACCAGGTCCTTTTAACTTGGTACCATTAGACAGAACTTGACTGACAACCAAGCACTGCTTCTCCATCATGGCACTTACTATGTGTCCTTTGGAAGAAACAATTTTGCTGTTCCGGAGTTTCAAATTGTTACTACAAGCGTGGCTGACAGATACAGAAATAGACCAGGTTTGATGGGAACTATTTCAGCTCCAGAAAGAAAATAGCAGCTTCCTCACTTCTAAAACTTGCTCAGAATCAAACAGAATGGTTGAGGCTGGCAGGGACCTCTGGAGATCATCCTGTCCAACCCCCTGTCACAGCAGGGGCACCTGCAGCCTGTTGCCTAGGTCCACATCCAGCTGACCTTTGAACATCTCCAAAGATGGAGAGTCCACAGCCTCCCTGGGCAACCTGTGCTAGTGCTCAGTCACCCTCACAGTGGAAAAGTGTTCCCTGATGTTGACAGGGAGCCTCCTGTGTTTCGGTTGGTGCCCGTTGCACCTGGTCCTGTCCCTGGGCACCACTGAAAAAAGCCTGGCTCCATCCTCTCCTGACATCCTCCCTGCAGATATTTACACACATGGATGAGATCTGCCTAAGCTGTCCCCTTCTCTCGCT
>NW_009953658.1:341229-369236 GCF_000747805.2 Chaetura pelagica | reverse complement strand
TCCTCTCCTCTCCTCTCCTCTCCTCTCCTCTCCTCTCCTCACAGATGCTGCAGTTCCTTCATCATCTCTGAGGCCCTCCACTGGACACTCCGGCACGTCCATCTCTCTCCTGTCCTGGGGAGCCCAGCACCTGTCCCAACACTCCAGGTGTGGCCTCACTAGTGCTGAGCAGAGGGGAAAGATGTCCCCCTCAACCTGCTGGAGGTGCTTTGCCCATGGCAGCCCATGGTGCCATCCACCTTCTTTGTGGCAAGGCTCACATTCAGCTCAGTAGCAGCAGGGACCCCCCAGGGCTGGCTCAGCAAAGCTGTTTTCCAGCTGGATGCCCCCCATATGTTTGGGGTCAACAGGGATTTCCCTTGGCTGTCAATCAGCTATTTTGGGAGTAACCTTTACCTCAGCAACGGGAGAAATCAGATGGCCCAGATCTGATGTAGTGACCAAAAGACAGAGGTTCTGCCCAAAATCCAGGAGGCAATTCCTGGAGAGCTTTGTGCCTCACCATGGTGGCTCCCTCCAGCACTGAAGCAGAGCGGGACCCCCATGCTCTCCCCCCATGCACCCCTGAGCTGGGTAAGGAGGCAGAGCTGGGTGATACCCAGAGCTGGCTGCTCCTGCTCCTGCTCAGAAGGATTTCATTCTTCTCTGTTCCTGGAGCTGATCCAGCTTGCTGGTCAGGCTGCTGAGAAACTTCTGGTCTCAGATCATCTCTGCACAACTAAAAGAGAACAGCGCAGTCACCTGCTAACAAGAGCCAATTACTGGCAGATTCAGAGTGTTTGGGAAAATGGGGCAGGGGGATGGGAGGCCCTGGCCTCGCTGCTCCTCTCCCGCTGCAGAGCTGCGCTCCCCATCACCCGCACCAGGCTGGACAGCAAGGGGAGCCCAGCCCGGAGCCCGCCCTCAGACCACGGCATCTGCGGGTGAGTGGGGGGCTGGATGGGCTTGGAGCAACCTGGTCTAGTGAGAGATGTCCCTGCTTATGCAGGGGGGTGGGACTGGAAGGGATTTAAGGTCCTTTCCAACCTCTGTGAGTCCATGAGGACGGAGCTCAGCTGCACCGCACCAGGGGAGCACAGCACGGATGACATTGGACATGTAGCCAGAGACTGGTTGGGAAATCCCCCCAAGAGGAGCATTCAGCCAAGCAGCAGGAGCAGTCGTGACCTACAAGGTGCTGCAGAAACCTCCTGTGAGAGTCTGTCACCACGGTGGCCCAGGAGCCAGCCAGGATGGGCCTGCAGCACCCTTGGCTCCAGGGAGGTTCTGGGCAGTCTGACCTGCCTCCCCGGGTGCGAACACCTCTGCCTGGCTGTGGCTACAGCCCTACAAACACGTCTGGAGAGGTTGGAGTGGAACCAGAAACGCGAGAGAGATGATGAATTAAAAGGTTCCCTCTTACTCTCTATTAAGCACAGCTCTTGATCACTCCAGAGCACTCCCAGGGCAGCCCAGGCAGTGAAGCAGCCCCAATGCAGCTGGATTTGTGCCTCTGCACCCTGGCAGCTGGAAGTGCCTCATGGTAGCTCCATCAGGTCTTAAGGAGTCTTACTGAAAAGGCAAAACACAGTTTTATCAGTTAACAAAGAGGATAACAGGATTTCTGAAAATGATACTTCTAATGCTGCCTATCCTGCAGGATCACAGTCCTTAGGAATGTGGACAACCCTTCAGGTAAGCCCAGCAAATGCTGAACAGGCAACTAAGGTGAATTAACATGCACCTCACTCTGGGAGAAGCTCTTCACAAGGGTGCGAGAAAGCCCAGCTCTGCTGAAGGTGCAGGACAAGCTGAGAGCAGTCAGTCACTGAAGGGAGCTGCAAAAAGACCACCAAACACTCACTCCATGAGAGGACAGGGGCAAAGGTCCAGGTGGATCCTCACAAGCTGCTGCTGATCAAGCCTAGCTATTTCAAAAAGTTTGCTTCATGACAATACAAAGAATTTCAGCAGTGTCTCCTGGTCGACATCCCCCAGGAGTGCCACGAGATGATTAATCCTTCCCTACTTCAGGTCCCATGAACCTTCCAACCCAGGAAGGCCTGTAGCTTTGCAGTTCCTAGAGGCAGAGGAGCCCATGTCACGCAGAAGGCAGGAGCCACGTTGTAAAGAAGGAAAATAATTCACCAAGCCTGTGGCTATGAGACCTGCAACATTTTGGTTGCCAACTCCTTACATGTGTCTGAGCAGAGCACCCGACCCACGGGATCCAGCTCCGCTGCGTGCGCCTGGTTCTGGGCACAACGTCCTGTCCTCATACATGAACGTTCACATCAACACCTCCCTGCACACAGACGGACACTGCGCAGGCCTAGAGGCCTAGAAGGCCCCTTCCCAGAAGATCATGCCCAGGCAGCTCCACAGAGCACCATGAAAAAGAATGAGATCTGGTTACTCAGGCACAACTGGGAAACACCTTCTGCCTTCACCAAACGACCTTGGAAAACCCGTGTGTGTGGTACAGGCACCTGGGGCAAGAACCACGAGGAGAATGAGCTGAGACTGTGACACTGTAGTCTGAAAAACGTTGGTCTTCAAAATCATTCAGCTATTGTCTCATCTTCAGAGACTGAACGTGCAGCATTTCTCCAGGGCCATCAGACTCCTGAAGTGCTGCTCAGGACACCTGACCCTCAGCTGTGTGCCCAGCACTGGAGCTGCTCCATCCCCTGCTGCTCCCTCAGCCAAACCCTCAGCAAGTCCCAACAGCTCCCACCAAGCACAACAGGCACCACAGGAGCTGTATCCTGTGCTTCCTACCAAGAGTTCACTAAACCATCAAAATGCACCATCAAAGCCACTGAGCTACTGTACAAATGGGGGGACATGGCATCCCAATCCTCCTGCCCTCCGTGTCCCTAAGGACCAGCACATCAGCCCAGGAAGGGGCCAGGGCCCAGACTGTAGGTCATGGGTAGGAGTAACCAGACTGGAGTGATGAGGGTGTTCCCTCCAGCAATGTCCCCAGGCAGCCCCCTGCTCCCACCCTCACAGGCTCTCAACCCTTCAGGCACCACTGTGGGCTCTGAGCTCCCAGGAACTTCTCATGTGGCACCACAGGGCTGGTGGCTGCAGTGCCACGACTGCTGTCCTGCTGCCTGCGAGCACACCAAACGTGAGGAACAGGCTGCACATCCAAAACCATCCCAGTGCACCAGGAGCAGCAAGGCAAAGGCACCAGCAACAATCTACAGATTTACAGCTTGGCAATGCAGAGGGCTTCCTCTGCAGACTGTTGATGGGCTTAGGTCATTGCCACCTTTTTCAGCTGGAGAAGAGAAGGCTCCAAGGAGACCTCAGAACACCTCTGGAGAAGAGAAGGCTCTGAGGAGACCTCAGAACACCTCCCAGCATCTGAAGGGGCTGCAGAAAAGCTGGGGAGGGATTTGGGACAAGGGCAGGGAGGGATGGGACAAGAGGTGATGGCTTAAAACTGGAAGAGGGGAGATTTAGGTTAGACATTAGGAGGAAATTCTTCACTGTGAAGGTGGGGAGAGCCTGGCCCAGGTTGCCCAGGGAAGCTGTGGCTGCCCCATCCCTGGCAGTGTTGAAGGGCAGGTTGGATGGGGCTTGGAGCAGCCTGGGCTGGTGGGAGGTGTCCCTGCTCATGGCAGGGGTGGGACTGGATGAGCTTTGAGGTCCCTTCTCACCCAAACTGTTCCATGAGTCTGTGCTTTATTACTGTATTACTCAGAAGCCTGCAGCTGACTCCTTGAATTACATTCACCTTCCCCCTTAGGAAAATGATGGCACCTCATGGCCCACTCACTCAGGAACAGCATTCTTGGCCCACTTTTGAGCTCTCCTTTGAGCATTTGCCAGAGTTTTCAACCTAGGACACCCTTCTTGCAGACCCCTCAGGTTCCTTGCCCCTCTGACAAACCAGCAGAGATGATCCCGAGCTGCCTTTGTCAAGCCAAATATCCCGACTTCCATGGGCTGTTTTCCAGTCAGCACAAAGATGCCAGTATTTCTGTTCCCAACACCATGACTTGTAGATATGCTAGGCAGATTCTGTGGCTTCCCTGGACTGATGCCTGTAGTTTGTTCCCCTGTGTCCTTGCTGTCAGAAATCCATAGTTTCCTAGTGGATCCCGTGACTCCAGGGGTCACTTTCTGTCTTTGTGCCAGTGGCTCTCTCTCAGTGGTGGATTTAAATAACTTGACCAAATGATATTCACTCTTCCTGCCTATGTAGTTTCTTAATCACAGAACAGTGGTGGGAGGCAGCCAAGGCTGAGTCCAAAAGTCTGAGAGGAGGTTGGAGCCAGGGGGGTCGGGCTCTGCTCCCCAGGAACAAGGGACAGGACAAGAGGGAACGGCCTCAAGTTGTGCCAGGGGAGGTTGAGGTTGGATCTGGGGAACAATTCCTGCCTGGCAAGGGTTGTCAGGGCCTGGCCCAGGCTGCCCAGGGCAGGGGGGAGTCCCCATCCCTGGAGGGGTTTCCAAACCCTGGAGATGGTGCTGAAGGACATGGGGCAGTGGTGGCCTTGGCAGGGTGGGAAGAATGGTTGGACTTGATGATCTCCAAGGTGTTTTCCAACCCAAATGATTCCATGATTCTATAACTGAAATTTCCCTAGAACTCAAAATAATTGTCAGTGTTGCTCCCTGGGAAGGATGTGTCTGTGAGAAATGCCAAATCCAGGGGATTCGTTGTGTAGGAAGGATAATGGATTCCCAGTTACTCCATACCTGTATTTCCCAGCAGAGGCAGCCCCTGAGTCATGCCAGGGTAGAAGGTCCTGGTGTGACACCTCCTGCAGATGGGCATCTGGGAAGGGCCCATCTGGGAAGATAGAAAAGTATCTTGCCACCACCCAGCCTGCTCCAGGATCCAGGCAGTGCCACAGCTCCTGCAGATGTGGTGGCTTCAGGCAGGAGGCATCCAGAGCTCCCTGGCTTCAGCCCCAGACATTGTGTTTACTGAAATGTTCTCAGGACCAGAAGCTTCAGCTTCTGGCAAAACGATGCAAAGGACAAGGATTGCCAACAAAAACAGCTGCAGGGGGTGGACTTGGGACCCAACAGCCTTGGAAATGGACCCACTGGGTTGTCCCTCATCTCTCAGGGCTCATAGCAGCTGTGACTGTGCAGGAAATGCTAACCTTGACCAGCTGAGATCTACCAAGGCACAGACAAGATCCCAGAGGGACACCTGTGACCAGGTCCCCCCTAGGACAGGGGTGGGGTGGCCCCTTCCTCACTGCCCTTCTCAGCAGCAGAAGTGCTGGGGTGTCAGTGTGAGCTGTGCAAGACACTGCACCCCCAGGACAGGCAGCATCACAACTTGGGACTGAGGGCAAATGTGCAAGTGTCACCCCAGGAAGAGCAGGGGGTGACTGCGTGGGGTGTGTACCCACCCCAGCAACAACCCCTTTTGTTGAAAGTGACTCAGCTTGGGCTTGGGAGAACAAACCTACAGGATAAACCACCCAGTGGAGTCCCTGGAGGGCACCTTTTTCACTTCGCAATGGTCCTGCTGTCTAGGAAACATCGTGATCCTTTTGCTAATAACTTCTCATACTTGTAGAAAACCTTTTTCCTTGATATTTTATCTCCCTATACATCAGTTTGGGGGAATAACAAAGCCAGATCTGCTTTACTTTATGGTATAGATGACTGAATTCTGCTCAAAGTCAGGCCAGCTTTGCAGAAGTCCCACAGGAGTCACCACTTCCAGCTCAGGCACAGCCAAAATGTCTCCTCCAGCCTGGCTCTACCGTCTTACTCCTGGAAGTCATTTCACCATCCTCATGGGGGCTGCTCCTCTGAACAGAAGTCATTCTTTATGCAGGCCAGCAGGTTTGGCCCATAACTTTAACATATTCTCCACTAAAGCCAGGAAGAAGGACTAAGCCCAGAGTCCCGACAGCAGCAGGGGGTGCTGAAGGCACATCCAGCCCGTGTGATGCTGAGGACAGGGCAGGGTGGCACCTGTCCCATGACCTCCAGCCCTGCCATGCTGCTCAGGGCCTTGCTGGGTGGTGTTGGCACCAGGGGACCCTTTGGGACCCCCAGGCTGGCCCCAAGGCTGGGATCATGTCTCTGTCCTCCTAGCAGTGCCTGGGGAATGCAGCCCTTCCTGACTGCTCTCCTGAAAACAGCAGCACCCAGCTCCAGGAGCTCCAGCTATGGCCCTTGGTCAGTGGCCCAGAGCTCCACGGGCAGCTGGCAGCACATGGGAGGGAGGGGATGCTCTAAGGAGCCAAGGCACAAGGTCCTGCTTGGAGAAGGTGCTGGAATGTGAGAGACAGGCTGAGAGTTCAATGGCAGAATAAAGACCAGCTCCCACACTTCTCTTGGAGGACTCAAGGCTCACAGCTTGAGAAATGGCACAAGGCACCAAGGTGGGAGATGAAGTTCATGCCTATGAAGCAGATGTCATGAACAAGATACATCAGTCTTCGAGGACATCTCGAGGGCCCAGACCAAGAGAAGATGGAAGAACATATTCAGGGAAGACCAAAACTGAATTCCAAATGGGTTTGCCTTGGTCAGAAGGTGTCAAAAGGTCTAGTGGCCACCACTTCAGCACATGAGGATTCACAAAGCTGACAATACACTTGGGAGATGTGTCCCCAACAGCCCTCGGTGCATGATCCTTCATCTCTATGACCTTCTCCTGCATGGCTCCAACTGCAAATGAGTGCCTTGTCCCAGGTACATGTCCCCTCTTTATATGGCAGATGTGCCAGAGGCTTGGCTGGTGCACATGGAGAAGAACCAGCTGAAGAGGAGCAGGGGTTGCTACAGCTCCACTGAGCAGAGTTGTGCCTACAGGGGCACATTCCTCCAGACAGGGCTGAGACTCACAGCTCCCAGAAATCAGTTTGGGCTGATGTGTTAATGCACTTCCCAGACACATCCCTGAGCCAGGTGTCAAGCATGAACTGGAGACAATTCTGTCTCTCAAAGCAACTATGGAAAATGTTGTGAACAACAGAGCAAGCAATTCTCAGGGCAAGGCTCTTGCACAGAGTCCTCATACCCCCTCACCCCCAGGAGTCACCCCACAAACAGTGGGTGGAAAACATCTCCCACCCAGGGCACAGTACAGCAACGACAATGAGTCCCACAGCCAGGTGGGTCTTAGGGCATCTGCAAATTCAGCTGGAGACACACTGAAATGATTGCACATGGGGCTTGACATTGGAGGGAGGAGATGGTGGTGCTGAACAAATTCACGAGCACCAGCATCACCAGTAGGACACACAGCATGACCAGCAGGACACGCAGCACCCCCAGGACAGGCCTCATTCCGGAGCCCTGCACCACTGCTCTCAGTGTGTCCCAGTCTGGGAAGTCCAACCCCAAAACTTAAGCTATGAGGGGATGACAAGCTACACACCTGATCTGTAGCTTTGCAGGGAGGTGGCAAAGGCAGAGGACATGAGCAGGCAGGTTTGCAAAGGCAAAGACAATATGATAGGTGAGAAAAGTGCCCCCCTGCAGGGACCTGAGGTGCTGAGCAGGCAGATAAGGCAAATCAGTGAATTCATGAATGAGCAGACCTGGCTGAGGTGGAGGTCCACCATGGAGTACAGTGAGGAGAGTCCCACTGCCTGGAGCCATCTCTCCTCTGACTTCCCTCTTGGGGCTGCTGAAGAAGGGGACAAACCTCATGGTAGAACAGAATAAAGCTCAAGGAGGGGGAGATGCTGCCCACCCAGACAAGAGTCAGGTTATCAAGCACGGAGCTGACCAGGCTTTTGAAACACCAGCAGACTTCATTGTGGCTAACGTCCCACCTGGTAAGACTGCAGACACTATGAGATGTCTGGATACACTAGGGCAGATCCCATCTCTGAGGTCCCTGGATCTGTGGAATGGGGAGGGTGGCAGAGAGCATATGGAGGCAGCTTTCAGGGAGCTGAAGACCAAGATCTGCACATTAACATCTTCTGAAATACCCCCAGCTCTATGCAGAAGCCAGGTAAAGGAGCAGGGAGGAAAAGTCCCACTGCATGCCTGAGAAAATGGTGTAGAAAATAAGAGATGAGTTCTGATTGGGAACTGGGGACATCTCTGGACACAGCACACCATGCAGAGAGTTGTGCTGCCTCTGAACCATGGTGGAAGACAGCTGTTGGGATTTCATCTTAACAAGGTTCCAGAAATCCTTTTAGTTAAGGATGAGGAAAGCTGGAATATGTAGTAAAGCACCTGCCTGGGGGCTGGCTCCTGCTGGAGGGGTAAAGCCATAAAGACACAGGAGAGGAGCTGGCAAGTCAAACGCAAAACAGGGAAGAGCAGTTGCACAAACAGAATGAGAAAATAGAACCCCCAAACTAATGCATATGTTCCTCTGAGCAAGACCTAGAGGTGTCAGAAAGAAGACAGAAGAATCAGAAAGCCCCTTTTTAATGAAAATCTTGGTCCAATGGATGCACTGGAGAGGCAGTTGAGGGAGGGCAGGGCAGGGAGGCAGAGCACAAGGCCTGGGGAGGCAGAGCACAAGGCCTGGGGAGGCAGAGCGGGTGCCAACAGGGATGGCTCAGAGCTCCATCCGATGAACACGCTGGCTGTGCTCACTGGGAGCAGGACCTCGGCATGGGCTGGGGCTCCAGCAGGACACACACGTGGCTGCAGGCACCCCCACAGGATGGTGGTGCTGGGGACAACCTGCTGGGAGCAGAGCTCAGCAAGCAGGGGAGTCAGGACACGCAGGTTCCTTCTGCACCCCTGGGGCAAATCCTGAGTTGGGGCACGATGGCAAAGACACGTTTACAGGCACAACCTGTGGGGCAGCCAGGCAGCCAACAACTGCAGGAAAATGCCTTCTTGACCCTGTGCTGACCAGTGAGCAGGCTGGAGCCCATAATCCCATTAATTAGGAATCATTACTTAACAGTGACCTCAATACAGCAGGTTCATAATCTTACAAAAGCAATGGAAGCCAAAAACCAGCTACCTCTGTGCTCAGTGCAAGACATGGGGACTTCAAAATGTATAAAAATGAAGTTTGGTGATAAGAAGCTAAAAGGGACCTTTAAAAGCAAAGCCTTTGCTATCCTGGAGACTCTGGATGCCCAGACACGTCACCTACAAGAAGGACTTCAGAAAAGCCATAGGAACAGCCGGGTACAAAAGGCTGTGAGCAGCAATGAACGCCCAGCAGACAGACAAGCTGGTATTTGATGAAAGAAGGAGCTGGGGAGCCCCTGGCCCAAGGGAAGCTGTGGCTGCCCCATCCCTGGAAGTGTCCAAGGGCAGGTTGGGTGAGGCTTGGAGCAACCTGGTCTGGTGGACTGGATGAGCTATAAGGTCCCTTCCTACCCAAATGATTCTGGGATTCCATGACTTAAAAGAGAAAAATAGGAAAAGATCCTGCAGTGTTTTCTTAAAAGGGGCAGGAGTGACGGTGGAGCTGGAGGATAACGTGCCCAGAGCCCGAAGCGCCGCTTTGCTCAGCTCAGGGACTCGAGATGTTACACATGCCAGCAGCAGAGTGACTGCAAAAAGGGATTGGACAAGGTCACCTGGGACAATTCTCCCCCTGGTGAATGAAGATCATCAGCTATGGGCAGCCTTTGCCTCGGGGAGCCCATGGACTGGGAGGGGTGGGACTGGCCCCCGGGCCTTTGCTCTGTTTGCGGTTCTTCCCTGCAGATGCACGACCCCTGTCACTGGGGATGGGCTCTGGGGTGCAAGGACACCTGGTCCCAGCATGGCCACCCCTGTGTCCTCTGGTCCTACCAGCAGCCCTCCTCTGCTCTAGCTCCTGCTCATCTCCTTCTGAGTACTGGTAACACGGAACCACGGACAGTGTTTTATGTGAGGTCCCGTGGGATGCTGTACAACTGTGCCAGCACTGGCCTGCATGCCATGCCAGGCACTGGCCACCATCTTCTGGCTAATCTTCCCAAACATTTTCCTCTCTTGTTTCTAACAGATAAGGCAGCTACAAACTCACAGTAGATTTTTTTGCCGCTACTTTTTAAATACAGTTTTATTCTGTCCTTCAAACACTTCCTTACATTCCAGCCCTCCTAAGCACTGACCTCATGTCATCAGTGAAGTTCAAGAGTATGCTTCTCATGTCAAGGACACTAGAGAAAGCACTGAAGACCACTCAGAAGACCAACACTTGATTTTTTCCTTCTAACCTCCTTGTACCCCAGCACTTCCCCGTGCAGCAGCCACAGCTCTCACACGTTCCCATCACTGCTTATTTTCTTCCCATCCCTGCCCCACGCCGTGCTCTCCAGGAGGAGAAATCATCTAACACAGGGCTCTACATCACAGGTCCACTGTCACCAGATTAAATCTACTGTGCTCACCTTTGCCAGGGAGCTGCACATGTAGCAAGTATAAATCTCAGAGAGCGTGATTTAGTGATTATAAAAAAAAGATGCACAAGCTCCCTAAAACCTGAGTGGTGGATTGGAAAGAGAAAGGGCAGGACACAAAAAATCATGTCTGTGCCTTACCCATGCACATGGAAATGTGTGCATCTCCCCAGTGCTGTAAAGCAGGGAGGCCAGACTGGAAGTTCTTACAGCTGTGCAGCCCCTCCCCGTCCATGGCAGGTTGGACCCCGGGGCTGGAGGGACCCCAGCCCTGCCCAGGAGGCCCAAGCAGTCCCCTCATCCCAGTGATGTAAGGCTAGGAGAGCTGCCTCCCTTGGCTTACCTGCTCGGACAACAAACCTAGGTTTTATTAGTTATTTTTACTGCTTTTCCCCAAAGACAAACCCAGGTACTCCAGCACTTGCTGGTCCTGCAGGACATGGACACCCCTGACAGGTGGGTGTCTGTAGCTCAGCTCTGTTCCTGCACACAAGGGGCCACCTCAGAATAGAATCACAGAATGGTTTGGGTTGGAAGGAGTTTTGAAGGCCACCTACTCCAACCCCCTGCAGTGGGCAGGAACACCTCCCACCAGACCAGGTTGCTAGGGATGGGGCATCTACCACCTCCCTGCGCAGCCTGGGCAAGGGTCTCACCACCCTCACAGAACTTGGTGCCCCTCAGTGCCAGACCCTTCCCAGCAGCCAGGACCAGCTGTGCCCACAGCACCTTGTTGCTCTCTCCAGACTGGCTCTGCAAACTGCTGAGTGGTTAAGTAAATCCTCCTCTCTCAGGGCTGCTGCAGACCCACCATCCTCAGCTGTTCCTTCCCACCACTCCACTACTTGGGAGGAGAAAGAAAGGCAGAATTACAGACAACCTACCCGACAGGGCAGCCCCAGTTTCCCTGAGCTTCCAGGCCCTCTGCAACAGCAACTGGGGCTCATGTTCCCTCTCAGGCTGAGGGAGAACAATTTCTTTGTGCACGGCAGCACCTCGCATCAGCTGCAGGCAGGATGCGGGGCAGAACCCATCTTCAATTGAAAGGACACAGCGAGTTCAGATAAGCAGATTACAAATACACAAACTGGAATTTAAGCGAGGGGAAGACACTGCTTATCAGCACCAGTAACTCTTCAATCAAGCCAGTTGTCACCACAATATCTGTTCTTTGTCTTTGACAAAACCTTTAGATTTAGATGGCGATAAAACCCTCCAGCAGCAGCGGCTGCTGAGGCTGCTTCCTCACCCAAAGCCCATGGGCTACAAGTGTACCAATGACTCCAGCCCCAGCCGTGCTCCAGGCCTGTCTCCTCTATGAGATCCCCCCAGACCAGGGGAGCTGGAGCTGGCCCACCCACCAGGCTGCATCTAAACAGCACGACTGGAATCGCCGCTGGTACCCGCATGTTGTCTGCCACTGCAGCTGATATCATCTGAACTATCCCTGCAGCCCAGCAGACAACCCAGCCAGAAGCAAAATAACTGCATTTAAGGGTGTCACAAAACATTACTTCTCTGAACTGCCTCATCTGAAGAGCCTGTCAGACCTTGCTCTGTGCAGGACGACGGGTGCAGCCCCACCGAGCGCTGCAGTCCCGAGCATGGGGTTTGCAGGTGGCCTGGTTACTCATTCTGGGGAAAACAAGGGAAACTAGAACTGCACCTTTAAGAAATGTGACAGGAACAACGTAATTTAATATATTCCAATAATATAAACTCTGCTGGAGTATATTAGGCAAGTGGAAAGGGGATCTGATTGAATTTTAGAGCCGGTTCCTGAACACGTGAATCAGATTAGGAGGAAGAGCTGATGGAAGCAGCGGGACGTGCCCGGCAGTCGGCACGCAAGAGAATCTCAAGAGCACCTAAATACCTCACATGAAGCTCTGGGAGGAAGACAAGGGGACTTGTGGAGTTTCCATTTACTTTGCTCCTGCAGAAGCAGTCCAAAACAAGCCCAGAGAACTGTAAGCTGCTGAAAGTCTGTTTCACCTAGAAGAGGGACTCAGCTGAGCCACACCTGGGGCAAGATGGGAGCAGCAGAAGAGCAGACACATGCCACGTGGCTGCTGCACCACCAGGATGCCACCACCAATGTCCCAGGCTCCATCCTTTCACCATGAGTAAAGCTGGTGTGAAGCCTGTGGGCAAGCCTGTCCCTCTGCAATTCTATGACAGCAGCAGAAGCCCTGCAGCACCGTGTCCACACACCCTCCTGCTGCTGGACACTTCCTTCAGCTGCCAGGACACCATGGAGAACAAGCAGCAAGTGCTGCAGCTGAGACAAGCCTGGTAAAACTGAGAAGAGAATGGAATGCTTCAGTGGGGAGAGATGTCCTAGAAAAGAAGACACAATGCCTGAGTGCAAGACAAGCAAAAACCCAGGCCCATGCTGGGAGCTTCTCACACACGTGTGGCAGTAACAAGGGCTCCCAGGACACTGGTGGCTCCTGACACAAGCCGAAGTGGAGCCTAAGCTGAGATGAAGACTAAAAAAGGCTCCTAAAATTTCAGGTAAGATCACTGTAGTCACCTAATCTAACCTTCATGGACCACAGAAAACGCCTTCAGATCAATGCTCCCCAGCTAGAGGATGGCAGCCCATCACCCCTGCACCACCCCCCACCACACAACTGGACTACAACAGCAACAGTTCTTGTATCTCCCTTCCAAAGTGTCCCCACATTCCCCTGGATAACCTGGACAGGACACAAAAGTCTGAAGGCTCAGGCAGTGCTCCGTGCAGGAACCATGCTGCTTGGCTTCTGCAGGCCTGGATCACATTCAGGAGGCTCAGTGCTGGGTTCTGGTGCAAATGCTATAAATGGTCACTACTCTTTTTTTGAACTGTGCAGCCAGAGAAGTCTTCTCCTAAGCCTGTTGCTTAGGAGAGCACTATGAGCTCAGGGGATCCTTCCATAAGAAGGCATCAAGTCTGATGTGCCACTACAGTTTAACCTAGAGCTCTCTTTGTCATTAAGAAGTCCAGAGCTATCCTTGTTTTCAGCACCAGACTCCTTCTGTACATAAAATCATGTCACAGCTCACTCAGTGGTTCAAAGACAGAAGCACAGGCTCTCAGTCCCACCAGTTTAGCAGTCCTTCAAATCTTGGTAGCAACTGGTATCAGCTTCCAGGGAAAAACCCAAACTATCAGGTGGATCAGCCACAGGGAAGTTTCTTCCTAACTTCACACAGTTGGCCTGTGCCTAAAGAGGGCATTTCAGTCCCTTCCTAAATCTATTAATATTCTCATCCCAGTGTCCTTCTCTGTATGACTCCAGTCTCAGTCCCAAGTGTGTCCATGTGCGTGAGTCACTGCTGAGGGGAGCTGAGGTCTCCTTCTCTCAACAGAGGCAACAAGTTGGGAGCAGGAGGGTTCAGAAATAAACAGCTAAGATTCTGGAAAGAACCCTGTGTGAGAAGGCAGAGAAAGAATTAGAGTTGTTTAAGTGTGGAAGTCAGTCTGGGGAAAACCTTACAAATGAAAATAGAGCAAATGGGGAAAAGCTCTTCAGACACTCAGGAAAAGATCACGACAGAAGAGGTGAGGTGCTACGTGGTGAGAGTGCTGCAAAAATGGTCTAAAAGCTAAATTAATGCTTTGCCTTGGGCTTAGATGAGAATGGAGATGACACTATGGAAATCAACACTCAGGAAGAGCAGGCAAATCCAAGAGCTTTTGTTGTGTGCAGATGGTCCCTGATGATCTTCACCTCCAAGTTGAATCATAGAACTATTCAGGTTGGAAAAGACCCTTGGGATCACAGAGTTCTGAAGAAGCTGGTGCATGACAGCAGTGGGACAGTAGCACCTATTTCTAATGAGGTTCTGAAGCCAGGGGAGGATGTGAAGCCACAGGAGAACATCCCATTGCTTCAAGAGCACAAGTACAACATGTCTGTTCTATGGAGAGGAACACTGATAAGGCAACAACCTACTTCAATAACAGCCACAGCACCAGCGCAGCCAGAGCAGGACCCAGAACTGTCCACAGGCACAAACAACACAAGAACCTTATCCCGACAGGCACAAGGGGACATTTCACAGTTCCAGGAACCCCAGACAGAGCCTGAGAAGGTGACAGGTTGCAAGCAGGAGGGCAGCCAGCACAGTTCCTCAGGAAAGGCTTCACATAGAAAACTGGGGCAGTGCCAGCATCCAGACTGGAAATGAGTTGGTTTGCTCCAGTGACCCTGGAATTAACGGAGGTGTGAAAGATCATGCAGAAGAAGGCATGGAAGAAGGTCTAAGAGTCTGATCCCACTTCTGGGCAAACCTCAGCTCAAAAGGCAACGCCACCCATGGCCATCTGAACTGACCTGCTCTTTGGCCAGGGCAGGAAGGAGCCCAGGCCCTCCTGAGCAGAGCTCTGCAGAGCACAGGGCAGGAGCCAGAACAGATCACAACTCCAGGTTTCTGCTGCCACTTGCAGGCCCAGCACTCAGCTCCTGGCTGGGTCTGTGGACAGCCCCGCTCCTCACCACCATACAGGGCACCAAGGTATGAGGAGCAGCAATGTCCTACATGGACATTCCTCAAAGGAGAACTCAAGTTAAAGTTGACAGCTGTTAGAAAACCTACTCCAGCACCTTTAGAGGTGCCAGAAAACAAAGCTGCATGTCCACACTTCAGGCCACATGCTCCACAGCTGGTCTGGCAGACCAGCATTGGGGTTCCCAAGGGGAGCTCCAGCACGGAGGGAAAAGTGAGCTGAACCACATGGATCCACCAACCACCTGCATGACAGCTGCACCAGTCCCCTGCTGGGAAAGGGACAGTACCTTGCTGGGAAAGGGACAACTGGCTACCGCCAACTGGCCACCAAACACTTCCACACCACCACCTGGCTACCAGGACAACTGTGCTCCAATGGGCAGGTGACTCAAGTTCAGTTGGTGACAGCCAGCTGTCCTAGACCCACCTTGCCAGGGCTGGGTCCATGGTGTGCCCCAGGGAGAGCAGAACACACCTTGGCCAAGGGACATCCAAGCACCCAAGGTGACCTCCCTGGTGCTCATCAAACCATCTGCCTGGTTGCTCATCAGGAGCCCTCCTCACATGGATGGGGCCAGCCATGCTCCAAGAAACCTGAGGGACATGCAGAAAGAACAGGCTTCCCCCATGCTGTAAGGCTGTGAATTTTAGGGTCTGTTTCAGCATTCTGAGCAACAAGTGTCACTGTCACCTCACACGCTTAGTGCAGTCAAAGACACGAACATCCATCCCCACCCTGTGGCACACCTGGGAGTCAAGGCCCTGTACTTGGCTTTCTGATCTGATGCTTTATCAGGTGTCCATCTAGTTTTGCTGGGGCAAGGAGAGTAAGTGGCTGCAGGTGAGGGGGAGTGAAGCCAAGGTAGATCTCTGTAGAGATGTGACCTACACCACAACAGCATTATGGGACCCTGATTTAGTGGGCTGCCATGTATGAATAAATATACAACTACAAAACCTGATTTTTCTAATCCCTACTACCACGCAGAATCAGAATTCATTTCCTCTGAAGCACTGGCTGTCACCTCTGTGCTTCACTGCTAACGCCCCTGTAAAATATGAGCTCTCTATCATGCTGGGTTTTTTAAAAGCACCATGGCTACTCAAAGAATATATTGCAACAATTTTTCCTTCACCTTGCTTCATTTAAAAAAAAATCTGCTCCATTTGAACTGAAACCAAGCCAGAAGCAATGAAAAACCTGGGAAATTTCAGACTGGAAGATATTTGAACAGGGAGATTAAAACACCAGCTAAAACAATTCTTCAGGAGGAGCAGGTTCGCTCAGCAAATGCCAGAGGCGAGACCTGCCCACTGCAAGGGAACAGCTCCACGAACAGGAACAACAGGACTTGGCACCTGCTGAGGTCACTGCCCAGTGACACGCCACCTGATTCAGGCAGTATCAGGGATTTCATGCCAAGCCATAAACTGTGGTCTCATTTGGGGTGCAGATCCACAGCCAGGGAGTGTGATACAACTGGGCAACAAACCCCACGCGGCTGAGACGGCAACGAGGACCCGGCAGCAGCTGCTGCGTGTGGCCCCACCAGGCAGCTCTGGGTCCTGAGGCCTTGGGCAGCTGTACAGGGAGGCTTCTGCACACTGCTGGGAGCCCCAGGAACGTTAAACCAAGACATAACATTCTTAAAGTATCAGATATTTTGGGTATTTTGGGCTGAAGCCCAGCCTTATAACTGGGGTGTCTCTTTACCAGTCTTGGGTGCCTGGTCCCTCCTGTGAGCCCACCTGGGTAACTGTCCCACGGAGGCAGCAGAGAGGAGCCACAGAGACATTTGCAGCAACGTCAGTGCCCCTGCCCAGCCCTGGCCTGGAGTGGCAGCAGGCCAGGGAAGCTGCAGCCCCTTGTCCTGGAGGTGTAGCCTAATGACCCTCCCAAAATAGAACATTATCTGAGAGATCACACTGTCCAAAGCAGAGCTAGACTCCTGCCAAGCTGGGGCTGCTCTCAGGGCAGGCACCCAAGAATCGTGATGGCAAAATGAGCCTGCAAAGGAGGAGCTGCTTAATCATCCTGGCCTTGCATTAGGGCACTTGTTTGGGAGAAGCAGGTAAAAACTGGGATTGCGGACTTGCCTTCCAGATTTAGTGCATAGATCAAACTTGGCCACCTTTAAATAAAATTAAAAGCTGTCCTGAAGCCAAAATCCCCATGGAGAAGGGTGCCATGAGCTCCACTCCTTCCTCTTTGGGCCTTATGCCTGCCTGCAGAGTGGAGATGTGGAGGGGTCACTGCTGTCCCCTCGTGCTCAGGAGAACCCCTGGCAGTCCTGCCTGGTCTCTGCTCTGAGACTTGGTGTTGCCAACAATGGTGCTGGCAATGAGCATCACTCCTGCCATGGAGCAAGGAGGGACAACCTCCTCCCGTGCTGCTGAGGGAGCAGAACAGTGCAGCCCTGGGAATGGCAGCTAGGATTCCAAACTTAAGTTCTGCCACCAGTGGGAGGCAGAAGGTATAAAAACCCACAGTGGCAGCCCAGGAATAACCTGCCCCGACACAGGCAGTCTTCTCTTCCCAGATGGAAATTCCCACAACAGTGGCAGCAGCTGTAATTGCCCTGCCCTGGCTCCTGGGAGCTGCAGTCCTCGTACCTGGCCAGAAGCATCACTGCTCTGCACATCCCTGCCCAGGCTCATTACCCGATGGGCAGCAACGACCTCCTTTGCAGTTCAGCACTTCACTGCTCGGCCCCTGCTTCTTTTTGCTGTGAGTCAGCCCTGCAGCCAGCGTCAGTTTTAAACATTCTGGACTGGCAAACCTGAAGTCATTACCAATTCCCTGCACTACAGCATCCTCATGCCTTGCCAGGGAGCCAGCTCTGCAGCACCCCTGGAGCTGAGCTGGGTCAGTGCTGACCTGGCTCATCCCTCACCCACCAACAGCCGCAGGTCTGCTCACACGCACCGAGCACTGATGCTGTGAGAAACAGGGGTGAATCACCACCAACGGGCTATGGTGGGAGCCTCCACCCTGCTCAGAACAGACTACCAGTTTTGTGGCTCCTCCAAACAAACCATCCCATTAGACCACATCATTCTTGTTCAATCCCGTGCTTTCCAAAACCTCTGGATACATCAGAGCGTCTCCAGACTCCTGCTAATTTGCAGCATTTCTCTCTCCTTTCCCCCTCCACAGCTCTGTCCAATCAGGCTGCCCAACATTACTCAGTCTAGACTGGGCTCTTATGGATGCAAAGCACTGGGATGTCTTTGCTGGTGCCTCTTATGCTCCCAAACTGCTGGGTTCATTCCCAGCAGGAGCAGCACAGTGGGTGAACCTTCCCTGCCATGGCCGCAGCCGCAGCTCAGCTCCTGCCCAGTGCTTACACTGGTGTGTCCAGTAGTGGTTGTGGGTGAAGCACCAAGAAACATGGGGCTCAGGTGGCACAGAGATGGTGCCAAGAGGGGTGGGCAACAGCGAGACAGGCAGCAGGAGGCTGGAGGTGAAGAAGTTACAGCAGAAGGGCCAAGGGACCTCACTGGCAGCTCCTGAAACAGGAGCAGAGCACAGTGGCTCTGCCAGCTCCTGCATCTCACTCCAGGGCTGGAGTCAAGAATATTAACTCACTCCCCAGCGTGAAGCACTCAGAGATCACAGCTACATGATGCTGGAGTGGAGGAAGAAACTGTTTTAATAAGATATTTGGGAAAAGCAGCTGGATGCAGAGAGAACACGTAGATAATCCACAGGCTGAGAGTCGTGACACATCACTGGCCAGCAAACATCTCGCTGGAACCAGCCCAGCACGCACCAGGGCAGAAGAGACAAGCGTGGTATCTGGCTGTCTGCTGCAAGGCAGCTCCCTCCCTGGCAAACCCTCCCCCAGGACAGCACTGCCCACAGCCTGGCACTGCCATCTGCTCCCTGGGCTGCCCCTGCCTGCAGAGCCTCCTGGTGCTCCCCCCACGCCAGGCACTGCCCCGGCCACACATCCCACCAGGAATGCACAGAGATGCCAAAACTCACCAGGGACCTTTGAGGACATCCCCTCCCTGACCCTGCATGGGGACAGAGGGGTGCCCAGGAGCACCTCTGGGTGCAGGGATGGCAGCAGGGGCTGCTCAGCCGACAGGACACACAAACAGATGGTGAGGGACAAGAAACTGACCCTGAGACCCCGTGGCTGCAGGCAGACACCCCTCAACAAAAAATGGTTAAAAAATTAAAAGAGGAAAGAAGCCCAAGTAGAGATATGCTGTGGATTGAAAACCTTGCCTGGGAGAGCACCATCATAGAACAGCTTTGGCTGGAAAAGACCTTTAAGATCATCAAGAGCAACCATTAACCCAACTCTGCTGAGTCCGATGCTAACCTGTGTCCCTCAGCACCACATCTACAGGGCTTGGAAACCCCTCCAGGGATGATTCAAACACTGTGCTGGGCAGCCTGGGCCAGTGCTTGACAACCCTTTCCAGGAGGAAGTTTCTTCTCATCTCAAATCTAAACCTGCCTTGTGAAACTTGAGGTCATTTCCTCTTGTCCTGTCACTTATTCCTTGGGAGCAGAGACCGACCCCCCCTGACTCCAACCTCCCCTCAGGCAGTTGCTCCCCTCTTCCAGTTTAAAGCCATCTCCCCTCATCCCATCCCTCCCTGCCCTTGTCCAAAGTCCCTCCCCAGCTTTCCTGGAGCCCCTTCAGGCACTGGAAGCTGCTCTAAGGTCTCCCTGGAGCCTTCTCTTCTCCAGGCTGAAAATGTATCATTATTATTATATTGTTACTCTATGATCCTATTATTATTATGACATAAGAGCTGCACACATCACTCCCTCCCTTTGAATGGCTGCAGAGCTTTGCACCCATTTGTTCAGAAGGCCCTGGCCAAAAGCTGGGTCTGTGGTCAGGGGTGGTGGCCCCTCAGCTGGGCAGGTTCCTGCACCCAGGGGCAGCAACTGCTCTGCTGCCACCTCAGTCCCCCTGACCTCATCCCATTTCCATTTTGCCCAACTAAAATAAACATTCCTGTAGCTTCACTGGCATCCTGAACTGACAGTGGATATTCTTATGGGAACTTTGAAGCAAACAGAAAAAGCTATTACAGAGACAAACACGCCTGGCAGGGAGGTAATCTCACTTGAATATTGCTCAGACTCCCTTTTGGTTTATCAAAACTTAAAAGGCATTTGTCCTAGTTACACTTCAGGTGTGTTTTGGTGTGTGAGGCGGGGGCAACATGTCCCAGAGCTGCTCTGTGTGCAGGGGGTGCTGTGGCAGATGCTGCCTGAACAGAATTCCCCTGCAGCAGGTGGAGGGTGGGGGGAGGTGTCTGGGGGAAGCTGGGGACTGCACAGGAGCAGCTGGAGCTACCACCCTGTCAGAGCTGTGGAGCAGGAGCCTGGCACAGGAGCAGGGCACCAGCCCCACAGACAGGGGTGCAGCCCCCAGGGCTGGCAGGACAGTGAGCCCAGGACTGCCAGGCAAGCTCTGGGCACTGCCACCCCCAGCACAGCTTGGGCCCAGCTGTGGGGCTCTGAGCTCCATGGCAGCTCTCCAGCAAGGAGCTGCCCCCAGCCAGGCTTCCTGTATCCTCTGGACTCAGCTCATCCCAGAGTCCAACCTCAGCTGCAGCTAGAGAAGCCAGAGCCCTTAGCAAGGGGCAAGAACAGACCTGGGGGGAGACGAGGCCCTTCCAGCTACACTGCCAACACAGTTTTGCAGCCCACTTTTCTCTCCCAGATGCGAGGGCTGTTCCAGATCACCTCCAGCCATCCCTCAGTAGGGCTGCAACCCCTGGGCAAACGCCCCATGTTCCCTGCACAAGGTCTCCAGGATGACAACTGGGGACTCATGGTCTCCTCAACACATCTTTCTCCCTTTGATCGCTTACTGGTGGACTTATCTTCGACTTCAGCGTCACATGAGGAGCAGGAGACTCTCCACCCACACTCTTCACTGTCCCACCCCCAAATAAAACCTCATCCCCAACGCGTCAGGACACGCTGGCACAGCCGCACTGCAAACAGCACAGAAGGACCACAAGTAGCCTGGGTAACACAGGAGCACCCCAAGAAGGGGGTGGCCCTTCCACCACCCACCTTCAGGTTCCTCCACCACCACCCCCAGGGTGAGAAGCTGCTGCAGGAGGACAGAGGTTACAGCTGAGATACGGGAGGGGACTCTATCAACAGCTGCCACTGAGCTGAAAACCAAGGCACAGAGGAGAGAATGAAACAAACAGTGGTAATTTCTCCTCAAATCCCTCTCGCAGGCAGAACAAATCAAATGGCTCTAACTCCTACAAATGCCAGGAATGGAAAACAAATTGTCTCAGGCTTATAATAAATAAATAAATAAACCAGTAACTCAGTACTTAGGGCAAAGATCTCACCCACGTTGCTGAGGAAAAAAAGGGCTTGGGAATAGTGAATCGGTTCAGAGTGTTAAAAGTAATAATACAAAAAGAAAGATTGGGACAAGGCATTTATTTTATTAAACCCCCCAAGGAGAGGTCAAGAATATTAGAAATAAAGCCCCCAGGTTCCCATTGATGCAATAACTGCAGTTTTAGCAATTTCAAAAGAAGGATGTTTGCTCAAGGTGGCCAAGTGCCAAGAATTTTCAGCGGAGGTGCTAGGGAAGGATGTTCTCTGTCTTCACCTGCTGCTGAGGAGCAGCGAGCTTAGCAGTGCCTGCATGGAAAGTCTGTCTGAGCAGGACTCCACCAGGCAGCCACACATCACCCCCAAAGGCCCCTTCCAACCCAAACCAGTCTGTGATTCCCTTTTGCAGAGATGCTCAAGGATAGGAGCCAAGGAGGAGGTACCTCAGAGAGTGGGAAGGATCACTCCTGGTCTTTTCAGCACATCCTGCTCTTCAGGCAGGCATCAGACAAGGCAGGGGGCTTGGCACACACCCACCCTGGTCCAGCTCTGAGCTTCATCCCTCTGATGCCACCTTATGGGACCCAGGGATGATTAAGTGATTGGATTTATCTAGAGATCTACTGGGGAAGCATTAGGACTGTCCAGCAAGTTCTTATTACTCACTATTTAATTTTACAGAGAAAGTTCAGAAAACAGCCAAAGAAGTTCTTCTAGTGCATTGATTCCAAGTGGCTGAAAGTGTGAAGGCAGAGGTAACATTGGCAGGAACAAACATGAAATAATGTGTTTGGCAGCTCTTCGGAAAAAAGACCAGCAAAATATGAGCAATGCATTTTGAGGTCAACCTCTGTATGAATGCTGGAGGCAAGGTATCATGAAAGGCCAGGCCAAGGTGGGACAGAGGGCCTCAAGGGGTCCCTTTTTAAATCAAACTATTACATGGTCCCACAATGGGGAAGGCAAAGAAAAATGGACTTCAGACCTATCCCAACACAGAGGATGCCTGAGCAGTGAAGTAACAAACCAGCTAAATCCTAGGACAATCACTGGCCTCAGACACAGAACATGAACTGGAAAACAGGAGTGATACTATGGGCAGATGTTAAGGAAAAGCCCAAGCCAACAGAAGCAAACACCTGCACAGCACAAGCATGAGAGGAAATGCCACCAAGGAGAGAAGTGGGTGTTCATTCTGTAAAAATCTTGGCAGAAAGGAAAAGAGCCCAGGAATTGCTGGTGCTCTTTTGGCTCACTGCAGGGAGGGAAAGTTTTCCATTGATGGAAATGCTTAATGCTTGTCTTTAAATCAGAGATCAACCACAAGATTTCAGAGGCAGAGAGTTAAGATCCTACCTGGAAACCAGAAGCAGGAATTAATTAAGACTATTTGGATGTGTCTGACTACACATCTGGTGGGAAGTTTTAAGAACAGAGTGAAGCAATCTAGGAACACCTAAGGTCACCTTTGATGGCTCTTGTTACATGAAGTGTGTCCAAGAGAAAGGCAAACAGAAAATGGCCTAACAGCAGGAAAAAGAAAAGCAAAAAAAAAGTATCATCACTTCACTTTTTGGAAAAAAAACAACATTGGAGCAAGTGAGAAGCCAAAGTGGTTTCACTTGCCTAGAAGGAAGCAACGTGGTAACAGTCAGAAGGGGTTTGCCAAGGGCAGAGGAGAGGAGCTGGAGCTGAGCAGCAGCCACACACCCCAGCTTCCCTGGGCTCACCGCAGCCCCGAGACAAAGTGACTGACCCAGGATGGACCTCAGGGCTGACCTGGGGCAGCATCTCCTCTAGCAAGACAAGTGACAGACTGGAGAAGATCCTTACCAAGTCTACAGGCTGCAAAACACTCCAAAGAACTGGATGAGCATTTAAACGGATCCTGATAAACTGAAGGTACTAAATCTACGCAGGAATCATCAGCTGCACAAGGATCCAGATAGGGAAGCACGAGCTGTGTAGTGGGTTTTGAGGGGGAAAAGCCGTGGAGGCTCTGGCACGTGGAGGGTGAGTCACACATCACACAGCACAGCACGGCCCGTCTCACACGCAGAACGAGGAGCTCTCAGAACTCCAGGCTGAAGCACCTGCCGCACGGAGGAGCCACTGCAGGAGCTTGGGGAAAGTCGACCCGTGGGAAAGGTGAAGCCATGGGGCTAAGAGCTGACAGAGGAGATGACACAAGGAGAACATGGCAAAGCAGTCAGTGCTCATCTTGAATGGGACTGCTGCGAGGGGGACACGGGCGAGCTCTTCACTGTTCCCATGCAGAATAATTGTGAGACAACCAACAACCAACCAGAGGAAAAATGACTTGGATTGGACATAAACCTCCTGGTGGTAAAGGACAGAGAGAGACAGGAGTGAGGAAAATGCCAGGGCACATCCACCCAGGGCTTCTCACGACCAAGCAGGATGAGCACAGCCTGTGGGTTAGACCCTTCGCACCAGTCCTCCCTGGACCCCCCATGAGCCACAAACCAGCGGGGGGTTTGGAGCCAAAGGCACTGGGAAGAGCCTCCCCCAGGGCTCACTCCCAGGAGTGGGTAATTAGCACAAAGGCAGCCAAGCACAAAAAGGCACCTGGGGACACGGTGTGTGAGGCTCACCCAAGCCACACTGGGGTGGATTAACCTCTGGCATCACCCGTGTCCTTTGCTCCAGGCTTCCTGCAGCCCTGTCCATCCCACTCAGGAGGCTCCTGGCCACCATCCATCCCTTGCCACCAGGGTGGTCCACCCTGAGCTCACATCCACCCCCCTCCCCCAGGGCAAGATCTATGCTGCCAGGCTCAGCCTCCCCCAGCTGGCTGGGGCCCCCAAGCGGCCTGGAGAGCCACAGACTGTGGGAGGACTTGGCCACCAGAACCCTTGGAGTTGCTGGAGAGCAGCACAACAGGAACCTGCCAGTGCCCAGGCCACAGCCCACAGGCACGCCAGGAGCTTCTGCACATCGTTTCTGGACAAAATGAAATGCTAATGCTAAACTAGCTTTCATTTAAATTCTCTTTGCCATCCTGAATACATTTGCAAAACAATCAGGACTTTGCTGAGAGTTTTCGCCCTCAGAAGAAAGAATGTTGGGGCAATGTTGCAGACACTAAATTTTCTTGATGTTTACTTTAATAAAAATCTGACCCAGAATCAATTTTGCTGCAAGAATTTTCAAGGAAGATGTGAGAGGACTCGATGTGTTTATGAACACCCAGTCACTTACTGCAACGTGGAGAATTCTTGTTTGAAAAGAAAACCTCCCTGGGAACAGAGCAGGAGGATGAGTCAGGGATCACAGCCCTGCTCTTCTCCAGCCCCAGGGTACATAAAAGCTCTGTCAAACCAACACCAACACTCTGGGAACCAACCTGAGAGGAGCAAGGTTGAACAACAAGTGGAAGAAATACTAGGTCAAACAAAGCACCACCATTAATTAGCTGCCCAAAGCACTCATTATCACACAGCTGGATGCTGAGCATCCTAGGTAGATACATCTGTGCAATTTCAAACATCAGCCCGTGCCACCTGGGGAGCAGCTCCCACCCAGCTCCCCAGCCAGGGCAGGGTAATGGTGACACAGAGACAGTGCAGGAAGGGGGTGACACCATCTCCAGGCACTGCCAGGAGCCCCTGCAGCCAGGACAGGAGTGGCAGGAGGCCCTCCGGCCCCTCTCTGCTCCTCCAGGACCCTCCAGCTACCGTGTGCCAGCCCAGCCCTATGCAGGAACCTCCTGTGGCTCCCACTCATGGCCTGGGGCAGCCAACCCTGGTGATGTGAGGGGCAGGGGACAGCAGCTATTGAACCCCTCTGCCTGATCAACTGCCTCTCTTTTCATGGAATCACAGAATCATTCTGGTTGGAAAAGAGCTTTGAGATCACCCAGCCCAACCATTCCCCCAGCCTGCCAAGGCCCCCACTGCCCCATGTCCCTCAGCACCATCTCCAGGGTTTGGAAACCCCTCCAGGGATGGGGACTCCCCCCTGCCCTGGGCAGCCTGGGCCAGGCCCTGACAACCCTTGCCAGGCAGGAATTGTTCCCCAGATCCAACCTCAACCTCCCCTGGCACAACTTGAGGCCGTTCCCTCTTGTCCTGTCCCTTGTTCCTGGGGAGCAGAGCCCGACCCCCCTGGCTCCAACCTCCTCTCAGCAGCTGCAGAGCCAGCAGGTCTCCCCTCAGCCTCCTTTGCTCCAGGCTCAACACCCCCAGCTCCCTCAGCTGCTCCTCACAAGTTCTCCAGCCCCTTCTCCTTCTGTTCCAGCCCCTTCCTCAGCTCCGGGGCCCTTCCCTGGACACGCTCCAGCCCCTCCAGGTCCTTCTTGTCCTGAGGGGCTCAGCCCTGACCCCAGGATTCCAGGTGTTCCCTCCCCAGTGCCCAGCACAGGGGATGATCCCTGCCTTACTCCTGCTGGCCACACCAGTGCTGACAAAAGCCAGGATGCTGGTGACCTTCTTGGCACTCTGACTCCCCTCTGATTTATCGCCTCTGTTTTTCTCACAGCTCTAAGAACACCTCTGGACAATCCTGACAGCTCTGAACTCACCAGCATGTACCAGACACTCAACATGCAGGTTACATGCAGGTGACTTTCACTTGTCCCAGACTCAGTGTAATGAATTTCATAATCCTCTTATCCTGCCAAAACATACAAGTATCTGAAAATAATGTGGTAAAACGCACTTTTATATGCATTTTACAAAATGCATACGGCCAGGATTAATTAAGCCACCTCCAGCAATCCTTTAGAAGTTTGCACAGGCAGGACACAGAAAAAAATGGGACAGATTCTCACTCCAGCAATGCTTGGCCATAGGATGAAGAGGCAGCTGCTCCTCCTTGGGCCCTGGCTGAGCTGCCAGGGGCAGCACAGAGCAGCCTCTCCACCCTCAGCAGCCCAGAGCTTCCACTGGCCACGAGGCCTGGCTGGGATTTCAGAGAGCTGTGCAGCCCTCATCTTCCCCTGCACCAGCATCCCCCTCCTGCACCAGCACCACTCCCCACTGCACCCCTCATCCCCCTGATCACTCCTGCAAGCCCCCCGTGCTGCTGCCCCTGTGCCCGGCCAGGTAAGGCTGGACTTCCCCCTGCACAGCCATCAGGTGCCCCATGTAATTCCAAGGACACTTCCAGAAGCCCACAGTTATTTCCCCCACCGCACCCTCCTGATGCTTGTATCCCCACACTCTGCCTCTGGCAGCTTCAGGTGCCCGAGGTGCTGAGTTCTGAGCCCCCCGTGGTGCAGGGAAAGCTCTGCTCTGTCTGCACCTGCCAACAGTTCCACTGCCTGCCCCTCTAGTGCCACGAAGCAGGCAGAGGTTCCCTATTTCCCCCTGATAAACCACTCCACATTTTGAATATTTTTAACATATTTCCTCCTATTCATCCTGTTTCTAAGGTAACAATCCCGCTCTTCTCAACTTCTCTTCAAAGCACAGATTCACTATTTTTCCTCTTTTCTGATCATTTTCCCTGCCTCTCCGAAGCTCTGGGACCTGCCCTGTTCTTGCTGGCTGGTGGTGCCAGCCTGGCACGCAGCACCCAGACATGTCCTCATGGGCTCCCAACAAGGCATGAGGCTGCTTTCCATTTTATCATCCAACACACTGTTGGGACATCCAACACCACAGCACTTCGTACTGAGGCTGCACATGGAGCAGAGGCCTCCATTGAGCTGTTTGGAAAACATCCTGCAATTTCCCCGAGTTAAAGTATTCATTAGGAGACCTAGCAGGTACCCAAGTGGTTCAGTTTTTCCCCTCCAGTAGCTGTTTTACATTTATTTTCATTATTTTTTACTCACTGACATGTTTCTTTTCCCCCAAATTCTTCAGGTTACCTCAAAGAGATTCAGAGCTGTTTTTACTGTGGAGTTCATGTAAGTAGCTGCCACCTGCAGCCTGGTTCTTCAACACTCAAACCCACTTCTTGGTCATCAGTGAGCACAGCTCCAACCTAGACCTGGTCCCACCCTTCAAGCTGCTTCTCTGGACTCACCGTGCCTGCTCCTGTTACCCCCTCAGCACAGCCATGGCTGCGGTTGGTCTGGGACTTCAGAGGGCAGAGCCTGACCCCAGTCCTCGCCAAAGGGAGGCTCCATGAAGGCTCTCCAGCAGCACTCCTCAGAGAGCAGCAGTTATTCCTTGGAGCAGAATGGGTGCCTGGGCCTGGCTTCCAGCTGAAGGACCCACCACCAGCACAAACAGTGTTGGAGCCAACATTCTCATCACTCATGGCCGTGAGAGACGGGGAGTGGCAGGAGAATGAGCAGTGGGTTGCCTGGAGCAACCTGGTCTAGCAGGAGGTGTTGCTGCCCATGGCATGGGGGTTGGAGTAGAGGATTTTCAAGGTTATTTCCAACCCAAACCATTCCATGACTCTGCTCCCACACCCAGGGGCCATGGAGCACACCCAAAGCCCAAGCAGGCCTCCCCAGGTCACCGGGCTGGTTGGATGAGGGCATCCACCCGCTGCTGCTGGCCCAGAGGGGTCAGCAGATCGTGCCACCGCCCAGGCCCATAGGCAGAACTCCAGGAACCGCAACACCCGCAGGTTGGACAGGACGCGTTAGATGTTGGCTCATCTGCAGTGTGCAACCTCCAAGTATTAGCTGTCAAGATGCACTCATTGCCATAGCAACGGCACGCGCCACGCGGCATCGAGGCGCTTCCGTCTTCTGAGACGCAAGATGTGACCGAGAGTTGGGGAGAAGATTGAGGAAAAAGCCCTGCTCCGGGGCCTGGCCACCCCGCTCCCGGGGGAGAGGGGGATGTGGGGCCGCGTTGGGCTCCACCAGGGGGTTGGGGTCCCACGGGGGCTCCAGCGGGCCCCTCGGGTCACGGCGCCAGCCTCGCGCTGCCTCCCGCCGCCCTTACCTG
>NW_009953658.1:303092-340785 GCF_000747805.2 Chaetura pelagica | reverse complement strand
GCAGGACAGCAGGACTCGGAGGTGGCAGCTCAGGAAGCGTTGGGACGCGCTGTCGGAGCGGGACCCAGGCCAGGCCACCAGCAGGAGCCCGGGCAGCCCTTCTTCAGCTGCCACCCTGGCCCCGAGGAGGTGACACAAGCACAGCACGTGGAGAGTGGCAGGAACCCTCACTGCTCACTGCAGTTTCAGAGGCACAGAAGGCCCAAATCTACAGCTTCAGGCACGTGCTAAGTGCAAGCCTGGGAAATACAACATACAGAATAAAACCCTGGCTGCTCCCTGCCCTTCCCAACCCTCAGGAATGGGTGGAAGAAACGGAGCTCACAAAGCCACCCAAAGGTGCCAACTCCTGCCTCTGCCTGCAGCTCCGCAGAGGGAAGAAGAGTGCACAAGGAAGCCAGCCTGGCCACAGGGAAGAGAGCTCAGCAGTGGAGCTGCAGCACTGCAGACCTTGGGTCAGGAAAGATGCTTGAATCCATCCTGAAGCTTAACATGTTTAGAGTTTGTCTGACACAGGTGGCAGCATCCAGCATGGAGCCCAGATATGACAATATGAGAAGATGTGGCTGCCCCATCCCTTCAAGCCAGCCTGGATGGGGATGGGAGCAACTTGGTCTAATGGAAGGTCAAGGTAGGGGTGGCACTGCATGAGCTTTAGGGTCCCTTCCAACCCAAACCATCCAGGGACTCTATGAATATCCTGCCCATTCCTGGTACAAAGGTAGTGGCAAAGGCAAGAGGACAGGGCAGGCAGAGGCTCAACGGCACGCTCAGAAGTGGTGTGATTCTGGGAACAGGGAACCTCCCGCCTCACCCACTCCCCTGGCTTAATCCTCCCACGGCCACCCCTTCCATGGCAACTTGCAGGAAGGTGGGTGAGCCCTGGACATGCTCTGATGGCGACCACCATGGAGCTGCCAAGGACGGGGGCACCCGGGGGTCCGGGCAGGGCAGTGCCCAGCGCTGAGCGAGGCTTCAGACCCACATCACCCTTGACCAAACGCCTTGAAGGCGCCTCCCAGCTGTGCAGCCACACGCGGAATATTTTTCCGAGGAACATTTTAGGTTCAAAGTACAAGAATTTCAGGCTGCTGTAAATCTTCCTGTTGCCATGGCAACACGGTGCATTTGTTCTCTGACAAGTTTCTACCAGGTGGTGGGGAAATTTCTGCAGCCACAGCCACGCTCCCCAGTTGCCTGCCCACAGCCTCATGTCCAGGTCATCCCGATGGGCAGAACAGGTCAAAATGGGCACCCAGAGGCCATCATGGGCAAGGACGGACATTGGATGGAAAGCAGCAAAGCCTGGGCTGTGGGTGTGATGCAGCCCCTGGGGTAAAATGTGCCATGAGCCCAGTGCCTGGGAGCTGACAGGACTGACACCCAGTATGGCCTGTCCCACCAGCACAACGTGCTGGAGAGGAACCCACCATCAGGGCTGACTCCAACCACTTCACAGACAATGCTCAACAGGTCTGGTTGACCAAGACTGCCAACCCGAGTTCCTGTGTCATCCAGACATGACAGATCTCCAGGAAACATGCAGTTTTGTAGTACATCCCTCTCATAGAAACCCACTTTAAAAACCAGAGAAGCAAGTATCAAATGGATGCACATCAAGCTAACTGGTGGGTCTAAAAACTATTAGTAATTGAAAATAGTCACTGGAAACACAAAGAAGTTTCTTGCTAGTCTCAAAGAACTGTTCTCAAACCAAGCCAAATCAGAAACTTTGAGCATGTTTCTTGGAAAAAAAAAAAGTACAGAATTACTTTTAGTGAAAGCACTGAAGGCTGCCTAGTGACAGGAGCACACCAGCCTGTGCTCAAACACCTTCCCAAACCAGAGACCCAGGCACTTACTGGTCAAGTGAGGACAGCCACGGTGTGTTTCCAAGGACCAACACCATGGATGAAACTAAGTGACCAGGGCACTGTAAGTTCAGAAAAAGATTTCACAGTATCAACCAAACAGGAGCTCAGTGCCCTTCTGCTGGGACAGAGTCCACCTCAGCCTGGTCCAGCTCAGCTGGGGAACAGCACCATTTGGCCTTTTCCAGCTGTAACCTTGCCTACTGATGGAGCCCTGTTGGAACCCACCTCTGGGCCACTGCTGTTCCCCACACCATAGGAGAATTTTTGCAAACAGGAAATATTGAACGAGGAAAAAAATAAATATCAAGAAAAATCTGCCAGGACCATTTTTCCCCTGTCCTGGGAGATGCCAGGGGCAGCAGCCAGCCCTTTGCAGATGACCAGTGCCACTTGTTCTACACCAGCTGCTCAGGCAGAGTCCACACTGTGCTTCCTGCTCGGCACATCCATGACCAAAAGGAGACAAAAAGGGCCCCTCAACGCACCAGACCCAGGCCCAGGTTCATGGCTCTTCCATGTGTGACCAGGCTCAGCATCGCTGGGCTGGACACCAAACCAAGAAAGAAAGAAACAGAAAAAACAGAGTGCAGGAGCTGGCCTGGTCTTGCTTTAGTGTGTTTTATAAATTATTAGCTGCTTGTTATTAATTGCTTAGAAAAAACATCATAATTGTATGTGGAACTGATCATATTCAAGCTTTCTGTAAAATAATCCCCATGGTGAGCTGCTCTTACCAAGCTGACAAAAGAAAAGGGAAACAGAAAAATGAAAGAGAAAACAGAAAAAGCCAGAGATTTATCTTGCAAGGGAGGAAAGCAGCACACCAGGCAGGAGGCCCTTCCAGCCTCTGCCCCTGGTTGGCTTAGCTTCATTGAAAAGCAATAAATCTGTCCCAGCCCCCCTCTCCCCTCTGGACTAGCACAGACTTCCCAGCAGGAAGATGGGGAGTGGGTCAGGTTGGGAGCAGGAAGATGAGCACGGCTCATGGCAAGACACTCACAGCAAGCACCAGTGACTGGGCAAGGAGCCACCAACGGGTGCTCAAGGACTGGCTGGTAAGAGGGAAGGTGCCTTATCATTCTTGACACAGGTCAGGACAAGTGCTTTAATCTAGCCTGTCAAATAAAGCCCCTGGTCACCCACTTCCACACCCTACGCACGAGCAGCCATCACCTTTTATATTCACAGTTCTCCAACACAGAATTCTAGCATCTACCTTAAAAACAAAGAAAAACACACCCTCTGTCTCAGATTCCCAGCAGGACAAACAGAGGAGCTGGAGAAAGCAGCCCAGGACAGCTCTGCTACTCACCAATCCATCAATCATAACACCAGGTCCAGGAGTCCCTGAGGCACAACATAACACGGTGCTTGCAGGTGTAGCCAAGAAGGTCACAGAATAGGTTGTAAAGCCAAAGTTTCCCAAGTATTTAACTCCAGGAGCATTTAAAAGGACAGTACTGCAGCTGAAAGGCAGTCTCTTGAAAGGCAGGACATACCTGTACTATCTGTGTAATTTTGATTTGTCCCCCAGTGCACAGTGAGCACACAAGGTGGGACTCAGACCACCTGCTTCATCTCCAGCTGGGGATTTACAGGCAAGGGAGTCAGACAGGAACAAGTGACAAAGCCTGCTTTCCAGCACCATGACAGGAGCATAGATGTTCAGCTGATAACGTCTAGACTGAAACTTCTTCGGGCTCCCAGGTGTCCTAGCATGCTCTGATGTCTCCTGACCCAAAGGGTCCTACTCTGGCACAAGGGTAGAGTTCAGGGGGACTCAGCAAAGCCCTGAGGAGCCTGAGAGCAGAGGCGCAGGGGATAGAAGCCTCACCTGCCCCAACTTCAGCCCTCACCTTCTGGCACCTGGGCTGCCTCAGAGCCCATTCCAGGGCCACTCTGCAGCCAAGAAGGCAACTGGAGCAAGATCAGATGTTTCTACGCAGAGGTTACGGATGCAGCAATGACAAAGCCTGCCTGGGAAAGCCTGGCTTTCCCTGAGGACAATGATGAGCAGATACCCAGGCAGCTTCACAGGAGGAGAGCACTACACCTACTGCTCATGTAACCCATACAGGACTGCCCTCCCCAAATACTCCAGAGCTTCTCCAAACCTTCATGTAAGCACAGACTTAGGTCCAGCCAGTCTGGAAGCTCTGCTGTGCAGATACAGCACAAGCCTGGGTCTGCTCTCAGGATAGAAATTTGGATTTAGAGAGACATGACCACATTCTCAGCCTTGATATACAATGAGATAGAGACAGAAAGGGAAACAAAATCTGTTGCCATGATAGAAATGTGGAAAAGAAGGTTGTTTGTTCCTCAGCCAGATGGCAAAAAGGACAGGAGACATACCCACATTGCCTGGGATGTGGGCTGGGGCAAATCCACAGAACAGATCCTAAAACAAAAGAGGACCCGGTGGAGGCAGGTGGTGTTGGAGGGCACCATGGGTGCACTTATCTGCACAGGGAAGTCCAGCAGCAGACAGCAAAGACACCAGGAACATGTCTGGGGGCTGCAGCAGGCAGAAAATCAAGGCTGTCCCCACCATGGGGGCACAGACAAGCACAGCCTGCCCTGACAGCAGAGCCTGGGGCAGGGCTGCAGCCCCAGGGCAGCCTCTTTCTGCTGTTCCTAACACAGCCTTTCTTGGGAGAGGTGAGCAAGGGACCAATAGAACCAAAGAATCTTAGGGGTTGGAAGAGACCTGGGAAGATCTTCCAGTCCAACCCCTCTGCCAGAGCAGGATCACCCAGAACACATCACATAGGAACGTGTCCAGGTGGGTTTGAAAGTCTCCAGAGAAGGAGACTCCACAACCTCTCTGGGCAGCCTGTCCCAGGGCTCTGTCACTCTCACAGGAAAGAAGTTCTTCCTGATATTCACATGGAACCTCCTGTGCTCCAGTTTGCACCCATTGCCCCTTGTCCTATCACTGGTCATCACTGAAGGGAGATGTTCCACTACCTTCATCATCTTTGTAGCTCTGCCCTGGACTCTTTCAAGCAGTTCCCTGTCCTTGAACTGAGGGGCCCAGAACTGGACACAATTCTCCAGATGCAGCCTCACCAATGCAGAATAGAGGGGGAGGAGAACCTCTCTTGACCTACTAACCACACCCTTTCTAATACACCTCAGGATGCCATTGGCCTTCTTGGCCACAAGGGCACATTGCTGGCTCATGCTCATCTTCCTGTCCACCAGGACCCCCAGGTCCCTTTCTCCTACCCTGGTCTCCAGCAGCTCAGCCCCCAACCTGTACTGATACCTGGGGTTGTTCTTCCCCAGATGCAAGACTCTACACTTGCCCTTGTTGAATTTCATCAGGTTTCTCCCTGCCCAACTCTCCAGCCTGTCCAGGTCTCGTTGAATGGCAGCACAGCCTTCTGGTGTGTCAGCCACTCCTCCCAGTTTGGTATCATCAGCAAACTTGCTGAGGGCACACTCTGTTCCCTCATCCAGGTCACTGATGAAAATACTGAATAGTACTGGTCCCAGTACCGACCCCTGGGGAACTCCACTAGTCACCAACCTCCAACTAGATTCTGTCCCATTGACCGCAACTCTCTGACTTCTTCCTTTCAACCAGTTCATGATCCACCTCACTACCTGACCATCAAGACCACACTTCTTCAATTTATCTACAAGGATGCTGTAGGAGACAGTGTCAAATGCTCCCCTGAAATCAAGATAAACCACATCTACTGCTCTACCATTGTCTGTCCATCTAGTTACTTCCTCATAGAAGGCTGTAAAGTTGGTCAAACATGACTTCCCCTTGGTAAAGCCATGTTAACTGCTCTTAATGACCCCCTCATCCTTGATGTCTTGATACTGCCAAGAGTAAGTTGTTCCATCACCTTTCCAGGGATGGAGGTGAGGCTGACCAGTCTATAGTTACCCAGGTCCTCCTTCTTGCCCTTGTTGTAGACTGGAGGGATATTTGTTGTGCTTCAGTCCTCAGGCACCTTTCCTGCTGCCCACGACATGGCAGTCCTAGCATAGAATTTGCTGTTCATTCCCCAACTTGGGGGAGCACCGTGTGTTCAGAAGCAAAAGTTTTGGGGAAACCCTCTGCTGCTCTGAGGGAGACAGTGAAGGGCAAGAACTTCCTGCCAGGGCTGGAAAGGCTGCAGTGACCCTCACCCTGCCTTGGAGCAGCCTCAGAGGCCCCAGCTCCCAACAGAACAACACCCACCAGCCACGCACTCACAGCAGCTAAATTACATTTGTGTCCCTACATCCAGGTCTCTAGAACACGCAACAATCCCAGGCTCAGTTAACGTCTTCGAACCACAGGAGGAGCCTCCCCTGCCCACACTGTCCTGTGGGATGGTGGGTGCTCAGCTCCTGCCCCATGTAGCTGAGGGTGCTGCAGTCCCTGCTCCACCAGCTCTAACCTCTCCAGGCACAGCTGCTTCATCCTAATGAAAACTAGGTCACCCTCAGCTTTACAGAGAGCTTTGTCCTCTTTTGTTCAGGACCACAAGCAAGGTTCCCTTCACGCTGCTCTCCCCATCGCACCCTCTCTGCAAGCCCCAGCTTGTCACAAAGACAGGACCCTGCCAGGTGTCCCCTGCCAGCCCCTGTCACAGCAGCACGAAGACCTGAAATCCTGCTCCTTACCAGGAAGGAGGTAGCTGAAAGGGAGGGCTGGAGAGGGATCCCAGCGGGCTGGGCATCTCCTGTGGGACATAAGACATGTCTCACCCAACAGCTTCCTAATAGCAAAAGGCAGAGACACTCCCTGTCCCCTTAGAATCACAGAATCCCTGATTCGTTTGGTTGGGAAAGGACCTCAAAGCCCATCCAGCCCCACCCCTGCATGGGCAGGGACACCTCCCAGCAGCCCAGGCTGCTCCAAGCCCCATCCAACCTGCCCTTCAACACCCCCAGGGATGGGGCAGCCACAGCTTCCCTGGGCAACCTGGGCCAGGCTCTCCCCACCCTCACAGCCCAGAATTTCTCCCTCCCATCTCAGCTCCAGCTCGCTCTGCCAGCTGGAAACCCTTCCCCCTGCTCCCATCCCTCCCTGCCCTTGTCCCAAGCCCCTCATCTGCTCTCCCTGTGCTGTTACCAGCCCCCAGACCAGCTCCACTTCTCAGCCCCCCGGAAAGTACAGGAAGCAAAATAAACCTGATGAAGAACCTCACAAGAGTGGCTTTGTCCTTGGTCAGTGAAAACCAGAGCTGTGCAGAAGGGGCAGGAAAACAGGCAGGAACACAGACAACACCCACAGGTTGCCACCCCAGGGAGCGTGGCCCCTGTGCAGAGTCAGGGCAGGCAGAGGGACAGGCTGGGGGAGCAGAGCATCCAGCCAGGACACAGCTCCTCTCGTCCAGCCTCCGGGCTGGGGCAGGGGGGCAGGAAGACCTTGGACAGGACAGGAGAGCTGAGGAGCTGCTCCCCAGGCAGGGCCCGATGAGCCCAACCTGGCGTGGAGCCCCAGGGCGGGTCCCTGGGACACCAGATCCCCAGGGAGGCACCACCCTGGGGATCCGGGCCAGGAGGCTCCCAGGGCTGCGGGACTGTGACCCCCCGAGCCCTGCCCGACCCCGGGGTGCCCCCCAAAGCCACGGGCAGCCCCAGCTGCAGGTTCCCTCTCCCCATCCCCCAGAGCCGCCGTCCCCAGGGGGGAGGGAGGGAAGTGAGAGCAATGAAGTGACAAACTCGGTGCAGTTCATACAACGGGCTGTGAAGAGTCTTTTCTCTACCTCCTCAAGAGTTTAATCAAAGTATGTTTACCGGGGTTCTGGCAGCACAGTGAATCACTCCGTTGCCATGACAGCGCTGCTCCCCGCAGCACCAGCAGGCTCAGCCCTGCTCTCCCGGCGGGAACGGCCGGGAAGCTCCGGGAGCAGCCGGGGCTCCCGGGGGGTCCCCGAGATGCTGCGCTGGCCCCGGGGCCTCGCTCTGCCGAGCCCGGGCAGCCCGCGTGGGACCGGCGCTGTGGTTCGGGCTGGCTGGGGAAGGTGAAGCGCTCCGGGGAAGGAGCAGAAGCCCCGGGGGTGCAAAGGGCTCCGCAGCTGCAGCCGGGGCTGCGGTTCCGTTCCCGGGGTGGAGGTGGCACCGGGACCCGCGGCACCGGGACCCGCTCCTCCCCCGGGTGCTGCTTTTTCTAGGAATGAAAACTAAAGGGAAAAGACGAGCTGAGAAGCAGAGCAGAACCTCTCGGCTCCACGAAGGGAGCTGGTCGTTTATCTCGGTGCTGAGACGTTCAGCAAAAGAAATTACAGCGCTTTTGTTTTTTAATTAAAAAGCAACCTCCTCCGCCCGTCTCTCCAACCTCCTCCCCCGCCGCTCATAGATCTTCAAGCTGACACTGGACATGGTCCCCAGAGCCGGCCCCTCCCAGTGCTCCATCCGAACCGTGTCCTGCTCAGTGCCAGCCCCTCACAGCTGCACAAAGCTTTGCTCTGACTTCCTAAAACTTAAATTGAAATGGCTAAAAATACATGTTAATTAAGCTTGCTTGTTCTCCCCTGGAAGTGACTCTCAGGCCTGCTGGCAGCTCAGCTGTGAGTGCTGCTCTGACAGGAGATTTTCAGCCTTTCTTTCCAGATAAAACCCATCAGCCTGATGGATTTTCATGGGTGGCTCTTCACCAAGACCCTGCTGCATTTTCCACTCCTCTTTTTCACCTTCTTACATTCAGCACCTGCTTGGACACTGCAAACCCCCAGAGGAAACCCCAACAACTGCTCTGATCTGTTACAGACAGCAAGCCATTGAATTAGCAATGATGGTAACAGAACAACCAGAAAAATCTGACACATTTCTGATCTGTCAGTGAAAATAATTCCTATCAATTCCTGTGCAAACCTCCACACTGGATTAAAAAATGCACCCAAGACCAAAATGTAGCATTTAAAACTTGCCCCACAATTCCAAGGAGAGCAGAGACTGATGCCTGCTCAGGTCTGTGCTTTCAAACAAGCAGCAGATCAGAAGCTCCTGCAGCAAAGTTCAACAGAATCTGCAGCCCAGCTCAGAGCCCTGGCTTTTATTTCCAACACTCCATCCAAAGCTCCAGAGATGGGGAGCAGTTGCAAGGGTCAGTGGGATGATTCCAATAACCATACAGAGCTTGGCTTCCTATTATTTATAGGAAAAGCCTGGGAAAACTGGAACAGGACACTTCTCAGTTAATAAAAGGGAATGAGACTTTAACTGATAGCAGCCAGGATGGCTTCAGGAGCTCACATCTCACAAAAATAACTGCTGACACTATCAGCTGGGGTGAAACTGCTGTCCCTCTGATCCTCTGACTACATGCTGCAACTGGACAAGTTACCACAGTTTCACAGACAGAATAAGGAATTGTTAATAGAGAACAACAGTTGGGAATATTTCCAATATTATCCAGTCAGCCAGCTCTTGGTTAAGCAGTATTTATATTTTTGTCTTTTAGGCAGTCTCTGATGGGGAACCTCACAGCACGTGGACATGCCTGGGACAGGGCCCAGGTAAGGAGGGCACCTGAAGGACAAGGTGACACTTCACTTGGTTGGCTCCAAGACACCCTCCTTCATAAGAGATCATGTATTCTTTGGTTTGAGCTATAAAACAACATCAAAAGCTTAACTGTGTCATCAACAACTGACAACTCAACACCAAAGTCTCAAGCCATCTTCCTAACATGTCGTGCTCTAAACCAACACCCTGGTGTCCACTCACACAGAGAAGGGGACCAGGGAATGAGACAATGTCCATCTGGATGTGCACTGCTTATCCTTCTACCTGGGACAGAGATCTAATGAGGAGCTCATGACCAGGTTGCCTTCTGACCTCTGCTGTGTCCCTTCTGTATTTTCCTGTGCCTAAATACCTTGACAAAATCCACCCTGAAGCAGCAGGAGACAGGAGGGCTCTGCCACCAGTGCTGCCCACAGAGCTAAGGGCAGGCCCTGGAGGGTCTCAAGATGTGGACCAAGACACTAACACATCCCAAAAGCAGGGACCTCCACAGGGTCACCAAGGGAGGAGTCACTCCCCACCCTGCCTGGACACGTAAGGAAAACCATGTTCTCATGGTGCACTTTGGTTTGGCCAAGAAAGGTTGGGGGTCTCACACAGAGCTGAGATCATCATGCTTCAACAAAAACATCTTCCAGCTAATACGGGGTAACTGGTTTGGGCCTTGTTATGGCTGATAATTAATTCATTGATTTGGGGTTGGTGGTTGCTTAGTGACCACAAGTCATGACCTTATTATATATATTTTTTCTTACTCAGTAAGAAAAGGGAAGAGAGCCCCAGCCAGTCTTGCACACATGCAATGCTCAAGGCTGATTTCTCAGCATTAGACTCATGTTCTGCTGTTCCTCCTGAGCTGCTTTCATGTCGGGAGAGAAAATGTGAATGAGAATCTGGAGGTTTTTTTTTTTAAAACAGCAAACAAGGAACAGTTACAAAAGCACAATTATGAAATAAACCAGCTATGGTTAAATGCCTGTTCGGACAAGAGTGGCAAGATGAGCATATCCACGGGCACTGCCAAAGGTGTTTTTTCTGCTACTATGGGAAATAAGTAAAATCAAGATGAAGTTACAATACACAAAATCTATAAGGGGAACTAAAAAAAAAGAAAAACAAATGGTTTGCAAAACACAGGAAACTTAAAAAAAAGGCTTTTGGGTTGTTCTGTAGATGCAGAAATTTATTCTAAAAGAAGAAATGTGTGTCACCACTATGACAAAGTAGAGGCAGCAACTCATTAGCTGCAAAAAATACTTTAAAACTTGTAAGCTAAAAAAACTTACCAAAAAGATGGATCATGAAAGTTATTGAGCAGCTGGCACAGGATCCAGGTGATAAAAACCTGACGTGCAATTAGTAGCACTGCAAATGTTTAATGAGAACAGGTATCCTGGTGCACACCTGACCGCACTGCGCGGAATCCCACATTGGACTGATCAATGCTGACGTGGATTTAAAACCTGAACACTAATGGGACACATGCCAGGAGGTTGGCAGTGGCACTCCAGAGAAGCCCTGAGGTCCATCCCATTTTCATTGCCTCCCCTGGACCAGCTGCTGGGTCTCCTAACACAGCCTGTCTCCACTGCCATCTCCAGGGGTGTGCTGGGAACCAGACAAATGGCTCAGGACCACCCTGGAGTGAGCTCTCCCTTCACAGCCCCTGCAAACCAGCTCCAGGCTGCCAGAGTAGGAGCCCAGGCCTCTCCCAAAGGCATTTCCTGTACATGAGTGACAGAGCCCTGGGACAGGCTGCCCAGAGAGGCTGTGGAGTCTCCTCTGGAGACATTCCAAACCCACCTGGACATGTTCCTGTGTCATGTGCTCTGGGTGATCCTGCTCTGGCAGGGGGATTGGACTAGATGATCTCTAGAGGTCCCCTCCAACCCCTAAGATTCTGTGATGAGCTGAAGGGAGAACATCTCCCAGCCCACCTGGAGCAGCAGGAAACAAGGCTCTGCACCCTCCCCTGGGAGATCTTCTGGCTGCCTGAGGTTGCTGCTGCACAGAAACCATCCCCACATGGGCAACAGCAGAGGCTGCACTGGCCAACAAGCACTGGGATGTGCCCCAGAGGGGCTATGGGGGCACTGACAAGTTCTCTCAACACAACCTCTCAAGTCCAACCAGGAACATAAAGTGCAGCAACTGCCATCCTGGCATTCCCTGTCTGCAGGTCCAGAAAACATGAGAATGAGAAAAAAATCCCAGAAATTATAGATCAGCCCAATTCCACAGTCTCCACAAACACTTCCTACTTGTAGGCACACGTTCTCTCCCTCCCCAGATCTGCAGCCTTCTGCTTTAGCCATCCTTGACCCCAGTGCTTGTGGCTGTGGTGAAAGCAGCAGCTCTGGGTCTCTGATTCTCATCTCACAGCCAGACAAGTGCAGCCCAGTATTGGGAACTTGAGGAGATTTCTCCAAGAGCCACCACTTAGGCCACTGCCCTGAGCTGCCTCTTCCTAGCAGACCCTTGGTTTCAGTCTTTCATCAACTGTTCTACCAGAAGTACCAGAGCAGAGGCTGGACTGAGCCCTGCCCCTTCCCCATCCCAGGGGATGCCCCCCTGCTCTCCTCAGCCAGAAACTCACATGCCCCAGTTCTTAATGAACTTCAAACAACTTCTCCTTGCTTGGGAAGTTCACCTGCCAGTTCCCTTGACCCCAGGTGGATACCATCTGGACCTGCTGGTCTGCCTGTGATTAGTTTGCAACTGTTACCTGACCTATTTTATATAAAACAGCCACATCTAAAACAAGAACAATTCATCCTACCCAACATGTTTTCCTGCCCTTTTTCCTTATACTTTTCAATAAAAATAATTGAGCCAGTCAAACACAGATTCAGATTCAATCATGGAAGAATTCAGGCTGGAAGGGACCTTTGGAGGTCATCTAGCCCAAACCCCTCTCACAGCAGAGTCACTTTCCTCTTGAATGCACAGGGTGGCTTCTTGCAGCACTGCTCACTGACACCATCCACCACAGGACAGTTAGGGTTGGAAAGGACCTTTCAAGGCCATTTAGTTGAACCCCCCCGCAGTGGGCAGGGACATTTTCAATCAGTCCAGGCTGCTCCAAGCCCCATCCAACCTGCCATTCAACACTGCCAGGGATGGGACATCTACCACTTCTCTGGGCAACCTGGGCCAGGGTCTCACCACCCTCACAGTGAAGAATGTTTTCCTAAGACCTCACCTCAATCTCCCCTCTTCCAGTTTAAACCACCATCCTTTGTCCTGTCACTACAGGCCCTGCTAAAACTCTGTCCCCTCTTTCTTACAGACTCCTTTTAGGAACTGAAAGGCTGCAATAAAGTCTCCTTGGAGCCTTCTCTTCTCCAGGCTGAACAACCCCAACTCCAGCCCTGCTCTGGACCTGCTCCACCAGATCCATGTCTTTATATAAGGAATTTCCCCATGTCCTTTCTGACTCATATGTTCCCACAAAGACTCAGGAGCTGTTCATAACTACCAGCAACAATCAGATGAGAAAAGAAGTGCTAAAGGCCCAGGTTTCTAGAGTCACAGCCACTTCCAAGAACCAAGCCTGATACTTGCTGCCTCCACAAGTCTTTTTTCAGCTGCTGACCTGACCTCTGTACCCTCTGTGCAGCCACATACTCTTCTGTGCTGGCTCCTCCATTGTTCTAGAGAGCTCTGGACCAGTACATTCCTCAAAATAATTCAAGAAAACTCAACATGTGTGGATTTATATCTGACCTAAAACTTAGGTTTGCATGGCTTACAATACACTGCATGACAATATCTGCACCACAGAGGGACAAAAAAAGATGCTGCAAGGAAAGAGGCTGACCAGAAAATCAAAGAACTCCATAACCATTATCACTGCAATTCAGAGGTTGTCTCCTCCTTGCACAAGGCCCAAGAAACAACCTTAGCAGGAGAGGATCTCTAGGATGAAATGGCTTCAAGGATGCAAAGAGAAAGAGGGAAGGGATTTTACAGAAGAGCTTTTCAGAGCCACTCCAGACCAAAGGTTTGGCTACTCCTTCAGCTTGGCAATCCCCACAGTCGTGAGCCAGCACTGGGCTGAAAAAACTGGACATGGATGTTCCCAGGAGGAAGGTGGCTCTGTCCTGCCATTCCAAGGCCCAAGAGGACCTGGAAGCTGCAGTTCCCATCACCCACTGCAGGCAGCACTAGGAAACCACCACTCACCAGACCCAGACCAGCACAGTCCCGGGCTCCATGGTGAGATCAGGAAGGGAGAAAAGGGGGAAGAAGGAAGATCAGACTCACCAACATCGGACTCTTTGTGGGTTTTGATGATTTCAGCCAACTCAAAATTTCCTGCAATGATGGCCACCTGAAAAGAGAGGGAGGGAAGAGAGTTGAGCAGCTCTGAGCAGCGTGGATCCTGTGTTCACCCACATGGGAGACACCAGATGGGCCAACAACAGCTGCTTCTGTGAGGACACAGAGCCAACAATCCTGCTGCCTCAGCTCACCCAGCCCAGAACCCCAGGATGAACACACACCCTCAGCACCACAGGGAGAGCATCTGGCCATGGCCTGTGCCACCAGAGAGTGGTGAATGGCTCAGAGAGAACCCTTCCCCTCTCCTCCACTGGTGAGGAGCTGCCCAACACCAGCCAGGAATTAACCTGAGCTCCTGCTGGCATGGACAAGATGCTCTCCAGCCCAGACCTTGTCAGGGAATGGCCCTTAGTTGACAAAAAGTGACTTTCCAGCAGCTGAGCTCCCTACATGTCTCCCCTGAATGGTCCACTCATGCTTGTTCCAGGCTGTGCTGGCCAAGAAACCACTTCCACCCAGAAAGCTGCAGCAGCAGCTTGCCCAGGACAGCCCCAGTACTGGGATGGCATTTTAGACCAAGATGAAATTTTGCTTTGCCCACCACCTAACCCATGGTTTCTCTCCAGAGGAAGGATCTTGGAGAGCTCGAAGGAACAAGGAAACAGGGGAAGCTGAACATGGGTCTGCCAGCAAAGCACCCAGACAACACTGGTCTGTCTTATTTCTAGAGGTGCTCATGTCCCATGGAACTGAAGAGCAGCCACAGGCCACACGAAGGGAGGTTAATGGGTGCTGAGAGGGGAGAGAAGGAAGCAAAACTTGAACCAAGGAACTAGCAGCATCACTTGAGCTAAGTTAATTTCTTACACCTGAACCAGCACCACATCATAGCTGGTAAGGCAGAACAAACCCCTATTTTCAGAACACAGTCCAAAGGAATTCTTTCAACAAGCTAAAGAACCAGAGTGAGATGGGCAGGAGCACAGGGAACCAATCACTGGTCCTCAGGAAATAAAACTGGAAGAGCTGCTCTGGTTGAGTCCTGCCTCCAATGTCCCCCCAGACATTTCTGCCCTTCCCACCCTCCCAGCACCCTCAGTCTCCACTGAGCCTCTCACCACCAAGCACCTACAGCTGATCTGGGAACAAGAAGCAGCTGGATCCACCTGATCCTGGGTGACAACAAAGTGCTGCTACTCAGGGCATGTAAGACCAGGCTGAGACACAGCTGCAGGTTCTGCCTGTCCATGCTGGGACCATCACAACCACCACTCCTTTTATTTTAAGGTGAGGGTTGGTACTAGAGGCAAATGCATCTGACCAGAAAGGTAGCAGGAACCAAACCCCCCAGACAGTGAGGAAGGCAAGAGCCACCCTGACAGCTCCAGCTGTTCAACACTTCCCACCCTCCCACAAGAACAGCTTCAGAAATACGAGGCTCATTTGCATCTCACCACTAACTTGTGACAAAGGGATATATTTAACGTGGTGACTCAGCTCAGCGTGCAGACCTTTCTACTATGATCCTTTATCAGCAGAAATACTCTTACTATCCTAGCTCAACAATGGTTATGTGATTTTTTTATTTTTATTTTTTTTTCATTTTCTAGAGCCCAGAATTCATGCTCCCTCTCCTCAGCTGGAGCTGGGAAAAAGAAAGGAAAGAAAGAAAGGAAACCTTCCTTCTGCACTCAGGAAATTTGGCCACAGCAGCTGAGAAAATCAAGCAATAATCATATATACAGACACATTTCCAAGGTCTGCTCTCTCAAATGTTACAGTCTTGAGCAGGCAAAGAAAGCTGTTGTACAGGAGGGCAAATGACCCGAGTTTGGGGAGATCTGAAAGCAAAAATAGCCAAACTGACAAAAGACTGGAAAGCAGCATTTAGAAAATGCATTTGAACTTCAAAGTTCCTCAAACAAACAATTAAGGTATGACCCATTGTCCCCATGAAAGCCCCAAATCCAGGGTACAAATCCTGAGTCTCCTTGGATGTCTCTCAGGAGTAACTGCTGGAACGTGTGGTGAACGTTTGTGGAGCAGCTCTGGACACGTCCCCATGTCCCTCCCAGCAGGAGATGGAGGTCTTCCCCCATGGTCCCACCACCCATGGGAGGTCCCAGCCCAGGACAGTGATGATGCAGGAGCCAGAACCTCCTTCCCTCCTGCCTTGGAAGTGTTATGACTTCCCAGAAAGGCGAGAAGAAACACACTGGATAGGAAGTCTGTTAAGAACATAATCTCACACAAACCCCTGATAAGGGAGAAGATCCCTGCTGGCTACATTTTTCAATCCAACTTGGAAGAAGCAAAGGAGATGACAGGATTTCATGCCTTGCATTGTCACCTCAGCTGGTGCTCCATGGCACCAGCTTCCCTCCTGGAGCCACCGAGGTCCCCAGTCCTGCCCAGCTCCACCTCACTGCCCACACCAGGCAAGGTGGTAAGGTACAACCTTTTGGGGGGCAGGCACAAAAGAGAAGGGTCTCGAGGCAGGAAATCCCTGAAAATACATATTGAAAAAGTCCTATTTCACAGCTAGCAATTGTAGTGCTCATGTACCAAAGCAGGAGGAAGTGGTGACTACCAGAAAAGAAACACTCTGACCTCCCTGCAGATCAACAGTCTCATTTCAAACAACAAGGCAGATGTCCCACACAGGAAGGAATGTCACCTCAGCATCACAGCCAAGCTCCTCGTCCTGGAGATGCCACACGACAGCAGACACTGTGCAAAGGGCACTTCTCCTGGTGCCACCAACACAGACTCTGTCCCTCTGCACGGCCCATGCTGAGCAATGTCCAGGGGGCACAGGACACACAACCAGAGGCACAGGGTCAGTGTCTGGGATGCTGCCACACCCTGGAACATTCCAGAGCCTGGTATCAAAGTGACAAGGCTTTTTAATCTAACAACAGTTTGCCTATTTTTCTCTTTTTAGATCAGTAACATCTCCAGGAAAGGAGGAAAGACACCTGAGCAGTCTGTGTGCCATGTCATGTCCAAGTGCTTGCAAGGTCTTGAGTTAACAGCAGAAAACTGAAAGATAATTTAAATATTCCTGTAAGAGTCACAGCTCTGAGATCTGACACTGGGCAAACGTCTCCAATAAAAAATAAAAGCCCATGATACTGGGAAGGATCGCCCAGCCCCTCTACCCTCCTGGGGACACAGGCTGGCACAGAGTTTGGTTACAGCCCACGAGAATCCACCTTGAGGGCAGCAAGAGCAACTGCAGCAGAGAGGAGTCCAGAATGTCACCATTGTCACCCTGTGTGTGAAGGCAGCAGGGGCAGTGACAGCCCTGGGCTGCAAAGGCAGCAGCAGACATGGGGAAGCAGGTGGGACACTTTGGCTCTAGGAGGTGATGGAGAGAGAATCAAGTGATCACCAGCAGAGCTGCTGGGCAAGAATGGAGCAGACCTTCCATGCAGGAGGAATGTAAAAGGGCTAATTAGGGTGCAGGCAGCCAATTTAGTGTCCTAACACATTCAAGCTGCTCTGCTCTCCTCAGACACTGAGAAGCATCTGTCAACATGCCAGACTGTTGTCAACTATTTTGGTATCACTTTACCCAAGACCTCTCCAGTTCCTGGGACTTTCCATTGCTGATGATTTTCTACTTCCCAGATAAGAGAACGATTCTATTCAACCCTCACGCTGCTCATCAGATAGCACTGCTCCGTGGCTGGACTCTTTTCAAAGTTGTCTACCTTCACTCTGCCAGGCAGACTCCAAGCACGTTCCATATTTGTTCTAGGTTTCCAGAAATCTGGCAGTCCTACTAGGTCAATCCTGCTGCTCACAGATGGCAGCTCCATCTGGGCCCAGACGAGCAGGCGCTCGGGGGACGCCCGCAGCCGCGTGTGCTGCCACCGTACGGCACAGATGCCACCAGTCTGGTGCTTCCTGGGACTGTCACTGGGGTCATCGTGGCACGACGAGGCTGCAGACCCAACACCTCCTGGAGGCAACAGACAGCCCTCCTGTGCAGAGCTACCGAGCAGATCTGGGGCAGACACAGCCCAGGCCCCCCTGCCCACACCCCCTCGGCACCACCCAACGCCCACCCTGCAGCCCGGGCTCCACGCAGCAAAGAGCACTTTTGCTTTCCCAAGGAGCAGAGGCTGAGCCCTTTGCTTTAGAGGAGGCACTTTAGCCAGGCAGCTGCACCAACACTGCCACGAAGCCTCCAGGGAGTATCTGCCAGTGAGCTGGATCAGCCAGCAGGCACAGGTAAACATGAAAAACCAAGACTGTCCAGAGTTGCAACCATCCAGCTCAGGGCTCAGAGAGGCACATGGGGCTACCAAGAGAACAAGATTATTCTAATGAGCTGCATTACAAAACCATCCTAAAGAGAGGAGGATGATGCTGTGATCTCCTCCAACAAGTGGAGCAGGGTGCTCTGAACTCTGAATGTTTCTGGGAAGTAGGAACAAACCTTAAGGAGGCACCTTCGAGCCTTTGCTGCCCTCCTGGGGACACAGGCTGGCACAGAGTTTGGTTACAGCCCACGAGGATCCACCTTGAGGGCAGCAAGAGCAACTGCAGCAGAGAGGAGTCCAGAATGTCACCATTGTCACCCTGTGTGTGAAGGCAGCAGGGGCAGTGACAGCCCTGGGCTGCAAAGGCAGCAGCAGACATGGGGAAGCAGGTGGGACACTTTGGCTCTAGGAGGTGATGGAGAGAGAATCAAGTGATCACCAGCAGAGCTGCTGGGCAAGAATGGAGCAGACCTTCCATGCAGGAGGAATGTAAAAGGGCTAATTAGGGTGCAGGCAGCCAATTTAGTGTCCTAACACATTCAAGCTGCTCTGCTCTCCTCAGACACTGAGAAGCATCTGTCAACATGCCAGACTGTTGTCAACTATTTTGGTATCACTTTACCCAAGACCTCTCCAGTTCCTGGGACTTTCCATTGCTGATGATTTTCTACTTCCCAGATAAGAGAACGATTCTATTCAACCCTCACGCTGCTCATCAGATAGCACTGCTCCGTGGCTGGACTCTTTTCAAAGTTGTCTACCTTCACTCTGCCAGGCAGACTCCAAGCACGTTCCATATTTGTTCTAGGTTTCCAGAAATCTGGCAGTCCTACTAGGTCAATCCTGCTGCTCACAGATGGCAGCTCCATCTGGGCCCAGACGAGCAGGCGCTCGGGGGACGCCCGCAGCCGCGTGTGCTGCCACCGTACGGCACAGATGCCACCAGTCTGGTGCTTCCTGGGACTGTCACTGGGGTCATCGTGGCACGACGAGGCTGCAGACCCAACACCTCCTGGAGGCAACAGACAGCCCTCCTGTGCAGAGCTACCGAGCAGATCTGGGGCAGACACAGCCCAGGCCCCCCTGCCCACACCCCCTCGGCACCACCCAACGCCCACCCTGCAGCCCGGGCTCCACGCAGCAAAGAGCACTTTTGCTTTCCCAAGGAGCAGAGGCTGAGCCCTTTGCTTTAGAGGAGGCACTTTAGCCAGGCAGCTGCACCAACACTGCCACGAAGCCTCCAGGGAGTATCTGCCAGTGAGCTGGATCAGCCAGCAGGCACAGGTAAACATGAAAAACCAAGACTGTCCAGAGTTGCAACCATCCAGCTCAGGGCTCAGAGAGGCACATGGGGCTACCAAGAGAACAAGATTATTCTCCTAATGAGCTGCATTACAAAACCATCCTAAAGAGAGGAGGATGATGCTGTGATCTCCTCCAACAAGTGGAGCAGGGTGCTCTGAACTCTGAATGTTTCTGGGAAGTAGGAACAAACCTTAAGGAGGCACCTTCGAGCCTTTGAGCTGGAGGAGGAGAAATGTGAACTCCAGCCTCTGAGGAGGGAACCTCACCCGTCAGCCAGCAGGGCTGACTACCACCAGTACAGACCACAAGGAGAACAGTGGTGTTACCCAAGAAGCACTGGTATGGGCACCACCTGCAGCCTCGGCACAGGTGTCACCTCCCCTACATCCTGCTGTGACACTTGCAGGCTGAAAATGCCATGTCCTAGGGGTCACAATTTCTATGAATTTGTTGCACTGCAGAAAGGCTCTGGAAATGAACCTCAGCTTCTGGCAGAGACCAAAGGTGGGTTTGGTGGCATTTCCTGAAAGTTTAGAAAAAGATTCTGGAAGGGAAGAATGACAGGTTTGGCCAGAGCCAGATGGGACCTGAACAGAAACCTCCCAGTGCCACCAAGCCATGCCTTCAAAGATCAAAGTTGGTAACTTGTGACAGGGAGCTGAATGCAAGGTCCATGGGTGGTCAGTGCCTGGGAAAAAGAGCATCTCAGACACAGGAGAGAGGAGGGACATCTCATTGAGGATATTTCTTGGCCACCTGTTTCAGATGGGAGTCATGCTGGGTGATGCCATGTAGAGTGGACAGGATAGGACAGAGAGGACAGGCAGGCCAGTCCTCTTGGCAAGAGTTGGTCAGTCTAGTCACTGATCCAGCCAGCACTAAGGGATGCTCTCAAGGAACTGGGTAGTGTAGATCGGTGTCCAGAATGGTCTTGACCACCAGAGCTACAGACAGGTCTGACAGACCTGCCAAGAGCCACGGGCTCAGGCTGGAGGTTGGGGAAGAGCAGGAATCTCCTGTGTGGAATGTCTGTGACTGGAGAGCAACTGCTGCCAGGCAGGGAGATTTCCAGCCAGCAACATCAGCTGGATAATGGAAGCTGAGATGGCATCTGACTCAGAATTAGCTCAGGCTCACACTGAAGACTGGAGGAGGAGTGGGAGGGAGCCAGGAGGCCAGAAACCTGATCAATTTTTACAACGCAGGCTTTAAATGAAAAGACAGTGAAAACAAATCAAATAAAATGAGGATAAGAAGAAAGCCTTGAGAGTAGGTAAATAACCCAGAAGCTCAGCAGGCAGATGAAAGCTGCTCTCTGCAGGGCAGGCTGCCCTGTGCCTGGGGCAGCACACAAGCACCCACCTGTGGGTGCCACGGAGGGACACATGGGAGAGGGGACGTGTGTCCCGAGCAGGCGGCGACTCCGGCACCTGTGTCTGCTCAGTGAGTGTGACCACGCTCAGTCCCTCAGGAAAAACAACTTCCAGCCCATCCATGATGACAGAAAATCATTCATGGCCAGATAGTCATCTCCTGGTCTGCAGTCCTGCACTCCAGCAGCGGGAAGCCCAGAGTTCAACTGTATTACTATTGATAAGAGCAGCTAAATAAAGCAGTAACCTGCCAGGAGAAAACATTTTGCATCTGTCACAGAGAAGAAAAACCACAGGTCTGTCCTGGGTCCATCACAGATGCAGAGGATACAACTGTAGGCAGCAATGCAGAAGAGGCAAGCAGGCAGGAGCTGGGCAGGAACTGGGAACATATCCTTCCCAAACAACAGGGCGTGTGGGACAGAAACATCCCAGGAGGTGGAAGAAGGCAGGAAGGATTTCTGTTAACCTCATATTCAAATAGGCAGGTCCTAGTAAGTTACAGAAAATCTTGAAAAAACAAGCAGAGGCACTTTCCATACCCATTAAAAGATTGTGTCTTGGAAAACAAGAGAAATTTCAAGGCACAGAAGGACTATCAGCATTTTTAAACAGTTACCAACAGCACTGGCTGCAAACCAAGGGCTGAGCCACCTGGCATCAGTTCCAGGGGCACCAGGGCAGGTTGGATGGGGCTTGGAGCATCCTGCTCTTCTGGGAGGTGTCCCTGCTCATGCAAGGGGTGGCACTGGATGAGCTTTCAGGTCCCTTCCCACCCAAACCATTCCATGATGCTCTGCCATGAGGGCTCTCCCACCAGCAGCCCCTCCAGGGACTTTCCTGTGTTGCAGCCTCCCCCGAGCACACCAAACCACTTCTTCATACAGGAGGAGTTCTGTGCTGTGCAAGAAAGGGCTGAATTCTCAATCAGAGTGGAGACACTGCCAGGAAAACAGCTTGCTCTTGTCTCCCTCATTTCATTCTAACAAAAAAGCCATTTTAACTTTGTTTAAAAATTAACTCCCCTTTTCCTCCCTTTCATGCTTTCCTCTAATTTCTTTCCCAGCTCTTCTTCCAGCCAGAACTTGTCTTTATATTTTCAGTTATGCTTATTCATACTTTTTCCCTTCCCATAATTCCTTTCTGGCCCACATCTGGGTTTATATTCCTATTTTCTTCATTTATTACTGCACCTTTTTCTCACCTGATCAGCTTTTTTCCTGATTGGAACATTTTCAGAAGTATCACAATATTTTATAATACAGCATAAGCATCTCCTGCACTCACACTGCACAGCTTGCTTTGTAAAACCTTCAGAGAGGCCGTGTATGGTAGATTAAGAATACTGATGCATATTTAGCATTTAGAGTGCTTTTCTGAACTATTTTCTCCTGCATACCTTAATGCCAGTTTTGACAGCAGAGAATCTAATTAGATTTTATTCTTGTTTTACTAATAACTTCCGTAGTTTTGGGAAAGTAAATCTTGTTAAAGGAAAAAAGCATGATACGTGGAGTTTGACTGACAAGTTTATGAGTCTGGCTGACAGTAGCAACCATGTCTGAAATCAGAAAGATGAAATCCAGTGAAGTCTAGTCCAAACTTACACTGGGAAGGGAGAAATGAAGTGCTTAAATACATAATAAATAAAGGCGGAGAACAACCTGCAAGGCTTCATAAAGCAGAAAACAGCCTGTGGTAACAGCCACAACCCCAAACTAAATACAAGTCAAGAAAATGGTGACATGGCATAAGGGCAAATTTAACTCTAGGAAGATGGTGAGGAGCTGTCTGTTGATGTGCCCAGTTTGGGGTCACAGGTTTTTAGGAAGGAGGCAAACAAATTGAAAGGAGAAACTTGGAAACCCTGACCAGAGATAAGACTGACAGAAGTGGGTTCACTCACTTTAAATCTTGAAAGTATTACAGAAGGGTTGGTGATCAATTATGCCACCCGTTCACTAATGGAAGGACCAAGAAATATGCTTACTGGTAAAAAACCCCCAAAACCTTATTAAAGCCTTAAAAATAAAAATTCTGATTTTCTCAGCACAGAGGAGCACTGAGAAAAATCAGCTTTGCCTGAATAAAGGGTTTCCTGCCAGTTTGAAGCAGATTTGACAAACATCTCCAGGGCTGATTGCCTACTCAGAGCAGCTAGGACAAGTGAGATCTTGACCTCCACTCAGGACATCTGTGTCTAGAAAGGTATAATGCACAACACAGAACACATTTACCTTTGCCCATGACAGTGTATCTAGATCAATCCCAGGATATCCACCTGTATATAAGCTGTTCTATACATTTTCCTTACTCCAAGTGTACTTGTTAATATAGAGACCCCATCAAGCAGGACATTACTCAGTGGTGCAGCTCAAGTCCTTGGTCCAGACCTGCCCTGTGATGGCCATGACCACCCAGCCTCAGGAAGGGATGCTGAGGGCACAAGGGAAGGTGGGATGAAAAGGTCTCTTCTGCAGCAGAGCCCCAGAGCCAGGGCAGGGCATGGGGCTGCAGGAGGTGAAATCCTCACAAGGCAGGGAAGAACTTCAGTGTAAACCCTCTGAATAGCAACTGACACTGACATAAAGGTCAACTGAAAGTATCAATGGAAGCCTCTTGTGAACTCAGTGCTGAGCTCCACGTGTTGCAGCAGGACCTGTGCAGAGGCACCGGGTCACCCCTCGAGCCAGGGCACCACGGGAAGGGAGTCGAGTCACATGAGGGACACAAAACCCACCCAGCAGCTGTGAATGCCTTCAAGATGTGGAAGTCAAAGGAGATCCAGCTCTTTCCTGCTCAGTGGAGCTGAGGTGATCACAGGTGCTATGGCCCAGGGAGCAAGTCCAGCTGCAGGGCTCTCCAGTAACTGAACACACAAGAGCTGGTAACAGGATGATTAAATTAGGCAGAGCAACACTGGCCTAAAAGATGCTCTCTTGCAGAGGGTAATTAAGCAGCTTAGGAGAAGAGGTGACAGATTCCACCAGGAGAGGTGGCAGCCCAGAGCTGTGTCCCCCCTGTGCCCTGTGGGCATCCCCAGCTTCGAGCCAGGGCCCAGGCTGCTCTCCAGAGAGCTGCTGAGTTTGTTTTCAGGAGGAGGATGTCATTTCACCTGTACTCCCTGAGAGGCCTGAACAGCCATGGTGCTTCAACCTGAGGGCAGGGGTTGTTCCACATGTGGCACAGTAGCAAAGCTGCAGTGCAGAGGCAGCACCTCCTGTGTCTGGAGAAGCAAGAGAGGTTTTGGGGACAGTCACTGAACCCCCCGGGAGGTGCTGAGCCAGACCCAGAGGTGCCCACCTCACCTGTGCAAAGTGTTCTCACTCTAAAAGGGGTAAGCAGGCAATGCAACCACTGAGAGTTTGCATTGCAAACTAGGCTTCTAACATCTGGATTGCAAAACAGTTTTTAATTAATCTGAAGTGTAAGAAAGGTTACAAGAAGCTGGGTTCCTGTGTGGTCTAATCAATAAGGACAACAAGGAGCCTAAGCACAGACAAACCATTTGTCAGAGATCCCAAACTGCAATCAATTAGGATCTTGAAAGTTAACAAACATACTTTTAAATGCTAAAAAACCCAGTGTTTTCCCACTCAAACAGCAGATGCAGTAAGTTTGAGGAAGATGTGCTGCATTTTTAATACATTAGAGGTTGAATAACCCCTCCAAGTGCCAACAGCAATTCCACACCTCCATACATTATTTTAATATCTTACTAGAACTAGTAGGCAAAATCAGTGGGCTCTGCACACACCAAACCCCACAACCCTCACAATCCAAGTGTTTGACAAGAGAACAGATGGAGGAGGACGAGGTTACTGTTGTAGTGACGACAAGAAAAATATGGAGCTGATTAATAAAAATCAAGCTATAGATGTCCTCACATCAGCTACAACTGTGGGCATTAGTCAGGACCAAGTCTTTAAAACCCACCCTACAGCAGATGTTGTTCCTGTGTTTTGTGTTGAGGAACAATGGCAGCTGGTGAGAGCTGACACTGATCACTTATAGTCTACACAAGCAGAATTAAATTTATTAATTTCTATGACATCACAAGATGTGGTGTCATTAATAAGCTTGAAATCCAAACACTATCAGCTAAAATTTAACTTACATTAGAAAAATCACAGTTAAGTGAAGACATTCTTTAACAAAATCACTCCATTTGAGAGCATTCTGTTGCCTGGGCAACATGACTGTGAATTGCAGAGCTCAGACCATGATGCCTGTTTTAAAGCAACAAGATACAAATCTTTGAAGCAAACACATCGACCAACCTGCTTGTCTGGCACAGAGAAGCTGCCACAAATGTCAACCTTTGACTCTGGAGATTTAAGGAAAGCCATCCACAGTGCTGTCCTGCCCAACTGGGTGTGTGACAGATGCAAAAGGGGCTGAGAAAGGCCAAGGTACAAAATGGGGTGAAACAAGGTGTGCCAAGAGTGGTGGGACAGCAGGAGCCCCCAGCACGGGGGTGGGCAGGAGGGCTTCCCACCCCTGGGGCTGCTGGCCTCTTGCCCAGCCTTGTGCTCACACCTGGTCATGCAGCAACGTCCCCAGATGAGCAGATCAGTTGGGCCTCACAAAACTGCCACAAGGTGTTTGGGGCATTACCTGCCTGTCCACCTTGTTCCAGTTTACGAAACACCTTCACTCTGTGAGAAAGCACCTGAGATCTGCAGACCAGGAGCTGCCAAGACCTGGTGGGACCACCTCAGGCCTCAGTGGTGAGCTCAGACCATCCCTGACAGTTCTCTGGCAAGGAAGGGAAGTTACAACCAGCTTTAGATGCACAGCACAAGGAGAGAACACTGCACTACAGACCAGGGACCTTCACTTTACTGCCCCAGAAAATGGTGAGCAAAGCAGATAGTTCATGAAGAGAATATCTTGGGTTGGAAGGGACCTATAAAGGTCATCTAGTCCAACCCCCCTAAAACAAGCAGGGACACCTCTAACTAGAACAGATTGCTCAGAGCCCCATCAAACCTGACCTTGAATGTCTCCAGGACTAGATGACCTTTAGACATCCCTTCCCTGAGATCTAGTCCCCACCACTCTCTAGGCAACCTGTTCCAGTGATCCATCACCCTCATAGTAAAGAACCTTCTTCCTAATGTCCAACCTAAATCTACCTTTTTCTAGCTTAAAACTTTTACCCCTTGTCCTATCATTCCATGTCCTTGTGAACAGGTCTTCTCTCCAGCTTTCTTATAGGCCCCTTCCAGGTATTGAAGATGACCAACAGCAGCAACTTGTAAAGAGCAAGCCAAGTTTAAGGGACCTAAGTTACTTCTAGGAGGGAACAAGTTACTTCCTCGTGAAGGGTGAAGCAACTGAAGATATCATATAGCTGCCTTCTGCAAAACTTTGACAGCCTTATGCAACATTCTCAGAAACAACAGAAATTAAATCTAGCCAAAACTCCTGCCAAGTGATGAAAAACTGATCAGAAAACTAATTCATGATTAACTGTCAAGCTAAAAATGTGTGCTAAATGGATTTCACAGAACCTACCCCAGGTTCATTCCTATTCAATTTTTTCATTAGCAACCTGGATGATGGGAGTGCAGAATATGCTTATCAAACTCCTAGATGAGACCAAGCTGGAAGGAGTTGCAAAGTCATTAAAGGATTAGAATTGAAGCAATTGTTGGAAGCCCAAGAAACAGAATAGATTTAGTCAACAGAGACAAAGGTTAGTCAACAAAGATTTAGTCAACAGAGACAGTTTCTGTACAGGGATGGATTGCAGAAGATGGGAACCAGCCTCTCCTCCCAGGTGTGCAAAGAACAAGAGTCAATGGGCACAAGGTGCAATGGGAGAAATCTTGCCTGGACACAATGAAAAGGCTCTTCACCTGGTGGCTTACACACCAGGGGACTGTGCTGCCACCCAGTGTGACCTGGACAGCCTGGAGAGTTGGGCAGAGAGAAACCTTGTGAAATTCACCAAGGACAAGCATGGGGTCCTGCACCTAGGGAGGAATAACCCCATGGATCAGTACAGGTTAGGGGCTGACCTTCTGGAAAGCAGCTCTGTGGAAAAAGACCTGGGAGGCCTGGTGGACAATAGGCTGGTCATGAGCCAGCAATGTGCTCTTGTGGCCAAGAAGGTTAGTAGTATCCTGGGGTGCAGCAAGAAGAGTGTGGGCAGCAGGTCAATGGGGGTTTTCCTCCCGCTTCATTCTGCCCTGATGAGGCCACATCTGGAGAAGTGGGTCCAGTTCTGGACTCTCCAGTGCAAGAGAGACAGGGAACTGCTGGATAGGGGACAGAAGAGGACTCCAAAGATGATGAGAGGATTAGAACATCTTCCTGATGGGGAAAATCTGAGGGACTTGGGACTTTTTAGTCTGGAGAACAAGACTGATGTGGGATCTTATCGATGCTTATAAACACTTAAAGGGTGGGTGTCAAGAGGAGGGGGCCAGTCTTTTTCCAGCAGTGCCCAGTGGCAGGACAAGGAGTAATGGGCACAAACTCGAACACAGGAAATTCCATCTAAACATGAGGAGGAATTTCTGTACTTTGAGGGTGGCAGAGCACTGGAACAGGCTGCCCAGAGAGGTTGTGGAGTCTCCATCCCTGGAGACAACCCAAACCCACCGAGACACCATCCTGTGCTACAAGCTCTGGGTGACCCTACTCTGGCAGGGGGTTAGATGATCTCCAGAGGTTCCTTCCAACCCCTACCAATCTGTGATTCACCAGGAGAACAGCTGAGTATGGGAACAAGCCACAGGGTGGGAGTGCTCCAGGTGTGGAGGCTTTCCAAGCCTGACCAGGAGAGGCTGGGAGCAGCTACAGACCTGGCCTGTCCCAGCAGGAGAGACCACCCCGTGTCTCCCCAGACCCAAGGGCTCAGCCAGCCTGTGACACCAGGCAAAATGCAGGCCAGGAGACAGCAGGGCTGAAGATCTGAGGATCACAAGCTGAAAACGAGTCAACAAAGTCACACTGTGGCAGAACAGGGAAAACATTCCAGGACTGACAATCAGTGTCCTCACCTCTCACATGTGTGAGGTAACCCCTGGGCTGCGTGGGAACAGGCTGGTGTCAGCTGCAGAAGGCTGCTTTTAGAAACAGAGTTAAAGAAAAGACATGGGAAGAATTCAGAGTAAATCAATAGCAAGCAGCAGATGATGCTTTGCAGGTCTCTGCAGGAAAACTTGTGAGCTCTGGGATATTCAGTGCAGAGATGAGAAGATCTGGTGGGGAAGGGGTGATGTGGCTGTAAAGCAGAAGGTGGGCAGCTGCAGCAGGACAGGAATAACCTGCTCCAAATGACCACAGAATAGTAACAGGCTTGAAATCCAGGAAGAAAGATTTAGGTTAGGTGTCAGAAAACCCTCCAGCTGCAAGTGCAGGAGCAGAGCACTCTGAGGCTGCAGCCAGAGCCCAGCTCAGGGCAGAACCAGCTGGGGAGGGAACACTGGGCAGAGCTTCAGATAGAGCTGACCTGGGGGAGGCACAGGAGCCTGAAAAATGACCTCTCTGGTTCCTTCTCAGCCCTTGCATTCTCCTGCCTTCTCCAATGGGACACCTGGCTCTGAATAAGGGCAGCACAGCAAACATTGTTCATCCTGATCCTGGGGGGGTGTTCAGTGGGGTCTCCTGCATCATCCTTATTGCAGAACAGGACAGGTTTGGGCAGGAGGACAGTGAGGTGGGTGGAAATCTGGATGGACCACCAGGCTCCAAGGGCAGTGATGGGCCATACAGAGCCCAGCTGGTGCCTGGTTACATGGTCCATTCCTCAGGGATGGAGATGGGGACTGGTCCCTTTTGGGGACTGGAGGGGAGGGAGATCCCTGTCACCAGCCTGGCAGCAGCTGGTGGGCAAGAGGGCAGGGCTGCTCCTCAGCAGGACCTCCCTGGGCTGGAGAAACCAGCTGGTGGGGCTGGGAGAAGCACCAAGTCCTGCTGTGGGGCAGGGCAGGATGGGGTCACCAGCTTCCCTGAGAAGACCAGGAAGATGCCAGCAGCTCTGTTAAATCCCAGTTAAATTAAATGTGAGGCAATGACTTTTATAGTATTTTTATACTCTGCATGTAATAATCCTGTATCAATGGAAAAGCTCCACCACCACTATGAACAAAATTGACATTTACTGATCGTTAGGAAACTTGTCTGTGCTTCTAAAACCTACATCAGACATGATGGGAAGAGCTAACACAGGCAGTGCCAGAGCTCATGGATGTAAATGCTCAACAGCAGAGAAATCACAACTTGTATTTAAAGATGTTTAGTCTCAGCTTGATTCTCCAGAGGCACCTGCTCTCATCCATAAGCAATCCTTTAGATCAATAGGAAATTATGAGGTGTTTTTTCAAATAAATAACACTGAGTTATTATCTCTTGATAATTAAAGCTTCCAGTGCTGAGTTCACATTTTGATGGTCATCCCAGACATCTTTATTGGCTGTAAAAGCTACATTTATAAGAAGCTCACACATTTATAATAATTTTCCAGTGTACACCTTAGGTAAGTTAATGGTCCAAAGCAGAGTGGAAATCAAATGGAGACAAATGGTCACACCTCACAGCCAAGCTGTGCTCTAAGCTTTCTGGTTTTGGTACAACCAGCAGCACTGGGGCCTTGGATGGATCAGCCCTGAAGGCCACAGCCTGGACATCAGCAACACTGCTGAGGAGACCAGGGAAAAGCCCCCTTTGACTTTGGCCAAGCAAAATGATTTGTGGAAAACACAAACAAGAAGCCTCTCCCCAGAAAAGGCACAAAGCTGCAGTGAAGCATCTCCCACTGCTGCTGGTAAAGGAGGACTGGAAGACACACAGGAAGAAAGCTGCCTTGCCTCACACCACCCAAACCCAACAGGAACTAGAAACACCCCAACACCCCACTTGCTTCCCTTTGAACTACCACAGGAGCTCACACTCATCTCCATCACCCCTCTCTTCCCAGGCTGAGCATGGGAGGTCCAGCATGCCCAGGTCACTTCAGGTCCTCCTCCACCTCACAGAAGCAGCCAGTGCCTTGGTGGGCTCTGGGGAAGGCAGATGCACAAGAAGCCAGCAGGTGGACCAGGCTGTTTGAGAAACTGAAACTTCCCACCCAGCCTGCACAGACACATGCACTGCAAACAGCACAGGGCAGCAGCACCCTTGGTGCAGAGGGGTCCTGAGGTCCCTCCTGCACACACCAGCTGCAAACAGCTCCACCTACACCACCCAGCCCTGCAATGCTGCAGCAAACAGCACCTAGGGAAGGCAGGGGTCAAGCTCCAGGTGTCCACACCAGAAACAGCAAGGGTGGAGATATTCAACATGCAAGTCTGAAGTGACTTGGGCACTGAAAACACCCCTCTGATCAGGACTGGAGCCTTCACCATGCCCATTGCTGCAAAGTCCATCAGAGCCCTTGTGGTTGGCCCACAAACCAGCGAGGAACTTAAAGGGGCAGAATAAGGAACCTCCAGAACTTTCCAGACAAGAAAGATCTGCCTTGACATTGTGAACAAAAAGTTCAGGCTCCCTGCTAGAGATGCAAGGTTTTGCAAAGAAAACTGGGAAGCTGGCAATGCTAACAAGATAAAACATGGATGTGGCTCAGAAGACAACTGCTGGCACCTCTGATGGACCAACGGATAACACAGTGCAAGGCAGGTGATGAACTGACCATAAGGACTTGGACTCTTCCTACTTTTTACAGAGGGATAAGGGCAACTGGAAAGGTTACTTTGATTAAATAAAAGGTGAAAAAATGACCCAGAGGTTTGAAGTGCTGGATTGGCAGAATGTGACACCTGTTTTCATCCCATCAGAGTACTGGCTTCCTGAAAAGGAAAACACTTGCATAAGTCCTCAAAACATCTGAAAACCAAGGAGGAAAAGGCAAGAAAGCCCTGATGCACTGGTGGAGACCAGCCAAGTGGTGAGAAACCAAAGGACTTAAACCCGGCAAGAAGGGTCTCACCCCTGGCTCTCACCACTCCCACAGAGCAGCTGGGACTGACAGGGAAAGATCCACAGGGAGCAGAAACAACCTGCTTGGTACAGCTACTGAACAGCAGCACCTTAGGATCCTCCTGTTGTTCCCAGGGAAATCTGTGTGGAGGAGAGCAGGGCTCCCATGTAGCAGGACATCTTCAGCCCCACACCACAGGGCAGACTACTGAGAGACAGGAGTGGCACAGAGGACCCAACAGAGGGAGGAAAACCAGCAGTTACCTCCAAGGACACCTGCAAGACAGATGGAGCCTTCCATGTCTCATCTTTATCTCCACAGAAATTAGGACATGACGGGGGGGGATAGCTGGACAGCTAGAATGGAAAATCTGGTTGGATGGTTCAGCTCAGGGAGTGGTTGTTAGTGGGTCATTCTCTACCCAATGACCAGAGACAGGTGGGGCACGACAGAGGTCATGTTTACAGGCAATACCAAACTGGGGGGAATGGTCAATATCCACAAGGGCAGGACTGCCACCCAGAGGGAGCAGGACAGGCTGGAGGAACAGGCCAGCAGGACCCCCATCAAACTGAAAAGGGACAAATGCAAAATCCTGTGTCTGGGAAACAAGCAGCTTTGGCAATGACACAGACCATGGAGCAGTTCAGCAGAAAAGATCCTGGAGGTCTTGGTAGATAGCAAGCTGGGGCAGAGCCACAAGGACAGTGACTTCTGCAAGAGCAGAAGGTATTTCCTTCCCTCACACACTTAAGGTAGATCCCATCAAACCATTTCTCATCAGCTGGATGTCCAACCCCAGTGTGACACAAGAAGGCTGGTTCACATGGTCTGTCTCCAGCTCCAAGTGTGGATCATCATCCTGATGGGGTTCAGCTTGTGAAGGGCAATGATTTCATTGTCATGTGATTTGAAGGCTCAGAGAGGGATATGATCATTCCCAGGATGGGAAAGGTCTTCTCTTCTGCAATCACTCTGACAACCTGATACAAAGGGAAGGGAAAAGAGAACCCCAAAACCCTGCAGCTGAACAGCAGCTACCACTGAATACCCCCCAAACAACCACCAGAAACTACCAACAAGCTGATCTGGAGGGCTTTGAGCTATCAGCTATCCCATGTGAGAGAAAGACTGAAGTAGTGAGGGTGGGTAACCTTATCACACCCTAAAAAGCACCTCTTAAAGAACAAGACTTACAGGAAAGTCTTCACACTCCTAAGATGGAAAACATGGCCTGAACACAGGATAACAGGATTTCAGGTCCCTGGGATTCAACACAAGCCACTGGTGGGATGGAGGGCACTGACTGACTCAGCCACCCCCCATGATCCTCCCACCACTACCTGTGCACCTGCCCACAGTTTCCAGCCCTGCACCTTCATGTTGTCCAACAGGACGGTGGGATCACCACAGCAGCAGCTGCTGGTTGTCACAGTCCTGGCTTGAGGGCCTGTCCTTCCCACCACAGGCTCCTGACCCACAGCATGCTCCAGTGACCAACACTTAAGTCCAGTCCATGAGCACCTTCAGGCACATGGGGGTTTGACAGACAGTCAGTGCTTCAGCAGCACTTTGTATCTGACCAATGATGCTGCTAAAGCAGCTGGAAGGAGGAAAAAAACAAACCCAAACCCCAACATTTTCTCCATCCAGTGCATTCCAAGTATGCAACATCCTACCTGAGAAGGGATGTCTCCATCCTTCTGTGAGAAGAACATATTTGGGTAAGGCTGGGGAGCTTTGAGAAGGACTGCATTTGCACAGGGGATTATCTTAGACACTTCATGGATGAAAAGCCAGCTAAGAGCAACCAAAGAGAGATGGAGGCATGAACCTGGCTCAGCAGAACACAGAGATGCAGACTGACAGAAGCTGGGAAAATACTGTGGGAAAACCTTCACCCTAAGCCCACCCTGCTCTTGCCCTCCCCTCCAAGCCCTGCTGGAGCCACCAGGGGCTGTGGCTGCTTCTGCCCCTCTGCTCAGGCCAGGGGGGTCAGGTGCAACAGGAGGACCCCAACACAGCCAGAGGTGACACACCACCCCAGGCAAGGCACACGCCAATTTGCCTCAGGGAAGATAACCAGGCAGATTACCACTCCTAAACCCCCTGAATTACTCACTCCTATCTGGAGTCATCTAGGGCCACTGACACCAGGCTATCTGATTAACAGCAGCAATCAAATTACCAGGAGGCGTGTGCAGTGAACTGGCTGGACAGGCATAGATCAGCAGAGGCATTTACATGAGCTCCAGCAGCCACAGGACTGCAAGGGCAGCTCCCTGTCCTGGCTCAGTGCTCCTCTGCCTCCAGAACTCTGGTGGAGAAAGGCAGCCAAAGGCAGCCCCCCAACCACAGCCAAAGGCAGCCCCCCAACCACAGCCATGGCCAAGGGGAGATGAGGTGTGAGAAAGCCCCAAGCAGGAGTCTGAGAGCTGCTCTTTGAGAGCTGGGAGCTGCAAGGGGCACATGACACTGAGCAGACCCTGGTTTGGATGTGCCAACAAACAACCTGCATTACCAACCACAGTTTTCATTCTCCAGAACAAAAACTTCCAATTAGTCGCATCACTTCAAAAAGGAAAACATGAACACTCTTCTTCCCTTGTTAAGACCCACTGGGACCTGCAGGACAGGAGCACCATCAGAGCAGGAGGCACTTGCCTCCCTCCACCACCCACTGCCCCACCCCATGTCCTGCAGATGCCTAAAGCAGTAAGATTGATTGCTCTTTCTCCATCTCTTAATTCCAAAAGTTCAGCTCATCTCATAAAGAAAGCAACAGTTTCCTCTAGGAAGCCCTTCCCTGAAAATAAATATTTTCACATAAAATCAGAGCACAGTCAGATGGGAACATCCTCCATCCCCAGAGCAAGCCTCCCCAGAGAGCTGCAGTCTGAGCAAAGCAGAATTTCCCACATCAAGCCCTATCACAACCCACCTCCAGAGGGGGCAGAGAGAGGATGGTCTGAGCCAAGGGGATTCACAGAGCAGGGCTGCCCACCCCAGGCTGGGCTGGGTCACCCCTCAGCACCTGCTGTGATTGGCAAGGTCACAGGCACTCCAGCAAAGCTCTGGTGGCTCCCACCAGAGCCTGGTACCCCATGCCCCCTGGGCCACTGTGGAGGGGAGAACAAGCTATGACCAGACAAACCACCACTTGAGAGGGGAATTCATCGCATGGCAGATCTCAAGCTCCTGCATGTGACAAAACACCAGCACACCTTCAAGGATGCTCAGTTTGATCTTCAGTGCCCTTTTCCTTTCAGCATCCAGGCCACCATGTAGCACAGCTGATAAGGAACATGGCCTCAGTTGTAATAAAGAAATTACTTTTAAACAAGACTATGAGCTACACACTCACTTCCTGAACCTACCCAAGAGTTTTTAGTTCCTCACCCCACACACACCTGTAATTCAAGGTGCTTATCTCCACACAGCTGCCCCATTCCTGTATACAATGCTGGCAAGCACACACTGGGCCCTACCTACTTTTCTTAGGACAGTATGCTTAATTTGCATTAAAATATACTGAACATGTAAATGAAATACCTTCAGGCAGGACAGAACACTGTGGTTCACCACAGCTGCTGGCGAGCAGCATCTCAGCTCCCAGGCACAGGCATCAACAGGGAACTGGTGCCTTCCCAGTATAGTTAATTCCTCAGGATACATAAGGCTCTCCAGACATTCCCACCTCTTCTGCCTGGTGGCAACACTGGCTCAGCGGGACCCAGCAGGGCAGGTTTGCAGCCCATGCAGACCCTCTGTCCAGCAGTTCCCTGCCACCCCTGGGATGTGCCAGCTCTGAGGCTGCAGCCCCACCAGTACCCAGGCCCTTGTCACACAGGCTGCACGTGACATCACAAAGAGATGTGACATCATCGTGGTCACACGTGGGACTCTGTAGCCTAAAGCTGCTACAAACAGCATGGAAGGACAAGCAAGAAAAAGTATTTCTAAAGGGCTATAATTAGTGAGCTCCTCCACAGCTCCCCAAGCAGGTGTATGAGTAAGACATCAACAGACACTCTCTGCTCTCAGGGGACACCTTGAAGTTCTGTATCAGCTGGACATGGAGTCACAATACTCCTGACAGGTCCTCAGGCAATGACTGCTCCAAGAGCAGCCCAGACAGAAAGGCTGTCCCAAGTTCAAAAAGCTTTAACAAAGAAGGGTGGAGCAGACCCTGGGTGGGAAGAGCCCTCCTGCACTAACTGCAGCCACAGTCACCTCCCATGGTCTGGAAAACTCTGGAAAAAGTCACCTGCAAAATGACTCAGTTTCCCTTTTCCACCTGTGTTACCCAGAACATTTACCAGAAGGCTAGTACAGAGTTCCACTCCTTTTGTGGCTAGAGGTCCTCAAACTTGCAGTTTATTAACAGCAAGTTCAGGTGCATTAATTTCTGTGGCAACACTGTCCTTTATTTCTAAGCATTCTGCTCCTTCTCTAACATTTACTGCAACATTTCTAGAGACAGGAAGAACTTCTCTTTCCACCTCTGCTACACAAGGCCAGACAAGCCAAGCTCTTTCACTCCCCCACCATTTGATATCACCTTCCCAGCCCTTTCCACATGTACCACACGTTCTCTTTCCTCCCCCCTGCCCCAGCAATTAGGCAGGTCAGAGCAGAAGTCCTGAGTCAATGGGTTTGTCCCATGTGTGTCAGAGGGGCTGCCCTGGTGGGGCAGGAGGAGCCCTGCAGGGGCTGGGGCTGGTGCCTCACCTGGAACGCCGTCTGGCTGTTGTAGTTGCGGATCTCTTTGCTGGCCCCGCGGAAGAGGAGAACCCGAGCGCAGCTCTCCTGGGAGGGCAAGGGGAAGAAACCAGTTAGTGCTGCAGACTGGTGGCAGGGAAGCAGCAAACCGTGGGTTCCTTGTGTCCAGAAACCCTCCTTGGCAAAGGAGGATGCTCAGCCCCTACAAACTGGTTATTCCCCAACCCCAAGCTGACCAAGCCCACCCAGCTGCATGCAGGTCTGGGACACTAGGACTGTGGCTGTGCCCCAACATCACCCATGGGCACAGCTACAGGGGCCACCAAACATTCCCAGGTATTGCTGCTTCCTGAAGGCATTGACAGTTTTTGTTCCAAATGCTCTGTGCTCCTCAGAAATGCTAATCCAACCGTTTATCAGCCCTGTACTCTTTAACACCACTCTGCCCACTCACCCACCCCAGCAGCCAGGGTACAAGAGCCCCCGATGTACAGAACATTCCCACCACCCAAAAGGCCCCAAATCAGCCTCCATGTACCAACTTCTATTGCAAAACATCACAATCTTCCATTGCTGAAGTAGGGACACCTCTGAGACTGAAAACTACCCTCATACTATACAATGTATAAAATCTCTAGGAAGAAACAAAATCTACAGGAGAAATCCTTAGATACTGACCTCCACACCTCAAAAAGAGACCCATAGGTGTGCGAGACCTGAGAGGGCTCCCCCACTACCCTCAAGTTCTCCCAAGCTGAAGTTAGTGACCACACAGAAGATAAAACAGAAATGGTGCCCCATGTTGCCTGTTATCATCTTCAAAACTCGGAGATTAGTAACAAGAATTCAGGCCACTTGTGAAACGGACAAGAGCCCACTCCTCACACCTTCTTCAGAGCAGAGCAAAAGACCCCAGCTGTGCCCAACAAGCCCCGACTAGACCAAGTCTCCTCCTTAAATTAAATGTGGGCACCTGGGTCTGATTAGCACCCAGGCACACTGCTCCCTCCCAACCAGTAATGGGGAGTTGCTGAGAGGCAGAATAGGAACCAGACGGAAAATCAGGGAATGTGTTAGGCAGTAAGTCAGCAAAAACATCTTGGGAACATGTACAGACTGAACCATGGACTCCTCCCTGGCCACATGCCTCTTGAGAAACCCAAAATCAGGCTGGTGCCACAAACAGAAACAGCCTCATCCTGGGACAGAATGTGGACACAATTCAGAAGGACCTTCCCGGGTCTGGGGAACAGTAACAGCAATGAGAGGGCTCCCCAGCCCGTTGCTGTACTTGCTTTGTCTCAGGCAGGCTGGTGCCCCATTCACACCTTCTTGTTCTCACACCCCAAACCCCACAGAAGTACCTGGTTGTAGAGAGCACAGATATGAAGGGCAGTGTTTCCTGAGGCGTTCTGAGCTGTCATATCAGCGCCGTAGAAGAGCAGATGCTCCAGGTGCTGGACGTGGCCATAGCGACACGCCTGCTCCAAACACAAAACGGAAGTAAGAAAATCAAGGAGCAGCAGGAGATGATAAATCTCCTAAGGTGCTCTGCTGAATTCATCCATGCTAGAAAAAATGGATCAGGCTGGACATGTAACCTGAGAAGTCCCACGAACATGCAGGCACACACACTCTGCCCCTTGCAGCCACCTACACCTGAATCACCCCTACATCAGCTGCAGCTCTGGGATCAGCACCACACTGCTACCTGGGCCCCCTCCAGACTGTTTCCTGTCCCAGTGTAATTACCTGGTGAAAAGAAGCCCTGAAGCACAAGCAGGCACAGGGGAGGACAACAGCCCCACATCCCTAGTTCCCTGGTGTGGCATTTACCTCTACATTTGGTCCATCCTGGGACCCACAGTCCTCAAGGATCTCCCAAGGCAAGGTAGGATGGAGGCAGGCAGGCAAAACAGTCACACTCAGTAAACTGAGATCACAAACACATCTCTCTGTTCCTCATTCCCATGGCTTCATCCCTGGCTGTGCCTGTACTCATCCACCTTCAGGGGCTGAGAGTTGGGAGCTTCAGGAGGCCATGGGCCCAACAAGAACCTGTCCTCCCAATGGTCCAGCACAAGGGGACTCAAGGCAGAGCCAGCATGTCCTCACTTCTCCCAAAAGATCTGGGTCTTGAAGCACAAAGGCAGCTCAGGTCCCCTGAACTCTAGCCCATGTCTTCCCTATGACAAATTCCCTTGTCGATGTGTCAAACAGAGACAGATACAACTGTGGTTTGGAACCAGGATGCCTTGGCACTGGACAGAGATCCTAAAGCACTGTCCTAAGAGCCAGTCACCATCTGGGGAGGATCCCAGACACAAAGGCTGGAATGGAACAGCCTGAGCCTTGGCCTGGGATGGCAGTCAGAGCTGGTACTTCCCCGTGCAACTCCTCCGCAGAGGAGCCGCAGGAAGGTGGACACCCCAGGGGACAGGGCCGGCCCCT
>NW_009953658.1:249423-302606 GCF_000747805.2 Chaetura pelagica | reverse complement strand
GGGGGTGACAACGGGGCCACCCAGCCCTGCTGCACAGCACAGCCCTCACCCCAGGCCCGTCTGCTGCCGGGGCTGCAGCAGCACCGGGCACCCCCAGGGCCCCCCAGACCCCCGAGCCTCGAGCCTCTCCAGCCCCGCTGAGCTGCCCCACTGCCCGTCCCACCGCCCAGCACCACCAGCTGCTTTCAAAGGGGAAATGCTCTCCCCAAAGATGAGGAAGGCCCAAGACCCCCGTGACCCCCCTCACCTCCCAGGAGCCTGGCTCGTCACACAGCCAAGACTCCCAGGAGCCCAGCTGGGGCAGTCCCAGCTCCGACCAGGATCAGTCCCAGCTCTGACCAGGATCAGTCCCAGCTCCGACCAGGATCAGTCCCAGCTCCAATCAGGATCAGTCCCAGCTCCAACCAGGATCAGTCCCAGCTCCAGCCAGGATCATTCCCAGCTCTGACCAGGATCAGTCCCAGCTCCAATCAGGATCAGTCCCCACTCCCAGGACTGCCCAGCACATTGGACTTGCTCCACTTGGAATCACGGAATGGTTCAGGTTAGAAGGTAAACATCATGAGGTTCTAACCCCCACCGTGGGCAGGGAATAACTTTGGGATGTGATTTGAGCAGGCAATGGTGGGACCCCCTGCAGCAGTGCCCCCTCAACAAGCAGATCCCCAGCCCCAGCCACCCTCAGCTGGTGTTTTCTGGATGGGAGCAGAGCCCCAAGGCACATCCCTTTATCCCAAGGCACATCTCTCTATCCCTTCAATGCAGAAGCTGGGTCTTCTAAGGACCTGTCCTCAGCTCTACACTGCCCATCATTTTCAAAACCAAACTGGAAGGAAACGGGAAGGAATCTCTCAGAACTCTCTCACACACGTTACACCTGGCAAGGGCAGTGGCACAAGAACTCAAGGGGCTTTGTGCAGTTGTTGCCCAACACCAGACTTCAGCAGAGGACACCTGCCATGCTGTCCTACTGGAAAATAAGGGGTGGTTTAAGCACAAAGGTAGTTCCCAGTGTAACAACGTATGTATTCCATGGGAATGTGATGGTGTCCACACCACTACCAACCTCATCTGAGAAGAATTTCCTTAGTACTGGAAATATTTCCTTAGCTCAGCAGTTGCTGGGAAGACAAAGGTCTGATGGAGGGTTATTGGTAATGGTCACAGCCCTTTCACAGCAGGAGAGAGCACAAGAAATGGTGGAAAAAAACCCCAAGGTCTGATGGAGGGTTATTGGTAATGGTCAAAGCCCTTTTCACAGCAGGAGAGAGCACAAGAGATGGTGGAAAACAACCCCACTTGTCATGTTGGATGGATGGATGGATGGACGGACGGACTGCTGATATGGTGTCGGGGGAGGTTTTGGGGGACCTTGGTGGAGCCCACAGTGACATCTCTGTGGTTTCTGTGGCTCAGAGGAGCTGGGTGGCCATGGTGGGAGCACAGTGGGCTCTTCCACCACAGCAGGGTGGGGATGGGGGTCCCAATTCACACACCAAGGGAGATGAAGGGTGGTGACCATGGGTGAGCTGCTCCTGGGGCAGGAAAGCCTTCCTCCTCCTCCCCGCCAAGATCAAAACCACTTGCTGTGCAGCTCCCCAGATCTCATGTCCCAGCTTTCAAGCCAGGGCCACCTCCAGCTGAAGGCACAGGGAAGAGGGGAGAGCCTAGTGATGTCAAGGTCTTTCAAGGACCATCACTTTTCTTCTGTACCAAATACCATTTCTTTACTTTCTGTTGCTATGACTGACTTTTAGTTCCTGCTTTTCCCATAATTTCTATAAAATGTCTTCCTTATTTATGGTTATTTTTAATTACTTTGAGAGGACACATCGGGCCCTTGCAGCATAGTAAGAACTCAGACTGCTACAAACCTCAGGCTGTGCAAAGGAACTGAAGTATTCTCAGCAGCCCCTGCTCCAGCATCCACTTCCATGCCCACGTGCAGTTAAAGCACCAGTTGTTTTTCAGTATCTCAGTTTAAATGAGACAAACTTTTCAAAGAGGCAAAAGAAACAGAAAACAAGGCTTCAAACCTTCCCTTGGCTTCTTATGCCAAGTTCAATTGTAAAATCTACCACTTTATCCTGAATCCCAAAGACTGAGAACGGTCCAAAGAGGGCATCTCAAGAAGCACTGAATGAACTGCAGCTAGCACTTTGTTCACTAAATCTAGTCACCATCTAATCCAGGATTTTAGTGATTACACTCTGCTAATGCTTGGAAACATGTGTATCCAAAGATACACTTAAATCAATTAACCAATAAATGCACGAAATCCATTGAAGCAACAAGAACCAGCAAGACAACACACTGCATGTTTCACAGCTTAAGAAATGGGTTCATGGATGAAGAGCACATCCCTGGAAGTGTTCAAGACCAGGTTGGATGGGGCTTGGAGCTTGGCCTGCAGTCCAGAGTTCAACTTGCAGCTCCTTCTTCATGGAATCATGGAATCCCAGACTGGCTTGGGCTGGAAGGGACCTTAAAGCTCATCTAGTTCCAACCCCCTGCCATGGACAGGGACACCTCCCACTAGACCAGGGTGCTCCAAGCCATGGAAAGCAACAGAAAATATATCTGGATGTGAATTATTCAGGCGGTTACTCAAGTAACGGCACATGTGTGCCCAGAATGTGCCACAGGTCAGGACACAGCACAGGAGGGCAGGAGAGGAGCCAGTTCCCTACGCCCGGGGCTCAGGGGCTTCTCCCCACAGCAGAAAGCTGCAAAGCACCCTCATACACTGCAGGTATTTCTCCCCAGCTACTTATTTCTGCTGCTATTTGTCCTCATGCCGTATTGGGGCCACAGTCTGCATGGCTGCTGAGTTAAGACTGGTGCTTTGGGAATGCCCTGGTTCCCTCTGGCTCTCCTGCTGCTCCCAGTGACCCCCTGGCTGGAATTCTGAGGATTGCCCTTCTCTTTTCCACTGCTCTCCTAACCCTCAGGCTTGGGTCTAATTTTAGAATAACGGTAACTTCTCAAATATTTTTTTTTTAAGCTCTTAAAATGTACCTACAGGAAGCAACAGTGAAATGTGCCTTTTCATGTCTTTCAAAGGCAGCTAATCTTTCCTGGAATATCTCCCCAGCCATCCTGCAGCACTGAACGTGAACAGTGGCAAATTAGGCCGCGACAGCTCAGGATGTGGCTCTTCTCTGCCCTGCAGCCCTGCAGAGCCAGGGGAAGGGGAACACGTGCTGCTCTGCAGCTGCCCTGGTGCAGCTTTTTACCACCACTCCCAAAAGCAGCTCCTGGGAAGAGACCCGAGGGGCTGGGACAGTGCTGTTCCTTCCTGCTGGCTCTGCTGGGCCCACAGAACCACCAAGCATGGAGTATTTTACGGAGCACCCAGTGTTATTGGAAGCCCATTGACTGGGGTTCCCTCTGCAGGAGAACATTCCTGCAAGCACAGAAGCCTGGCCTGCCTTGAGGGTCCCTACACATCCCCCCAAGTGTAAGGGGACCAGCTCTGCTCAGAAGAACTCAGCACAGGACAAGTTTGCAACACTCGCATAGGCAAGGGGGGGACCCTGGTGTGTGCAAGGTGCAGACCCCCCAGGTGTCAGCAAACCTGGCACTGGGGTCAGAAACACAACCAGCAGCAGAAAGGGAACGGTTCCCTCCTAACTCGGGTGACAAGTCCTGGAGTGTGGCTGCTGTGTGTCCTGGGAAAAGAAGTAATAGGACATGCTGGAAAGAGAAACCCAGAGTTGGCCCAGGTGTCCTGGTGCCCCAGAGGAACGGGGCAAATGTGCTTCACCCTTCCCATCTACAGCACAGACACATCCCCTTCTGAACCACCAGAAATCAAACCTCAAGCAGGGTTACAGGACTTCTCTCCTGTTCCACGCTTTCTGGAAAACCCAGCAGGCTGCAGGTGAAACTTAATTTCCCTGTGTTGAACAAGATCATGCATAATGACCCACAAATAATGTCTGCAGGGATATTTTTTTTCCCAGGTCAAGGCAGGTAGAAGAAAAGGTTACAGAAACTGAGGATGAATAATTTTTATTAGGGATCTACCCTGCAGTCTTTGAGACTGTACTGCTGCATTTGCTGCCTCTAGAATCAGCAGAGCCGTTACAAACTGCCTTTGGTCAGATGAAGGGAACACTTGTGCTGCACAGGATGGGATGAAGAAGAAAGCTTCAGCTGCTGAAGGGCTGAATTTCTAAACCCTCAAGGGTATGTGTTCCCCCCTCCACTCTTCTATGAGGAAAGAGAATAAATGGGTGTTGTAATTACCCAGGCTGCTCAAGACCTAGCCATGCAGAAAGGAGCGTTTGGTGTCAGGGCCTATTTGCAATATCCCTGGTAGACTCATCCCTGGAGACACAGGGGATAAAAGAGCATTGCTAATAGCACTGCTGCTCTGCCTAAAAGAAGAGCAGATTTACTACTGTGATTTTGTGAAGGGTGGCTGAGGAGTTAAGAATAGCACTCATGCACTGCAGCTTTCCCATCTTCGCTAAATACCAGGCACTGGAAATACCATCATTTATTCATTCCCTCTCTTGAAATCTTAGTTGGACACTTGCCCACGGTCCCATCGCTTTACTGACAAACCTGAGAGCTCTGGCTTCAAAGTTCCATGCAGAAGTATTCCCAACCAAGGAAAGACTAAGGTTTTCAAAGTATCTGGGAAAGAGCTTGACTTGGCTCAGAGTGGCCTTTTCTCTCTCCATGCACAGTAGCCCTGCAGGTCCTCCAAGGAGATACAGAGTAGTAAGCAAGAAAACTCTAAGACCTTTTGGAAAAAGAGTATTTCCTTTCTGCACCTGTGTCCTCTTTAATTTCAGGTTTTACCAGATTCCCACATCTGAGAGTCCTGGCTGATAGGCCAGGTGGGCACCTCCTGACAGGAGCACTGTTTCAGAAGGACAAAGACATTCCAAAAGTCCCTGAGAAGCTGAAGGAAGCCACAGCCAGAAAACTAAACCACAGATCCAGAAGATGTTGGGTTCCTGGAGATGGTGCAATGAGGAACAGTTCCTGAATAGAGAACATTTATAGAAGTTTGTAGCATCATTGTCTTCAAAGAGCAGAGCACCAGAGGAGGATTTATGACTAGTAACTGTCTCTGCTTTGCCTGTCGTGCTCAGATATCTGTGGGCTGAAGGGACAGACAAAGGCTCTGGGAGTTCAGTCTCTAACACTGGCCATATCACCTGGCATTCAAGAGAGGCAGAAGCACCTCCTGCCCTATGGGTTTTGCCAAACCATCCCAGCCCCACAGGGCCATGTTCTGAGCTCTTCTGCCTCTGCCTGACAAGCACCTTGCTCCCTAAACGTCTCCTGGGAACCTTCTGCTGAATTCGGTGGGTAAAAAGGTTGTTTCCATGCCTGCTGGCCAGGAGGCAGGGATGTCAGGCAGCGATTCCTACCCCGCAGTGCCCTCCAGCCTCCCGCTGGCTCTCAGGGCTGTCCCCTGCATGCCATGCAGGGACCACTCCACAGCCTGGTCTGCAACAGCTCCCTGCTTCCCAGAGGAGGAAAAAAACACATTGCAAGCATCATTCCTCATCTTGGAGACCAAGTCACAACACTGGCCACTGTGCCATAGCCATGGAAAGCCTGGTCACCTCTGTGGATCTCCTGGACCAGACAGAGGGACAGTGGGATCCCAGGGGCAGCCTGAGGCTTGGTTAAGCCCCTTAAGTATAGAACTACAAGGCAAAGTATTCTTCCATCCACCACCCCTGGTTTAGCTAAGATAATGACAGAGCAGGAAGGACACAGAACAATGACATTTTTACTCTACCACTCACCAAAATGAAATGCCATCCTGCACATTCGTACATTTATTTTCTCCCAGGAGAAGATATACAAAAAAGGATCAGAGCTGACACGCATCAATCATGCTGCTCAACATGCTGCCATCCCGGGAACTTGTGGCAGAAATCAAATAAGCTGAGAAAAATAATTCACTTTCTCTCTACCCAATGCCCCAAAGTTCACATAAAAAAGCATTTGAGTCTTAACAACAGCAAAAAAAGCCTTGACAGGAAAGAGGAAGAGGCATCTAGGTAAAGGAGTCAGACACCACCAAGATGCAGAACTAGTCCCCCGTGTCCTGCCCCTGGGTGTGTCACACCGAGGTGCCACTGTTGGCTTCTTATCACAATCAGCTTTACAACCCAGGCAGCACTGATAATGCTGAGGCCTTTACCAGGAGGCAGAGAGGCAAGAGTCCTTTCTAATCTTGCTTTTCATCCTGGGTTTGCAACAGAACTCTAACCTAAGGCTTCATTCATATGTACATGGTACAGATGTTTACTTTAAAAAAAAGAAAAGCTAAGCTGAAGAAAAATAGCCCAAAGTTATTTATTTTGAAAGAAGAGCTATTTGTTAAGTCTATTCCAAACCAACTTTAAGATATTCACATTAGAATAACTGCCTACACAGCTTTGTGCAGCCTTTCAAATGCACGCCATAAATTACATCAGTGCAATTTGACATGGAAATACTCTAAAGACTTGTTAAAACCTCCTCTTCCAAGCGCAGCTGTGCTGGCTGGAGAGGCTGCCTGCCCTGGTCTTCCTCCACTGTTTGTCCCCTCCATGGGCTGGAAGGACCCCACCCCAGGCTGCTGGCCCAGCTCTTCACAACAGGCTCAGGTAAAACGAGACACTTTTTTTCCCCAAAACAGGTTAATTGCATAATGAGGTACTTGAGAGAACTAACCTATCCTCTTTCAGAGGAACAGAAAGGAGGCAGGCTTGAACCAGAACTGCATGAACAACTCCAGATGGGAAGTGCCTGTGCCTTCCTGTCCTGAGCTCCACCCCACCAGGAAGGCAGAGCTGCCCATTCAATGCCTCCAGATTCAGGGTCTCAGTGATGTATCCGGAGCAGCCCCACAGGTTGAGCAATGCTCTGAGCAATGCAAAGAGCCAGAGATGACCACATTCCAGCAGGGCCCCTATCCTTTGGAGAGCCCTTGAGTCCTTCTTGAGAGAGGCTGAGGTCGCATCACACGAGCAGCAAGGCCACTTGTGTGACTTCCTCCCGAGCACAGCAGCGACAGTGACACCTACCCAGCTGCAGCCCCATGAAGACAGCCCAGCAAGGAGAGCTGCTGGCCTGGCCCTGGGGTGGGCAAGGCAGGGACAGCAGCAGCCCAACGTGTGCAGAGACAGCACCAGGTGAGCACCATCCCCTGCTGGCACTGGCACTGTCCTCCCACTGTGCCACACAGGTCCCTGCCTCCTTCTCATGCTTCATCCAGCAATTCGGGAAATTCTAGTTTAGCAGACAAATCCATTGAAAACAGGACTGCCAAAGAGGAGCTTCACAGGGACTATGTTTTCTTCTTTCCAGGCATGGATCCATTCCAGGTGCAGGACTGAAGAGCTGTGCCCACCTGGATGCACTAAGCTTTTCCTTCTAGAGAGGGAAAGAACCAGCCCTGTATGTGAAGTGTGATCTGGTGACAAATGGAAGATATGGATCAGAAACACACATGGCACCACCACGCATCTAAACACTTCTGGGAGGACAGCTGGACTCAGGAGCCAGCCCTCAGGAGAAGGATCTGTGGGAGGGAATAGGAGAGACAGAGGGAGGAGGAGAGCAGAGCACCAAGATGGGCAACAGACCAAGAGTACCAACCATGGTCAGTGCCTCTGTCAGGAAGTGGCTGGGAGGAGCTGGAGGTCACTATACAAACACCCATGTCCAAAGAAAAGCAAACAGGTACCTCAAAGGGGGATGGAGAAGGGAGTTTGAGATGGTTGTCTTTCCTGGTCTAACTTTGTTTTCATTACTACTACAACCAGAAGTGAAATAGTGTAAAAAACCAAAACCAAACAACAAATGTCTTCTATTTTCTATGATTTCTATTTGCCTTCAGTAAGAAAATCAGCTCATATTTTATGCAAAGATTCATGAGAGGCTCAGGTCCTGAAAAGCATCACCAAGAAAGACCATTCCAAGAGTGAGAGAGACAGCAGAATGTATTCCTCAAGGCAAATCCCAAGGGATGGGTCCATCCTGCACAACCCAGGGTGGGCATGTGAGCTCCCAGCATGGCTAATGGAGACCAGATGGACATGCGAAGGCATCAGCAACACACACTGGAAGTGACTCACCAGCCATGTGATGGGAGCAAAACTGAGATGATTTGGTTTGGGAACCATCAGCCCATCCTGGAAGATTCTCAGGGAACTGCTTCACCCAGAGGTGAGATAATGATCTTGGCTGATAAACAGGTAGAGCAATTAGGGAGACATTAAACTAAGAGCACAAGAGAAGTGATTCTGAAGAGGGAAACCAGCACAAATGCAGAATGTCAGAAGTAATTAAACCCATCTGACAAAGACTGTGATGAAGATTGTTTTTTTCCTTCCACTTTGCTCAGTGCAAAATGCAAGGAAGCTGGATAAGAAGGAAAAGGATGTGACTGCTTTTCCTGGTAACCAGAATTGTGATGCAACTGTCAGCTCTGAAATCCGTGGATAATTACACTATGTTGGGATACTAAGGACACCTGCTTGTTAGGAGGATGAGAAAGCACTGAGTGGGCAAGGAGGAGCAGAGAAAGAGTTTACATCAAAATCCCATTACCTGCCATGTGGTCAACCCCCCCGGCCCCTCTCTATAGCAGGAGGTAAGGTGGGGTCCCATCCCAGAGATGTGGGGTCACCCCCATCCTCCCAAACACACCCGGGGGGCCAGCAGGCAGGGACCTGCAGGCAGGCAGCAGTCTGGCTGGAGCCCACACTCTTAAAAACCTCTCAGAAGTGGAGTCATGACATTGAAGCCACAAATAGGAAAGGAAAACGGGAGAAAATACCTTCAAATGAGAGACTGGAGGAGTTTGGCCTCTTTAATTAAGGAAGGAAAGATTGAAAGTTGACTTGATTACCATGTATAAATACCCTCATGTGAAGACATACCAGGTACTAAAGCGCTCTTTAATCTAGGAGATAAAGTATAACGACAGCTGGAAGCTGAAGCATACAAATTTAAATGAGATACGAATTTTAAACAGGGAGAGTGATTAACAAAATAAGGAAGGAAAGGCACAGATCTTCTGTTCCTTGAATCAAGATTGATGACTTTCTGGAAAACATGTTTAAGCTTTGCTTAGAGAACAGACACACAGAGAGGGTGGTGAGCAGCCTGCAAGATGCAGGAGGTCAGGTCAGATGGTACAATAGCTCTATCTGGTCTTATATCCCAGGAACCCCTGATTACTGAACAGCCATTTTATATCAGCCTTTCATGTTCACAAAACAGATTGTAAAGCAGTAATTAAGTCTTTTTGCACAATAATTAGGACTCCAGAAGTGAGGTGTCCAAACCTTCTCTGCTCCAACAGCCTATTTTCACATCTCATAGCATCCACCCTGGTTTTGCCCTTGGTTCTGAACCAGATCCAATGACTGTTTGGGTCGGGTGTTTTCCCCTCTTCCCCCTCTACATTTAACACGGTCTTTTCAGTACTCAAGGAGCTTCCACCCTCCTCTGAAATAACATCTGGGTGCAAACTGTAACAGATCCAAACCTCTGTGCCACCAACTCCTCAAGCAGCACGCTGTCCTCTGCAATATCAGGTACTCTGGAAATCTGCTTTAGAAGAAGCTCTCCTTTCTTTATAAGGAGAGATCCCTCAAAGTGCTTGTAAGACCTTGGGCAAAGCTGAGCCCCACAGGGAGCTGAGCTGCCTGGCCAGGCTGCAGGGCACACAGTGGTGGCTCTCCTGCTGTCAGCAGCTGCTCACTAGGACACCCAACTAGGGTCACGCAGGGTGGCTACACCAGCAAACTAAACAGCATAAACTTTCCTGGGTGCTGTTCAAATGGTTCTTGCCAGAGTTTGTCTGCACCAGCTTTCACCCTCCCCACAGAGGAGCTGGCTGAGGCCATTCCCAAAGGGAAGTCCAGAGGCAGCCGTTTTATCTGAGAGGGTAAGAGAGGTTAATAGTGTGAGCAACACCAGACTCTGCCACCTGACCTTGGTGCTGAAAACTGGCCTAGACACACAGAGCGCAGGAACAGAGGCAGCCAGTGTTTCAGAAACCACCTGAGAAACCATCCACCTGAACCAGAGAGAGAAAATTAATCATCAGATTGGAGTCTGCTCCTGGGTTGGAAATGTGCCCATGACTCACACACAAAAGTCCAACTCTACAATAAACACTAATAAGCTGCATTACTTTAAAATGGGAAGAACAAAAGCAGTAACTCCTCCCTCAGAAAAAGACTAGGAGACTGCACAGCAGGGGGAGTGGGGAGAGGTCCTTCCTCACCACCCCATGAGTGTGGAGAACATGCAGGAGCCTGATCCACACTCCTTACAGCCAGGAGCCTGCAGGCAGCCCAGCAGCCAGAGCTTCAGCCACCAGGCTTTTCTGGGTGAAATTTGCTCATATAGATGGGAGAAAAAAACAGAGGAAGCCAGAGGCCAAACTGCTTCATGAGGAGATTCTCAGGCAGCAATTCACATTCACCCAACTTGTCAGTCCCAGAGACAGCCCCATCCTCCCCAGAGCCCCACCAAAGATGGGCCCCACAGCTCTCCCACTTCATGACGTGTTCTCAGACTCTTTCTCTTCACACAATATCTTCTGGCAAGAGCCAAGAGTAACTGCATGCTCCCAAGACCCAAGCAGCATAAGAAGACACACTCCTGAGAAACTCCACCGACATTCCTCCGTTCCAAACCTTACATTTGCTAGCCCTCCTCAAAAACAACCACTCCCCCAAGTCCCACTGTGTCCCTTGGACACCTTCTCCCCAAGCCCTGCTCTGTCATCCTCCCCTCTCCAGAGAAGCCAGCCTCACCTCCAGTATCTGGATCATGAAAGTTGGGGTCCAGTCCCTTCTCCAGCAGCCTGCAGACCTTCTCAGCATTCAGCATCTGCACGTACTCCATGAACTTCTTCAGGTTCGCCTGCAGCCATGACACCCCAGGAAAACACAGTGTTAACACCCCAGGATGAGGAAAGAAGCCACCAGAGGAATATCCCCATTCTGGAGACCCAAGGCAACCATCAGGAGAGTTGGGGCAGCACCCACCAGAAGCCAGGGCACACAAGGGCATGCAGCACATTGACATGGAATATGGTCCTTCCATGCTACTCCTTGAGGCTGAGATTGCTGTATCACCACACGCCAGGGGCTGCCAGCCCCACCCTCACCCCCACAAGACCCCTGCTGTGATTTTCTGTCTTTGGCCAAAGCCTACATCTTGCTCTCCTCAGGGGACTGGGCGCCCAACAGACTCTTCTTTAAGCCAGCCTGGTTGTGGGTGGTTGTTTTTTCCCCCTTTTTTCTCTTTTGGATTAGCTATAGCTGACGAATACATTATTTTATTAAATTTCCAGACTCCAGAAACAGCAGCTCTGCCAGACAGGCCATGCTTGGACTGACTGCAGGATGAAAACACCCAGCTCAGACACATTTCCAGCCCAGACTTCAGACCCTTGATCGCACGTTGGCTGGGGTTTTTCAGTTCGCTTCAATCAAGCCGTGCAGCAGCTGTGGGAAAGGGACTCTAGAAAGGGTCTGAGACAGAGCAGAGGGATGTCTGTGGGAAAAGCTCTGCCCAGCTGGTGGAGCTGCAGCCAGTGGTCAGGGAGCTGCTCTCGTGGACCACCACGCAGCTGGCTGAGCACCTCTGAGCAAAGCAGATTTTTCACCCAGTGAGAAAACTCAAGTTTTAATGTTTTTCCATAATTTTATATAGAAAAATGGTATCCCTTCATGCAGCAAAATGAACTACAAAGTGCTTCACTTGAAATTTTATTTTGAAGGTCTCCAGTTGGAAAATAGGAAAAAGAAATCTGAAAATACCAAACAAGGTACAGAAACATCTCCAATTATTTCCAAAGGCTTCCTGAACAATATGTCATCATACATTATTTTGCATAATACTTTGATTTTGTCATAATTTAATTTTCTATGGGGAAGACAACTTTTAGAACCAGTCCTACAGAGGACCCTGCAAACCCCAAAACTTGGGACCCACAAGTTCATCTATGCTATTTCTCTGACGCGCTGAGGAGCTCAAGGTAAGAAGTCAGACAGAAAACATCACCAGGATGAAACTTTCCAAGGATGAGACAAATTAATGCTTCACTGTGAACCTGACTTAAACCAAATTCAGCCTCTGTGTGGTTAAAGAATCCAGCCTAAAACATGTAGCACATGCTTTTCTAAATCCAGCACCACGGAGCCGCGTTGCCAGCAAGCCAGGTCACATATTTAAAATTCTAAAGCATTTTTCCTGCACTAGCCCCTGCGAGGGTGGGTGCTCCATCTCAGCAGAGCTCAGGCAAAACCCTGAGGGAACACAGCTCCATGGCACTGGGAGAGGCCGAGGCCAGAGAACAGACATGGAACCAACAGAGCCACAAACATGGGGTCAGTCCCTCTGGTGCCACAGGGATGCTGGGGCAGGAAGGTGAGAGCCAAGAGGAGCAGGGGTTTGCCCGGGACAGAGCAGGATTCACCAGGGATGGAGCAGAGATTCTCTGGGGACACTGGATGCTGGGCTGTTTCCTCAGTGAGGAGCAGGTCCCCACTCCCCATCCCGGCCATGCTGCCCATCCCTCACATCCCTCAAGACCCAGGCAGGGCCACTAGGATGGACTCCATGGAACAGCCAGGCAGTGCTCAAGAGCACAGAGAACCACTTGGAGGGAAATAAGGGCTGGGTAACCCCTTCCAGAAGGTGCTGGAAATGTCCACACACGCTGTCAGCAACTCCCAGAGCACCAACACTCTGTCACGAGTGCAGCAAAGGGGCAACTGATGGCAGCAGGGCACAAGCACAGCCTTTGGGTGACAGGACATCCCCTGGCCCTTGCTGCTCTGTGCTGCTTCTCCCCCAGACCTCCTCTTGCTTCACAAGAAACTGAAAGCAAAATCCCCCTGCTGCTCCAGCATCCCCTCAGCTACTGCAGAAGCACAGAAACGCTGAAGGAGATCACAGCTGCCTGCCAGCAATAGCACAGACGGGACTTGACAACTCCAGCAACCGCCTCCGGGATGCCATCCCAAAATGCCTCTTCCCAGCCATCGCCCGATGGCGCAGATTTAACCCTGTTCCTGCCTCTTCTGTTTGTCCACACTCTTCCCCAGCAGCTGTTCAGCAGACAATGCTGACCCAACTCCACAGATGATGCTCCACGTGTAGCCCCACGGAACCAAAGGCACTGCCAGTCCCACTCTGAACCACAGCAGTGGTTGTGGGACACATGGAGGCACCAGCCAAGGAAGGGACACCCCACTACACGGCCCATCCCCTCAGTGCCAGCAGCTCCTCCACCAGCAGCTCTGCTGGGGCCTCCAGGGACAGAGAGGCCCTTGTGCTCTCCCTACAAGGACAAACATGGCCCCTCAGCCTGGGCAGCATCATCATTTTATGCTGCTGCCGGACACACCCCGAGCATAACTCGAAGTTCTGCTCCTGAGGTTCTGCCAGAGACCCTCATTCACAGCCCCAGAAGTGCATCCCACCCACACCAGAAGCACCCAGCAGCCCTGTGCTCATTTGTATTCCTAGTTTTCCAGGTGCTCAGGAATTTACATTGTTTTTTGCCAGTAGGAAGCTGAGGCACTATGTCAGCTTCTAATGGTGCTTTTTATACTTAGAAAGCAAAGAGAAAGTACGTGAGCAAAAGGAGGACACAGAGTGAAGCATCCTGGATCCTGGGAGCTGCATTCTCCCGATGGAGATGTCTGTTCCTCATTCTGGAGATGCCTGTTCCTCATCACGCTCCTGTGCACCTCTCAGGCATCAACAGCTCCACACATGGAATTTCCCTCTGGGCAAAACCAATTTCTGCCCTGCATTTCCAGATGAAGAACAAAGGAGGTTCATCTATCCAAGGTCTCAGACCAAATCCACAGCAATGCTTCATAGAATCATAGACTCCTAGGGGTTGGAAGGGACCTCGAAAGACCATCTAGTCCAACCCCCAATTGTTCAAAAACAATTTATAAAATCCGGAGATGTAACCAGTTACCTTTTACATAGAAAAATACCCTCTTTCCACCTGCCTAGGGCTGCCTGCTCTGCAGCGTGCTCAGGTGTGCAGCTTGGTGTCCAGTTCAGGGGCTGCTGCAGTTCACAAGCAACTTCACACTCTGGGGACGGGAGAGACACCAGCGTGGGGGTTTCTGATCCTCTCTGGCCCCATTCTGTTCCTCACGTTTGGCCACAGGCCTCAAGGAACAATGAAAATGCCAACAAAAACCAATAATATAGATAATGAGAAAGACCATTTGCCAGTGGTGTAATGTTATAGTGTTACCAGAATCCCATGCCCAGGATTTGGGAACAGCTGGCAGCAACCACGCAACTGGTAACTTGCCTGCGGGCCCCAGAAGCAGCAGAGCCCAACACCTCCCAGTATTCAGTTTTCAGTTTCCTACCTTTTATCAAGAGAGTGCATCATTAGGTCAACCAAGATGTTTTCCAGAAAAAAAAGTTGGGAGAAAAAAAATCATTGTTTCATTCAAGTTCAGTATTTCTATGGCCACAGAGACACCATTTCTATGCACAAATCCTGGGCAGGCAGTCTGCTGCTTTCCCATAGCTCTACTGTGCTACCACAACAGCCAGATTTGGGAAATAACAGAAATTGCTTTAGGTAAAAGATGAGAAATTGCTAATTGAGATCCTGGGCTACATAACAAGAAGCTTGGCCAGCAGGGCAAAGGAGGGGACTCTACCTCCCAGTGGTGAAACACTGGCCCAAGTTGCCCAGAGAGGTGGTAGAAATCTCAGCCCTGGAAATGTTCAAGATCAGGTTGGACGGGGCTTGGAGCAACCTAGTTTACTTGAAGATGTCCCTGCTCACTGCAGGGGGTTGGTCTTGATGGCCTTGGAAGGTCCCTCCAACCCAAGCCAATCTGTGATTCTATGATATGCCTGAAACCATTTCATCAAGATCCAGGGACTCTCTTCCTTGGAGGCCTCTCATGCATCTTGCCTTTTCAGCCCAACAACTGGAGATCTGAACTCCCTGCCAAACTCCCTGCTCATTACCAGCATCTCCTGGGTGTCCTTCAGAGTCCCTGGAGAGCAGCTGCAGCAGGTCTGGGGAGTCTCCATGGAGGAGGGTGCCCAGACCCCATGGACACCTTCCCACAGCCCTCAGGGGCCCTTTCAGATGTTTTGGTCAGAGCCTGTTGCCAGTGCGTTGGAAGCAGTGGTGAAACAGGTACTTGGCACCCCCAGAGCACGGGGCAGCCCCCACCACGGGGCCCAGCACCGTGCGGTGCAGCCAGAGCCCCCGCAGTCCCCGGGGCCATCCCTGCCAGCTCCTGCTCACAGGGGGGACACTGGGGCTCTCGGGGAGCTGCTGCCTCCCCAGGCACTGCTGCACACCAAGTGGCACCAAACAACTTGATCCTCACCTTAATGTTTTCACTTCAGTAAGATTTCGGTTACACCAAAGGTATCATCTCCCACCCTAAAAATGGAGCTGTTGAATCCCAGCTGGCAGCACGAAGGCGGATGTGGACGTCTGCATTTATAAGCATTTAGAAAAATGTTATGGTTAAATGGCCCTCCTGCCAACCATCATGAGCTCAAAGGTGGCTTTTCCAGCCAGAATCAAAAGCAACACGTACTCACATACCACAAACTCTTCCCAGCCACGTCCCTTGCTGGGATCATCATACCCACTTTTCACAATGAAGCAAACCCTGGTATTTACACACATCGATTTTTCAGCTTATGCTACATAGAAAAGCTTTCCTATCTGATTGGCTTCCACTTCAATTTAGCTAGAAACAGAATATTTTCTTTATTATTTGGGCTGATTCACTCGAAGCTGAAAGGAGATCTGAGAACGTAAGGAAGCTTGTTTTCCTCCCCCAATCTATGAATAAAACCCTGGTGGGAAAGAAATGTGATTTCATTATTCTAAGAACCTGAGGGATTTGGGGCCAGGTTTTCAAATGTATGAAGGTGACTAGATGTGAAGAGAGCAAATGCCAGACTCCCACTGAAATCAAGGGGAACTAAGCAGATGCCTGAACTGCTTAGGCAATTTTGAAATCTCACTAGATACTTGCTTATTTTCTGGCACTTAAATACCTTTGAGAATTTGTGATGAGAACCACTCATACAACCTAAATCTCCCTTTGTTTAAAAGAACAGTCAGCTTTAAATACAACAAAATATATATTGATAAATTTAATTTTCATCTTCTGTGTCCAGCAATTCCAAGCAATATTTATTTAAGTGATAAAGACACCATTTAAAATGTTATTTTGCTTCAATTTTAATTTAATTTCAGCTTTCATCCAAATGCAGTTTAATGCAAAAGAAAAGAATAAAAAAAACATAATCAGAAGCCAGTAAAGGCATGGCATCCCATTTCCTATATGCAAAAATTAAAATCTAAATGTATTTATATAAAGCTATCTCAGTGCTTAAACAAACACTCATGATGGATGAGCAGAAGCAGCGTGTTTAGTGTGAAGGTCACGGTGAACTGCAGATCGCTTTCTTTGAATGGCTGCAGCAACCAGAGCAAAGCAAGACCTGACCAAAACATGTGCAAATAAAATTAAAGCTCAGAGAAACACTCTGACTTGCTTTTTTAAGAGGTGGTTTAAGTCCCATGTGCCCCTGGTGCCTTTGCAGCAGCCGGTGGCACAGCCCAGGCAGCGTCAGGCTGAGGGGCTGCGGGACCAGCCTCGTCCTCACACCGGGAGCCAGGAGGCCTGTGAGGAAACCATGACAAGCTGAGCTCACACCTCTGCACCTCCCACCTGCTACTGGAAACCCTTTGGGAAGCCATCCCTGTCTTTGGGGGGCAAGGAAGGTTACCTGTCTTCTTGCAGGCAAGGTGGCACTGCTCCCTGAGGAGGATCCTCATCAGGAGACAGGAACCGCCGAGCCTGGGGCTGCCCCTACCCTTTGGGTCCTGCCCCAACTGCCAGCTCAGGTGTCGTCACCCAAACCCCCACCTGGGAAGGAGGCTCCTGAGCCAGCCCGGGGTGCTGCTGCCTCGTGGGACGTGAGGGAGGCTGGTGCCAGCAGAGCCCGGGGCAGAGCTCAGGAAAGAGCCCGGGACAGGGAGCAGCTCCAGCCGCCCCGTGGGCAGCCCCTCTGCTCTCCTCCCCTGGCACCAAAGCGCAGGGAAAATCAACTCCCTCCAGAGCAGAAAAGCTCATTGAGAGGAAGCTGGGGCAAGGGAACAAGCTTCTTGCTCTTGAGTCGAAATTAAAGTAAATAAATGAGACATTCCTCTCTCAGGGAAATACTCTTGCCCCTCGCTGCTCAGCTGGGTGCTGGGGAGGCCAACGCCCAGTGCAGGCACCCGCACAGCCCCCCTGGTATTTCCTGCAATTCCAGTGTCAGGGAAAGACTGATCATTTCCTAGGGTCCCATTTGCTACAGACTGCAGCTGGAATTAAGACAAACTATCCACTTTTCAGAGCATGGCAGCTGCCAGGGGGTCACAGGCCCCAGAGGCTGGAGACCAACCTGCTCCCCGGCAGGGCCGCCCGACAAGCCCCCACACCGGCCATCAAGCTGCAGCAAACATGCCCCACACCTCTCCGATCCCAAAGAAACTCCAAATAACAGATTCCATGACACACCACAGCCACCTTTGCCTGGAGGCTGGCTCGGTGGGTCTCCACAGTTACCCCCAGTACCAGCAGGACACGGCTCCACGCGCAGAGGGGACCAGGGCAGCCCCACTGCCCCGCTGGCAGCACCTCCCCACTGGGGATGCCTGCTCCGCAGAGAATGGCCAGGAGAGCTGCATTTCCTCCTAGGAGCTGGCATGGGGCTGTGCTGTGGATTTGTGCTGCAGTGGCAGTAACACAGGGGTGTGTTGGTCCCTGCTGAGCAGCACTTGCCCACCACTAATGGCTGTTCTCCTCATCACAGAATCACAGATTCACAGAATATTAGGGGTTGGAAGGGACCTTCGAAGATCATCAAGTCCAACCCGCCTGTCCAGAGCAGGACCAAAAAAAACCTAGGACAGGTCACTAAAAAAGGCATCCAGACAGGTCTTGAAAGTCTCCAGCGAAGGAGACTCCACAGCCTCTCTGGGCAGCCTGTCCCAGGGCTCTGTCACCCTCACAGGAAAGAAGTTCTTCCTCATGTTGAGGTGGAACTTCCTGGGCTTGAGTTTGAATCCATTGCCCCTTGTCCTATCACAGGGCACAAGTGACGAGAGGTTGTCCTGCCTTCTTGATGCCCAGCCCTCATGTATTTATAGACATTAATTAAATCCCCCCTTAGTCTTCTCTCTAGACTGAAAAGCCTCAGGTCTCTCAGTCTTTCCTCATCAGGCAGGTGTTCAGTCCCTTCATCATTCCTGTAGCCTCCGTTGGACTCTCTCCAGTAGATCCCTGTCCCTCTGGAACTGGGGATCCCAGAACTGGACAGAATGCTCCAAGTGAGGTCTCACCAGGGCCGAGTAGAGGGGGAGGAGAACCTCCCTCCATCTGCTGGAGACACTCCTCTTAATACACCCCCAAGACACCACTGGCCTTCTTGGCCACAAGGGCACATTGTTGTCCCATGGATAACATGTTGTCTGCCAGGACTCCAAGGTCCTTCTTCACGGAGCTGCTCTCTAGCAGATCACCTCCTAGCCTGCACTGGTGCATTTTTTTGTTCCTTCCCAGGTGCAGGACTCTGCACTTGCTCTTGTTGAATCTCATTAGGTTCTCATCTGCCCCGCAGAGAGCAGGCTGGGGGACAGAGTTGGGACAGCTGATCCCAGAGTTCTGTCCACCAAGTTGATGCTTCCTTGTTGCTTCATCACCTTGGGTCTGGTCACAGCCCCTGCCTGCTCCACCCCAGCCCCGCTCCAGGGCTGCTGTTCCTCTGGAAATTGCAGTTTGCAGCAGGAGAGGATCCACTGCTGGTGCTTCTGGCTCTGCACTAGTGTCAGTCATTTACCACAACAGTGGCACATGTGCTCCTAATAATCACTTTAAGTGTGTTTTAACTGCCTTGTTTCTTTCCCCTTCCAGGTGGTCATGTCCCAGGTCTCTCAGCACCACACTGTCCTCTGTGGACATTCTGATAAATGCCAATATTTTTCTGCATGGATTTCCATTCATTAGCACACTGGGATTGCCCTTTTCTAACATGCACATTTTACAGTCCCATTTCTAAATGGTCTATTGCAATTCAGTAGGAAAAATATCTACAAGAAATGTCACTGCCTGCCTGTCCCAAGAGGCACAAGGGATGGAGAATGATTGACTGACTTTACCAAGTCACTTTGTTATTGCTAGAAACACAACAAATCAGTTTCCCTACTTCTGGTCCACTGGCACTCAAAAGAAGGCTTTTGGGTTTTTTTGTCTCTTTTAATTACAGTTAATAATCATGCTTCAAGGTCATAAAAAAAATAGTGTATGCTGCCCCTAAAAGTCTGACTCAACATTTTCCTACTTCACTCTCATTCCAATGAGACCATTAGCCACGGGGCCTGAAGATTCTGCACATGCCACAGCCTCAGGAACAGTCCCACCGTCCTGTCAGACCTGAAGCTCCTTCACAGCCCTTTACATTATCACATCTGGTAATTTAATGGGAGCTGCCCACGTCACTCTGTCCCCTCTCTCCTGCCCATGTCGCTCCGTCCCCTCCCTCCTGCCCCTGCTACCCTGACAGCTCCACCGCGCTCCCTGCCCCACAGCCAGCAGTGGCAGAGCTGCCCTCGGGCTCTGGGAAAACACCAACACCCCTCAGCACCCTCTGGAGAGCATGAGGACCTGAGGAAATGCTCCTCAACATCCTCTGGAAAGAAGCAAGGGGAGAGGAGATGCAGGGTCTTGCTCAGATTACGTCTTTTATCAGCAAGGAATGGTTTTTAGAAACAATGTGAAGGGGATTTGTTTCTTAAGAAGAAATTAAAGCACGGAGATTAAGTGAATATTGAATGAAGTGCAGTTATGGCTCCTACACACTTGCAGGGGGAGTCCTCAGACGCTGCTGCTGGGGTGTTCCTGTTCCAGCCCTCCCTCCAGCAGGCACGGTCCCCACTGGCAAACTGGCAAGGCTTGGGAGGACCGTGATTCACACTTCCTGGCGCCAGGAAGATAATGAGAGCTTTCCAGATCTGCTGCCTGCATATTCTTATGCCACCAGACAGAAGCCTTCTGACTTTAATCTTTGTGAGTCAAACCTGAACCCAATCAGCATTTTGTTCCTTGTTTCTGCAGCTCTGCAAATCAAAGACAGAGGAGCTGCTGCTTATGAACCACAGACAGAAGACCTGCTTCTTCCCACAAAAATTATTTTTACCTTTAGAGTAGGTCGAGCCCTTTGGGAGAAGGCTTTCTTCCCTTCTGCTTTATGCCTGTGGCTCCACCCAGCTCAACCCTTGCTATTGTACCTCTTAACTGAAAATTTACGACCCTTGCCAGCCTGTCTCTTGCCAAGCAGATATGGAGTAAAGCAGCACCCTGCAGACCCATGGCACTTGCCACGCACAAGCATCCTGTGCCCAGCAGCAACGTGGGCTGCCCGGTGCCCAAGGAGGAGGCACAGCCCTGGGCACCTCCTGTACATGTCTGGGGCTGCCAGGTGCCCAAGGAGGAAGCACAGCACAGCCCTGGGCACCTCTTGTCCATGTCTCAGAGCCAAAAAGACAAGAGTGGCTGAGCAGGGTGAAGGCAGACAACAGCACATGTCTTGTCAGAGGCAAAAGGGAAGCAGGGAAGAGGCTGCCCAGCCCTGGGGGCAGTGGTCACTCTGCACCAGGGGTTTCTGAGGGAGCTCACAACACACAGCAACCAGGGAGCCCTGGGGTCTCAGCCAGCCCTATGTCCACCCTCAACAAGAACCCCCAAAGCCTGCACAGCCCTCCCCAGTGCCGTGCCCTCCACACACTGGCCATCCCCATCTCTGCATCACTGCTCCCTGCCGCAGCCCTTCTCCACAGACTGTCCCAGAAAATGAGTTTGATGGGGACCACAGGTGTCCCCATGCCATCCAGCAGCTCCAGTGCTGCCCAGTGTGTTACAGCCACCCAGCTGTGCAATGGCCACCATGCTGCCAGGCCACCTTCCTCCTCCTGTCTTGCCATTCCCATGTGCCACTGGCCCCAGCCCCACAGGAACCACTGAAGTCCCCACAGGGCCACTTGTCATCTCAAAGCACAATGACTAGTGGCAGCAGAAATCTCTGGATGTTTACAAATATGTAAGGGGTGAGTGTCAGGGGGACGGAGTTAGGCTTTTCTCAGTGATGACCAATGATAGGACAAGGGGTAATGGGTGTAAATTGGAGCATAGGAGGTTCAAGGTGAATATCCGAAAAAATATTTTTACTGTAAGAGTGACAGAGCACTGGAACAGGCTGCCCAGGGAGGTTGTGGAGTCTCCCTCACTGGAGACATTCAAAACCCACCTGGATGAGTTCCTGTGTGATGTACTCTAGGTGACCCTGCTCTGGCAGGGGGGTTGGACTAGATGATCTCTCGAGGTCCCTTACAGCCCCTAAGATTCTATGATTCTATGATTCTATGGTTCCTGACCTCTCCACAGCCAGTGTTCTTAATTTCTTAGGCAAGGAGTGACATTATGGGACCACTACAGCTGTTCAGGGGAAGAGCAATGTGAGACACATCCAGCCAACATGTCCCTAAGGTTTGGTTACTCTTACCACCCCTGTGTCAACTGTGGCAGCTGGGGTGTCCCTGGGCACAGAGCCCAGTGGTTTTGGTGGGGTGTCTCTCCTCCCAAGATACACCCATGCATGCAGAAGCACCATTCCTGCCACCCTCCCTGCTCTCCAAACAGCCAGATGCCTGTTCCATTAATTGTGACTCGGGCCTTGGTCACTGCCCACGGTGACACATGGGGGCTGCAGTAGACCAAGAGCTATTTCCACTTCACATGTGCATCCTGCCAGCAAGATCCTGACCCAAATGCACAGGGTGAAGGCAGAGACAAAGCAAGGAGCCCGCGTGCCTGGCAGAGGCGTGCTGCAGCCTCTGGCTGGAGAGGGAAGGCGTGCTCCTCAATGCACACCATTGTGCTCTGCAGGCACGTAGGGACTCCTCCATGCCAGAGAAGAAAGCTTCTCTTCAGCTGGTCCATCATGTGTTCTTCTGCCTCCCTGCCCCATGGGTAGCTGACCCCAGAGCCTCCTCCATCCACACACCCACCTGCCAGCGCATGTGAGCAGCTGAAGTCCACTCCTGTGTGGGCACCTCCCATGTCCCAGGGGGTCATTCAGCTTGCACCCCCACCCAAACCATCCCAGGCCTTTGCGAGCATCACCCATTTCTCATGACTGCTTTGCCATATGGCAAGCAGGGAAGACTGAAACATCCCAACACAGGGTGTAATCCCCTCTGTGACAGCCACCATCAGTGCTGAACACGCAGCCCGGGCGTTGGGTTTGCCAGCCAGACTCCAGCCTTACCTTTGTGTGGAGCTTGGCAAACTGCTTGTCATCCAGCAAGGTCTGGGTGTACACACGCCTTTTGTACCGGAACTGCAAGAGGAAGAATGTCAGATATGAGATGAACAAAACCCACCCAGCACCAAACTGCTCTCGAGCAGCTCCTGCAAACACCATCCTGTGTTAAGACATTCAGTCTAGATCTGAGAACAACACCACGCACACAATACACTGCTCTCCTTCACCATTTGCTCTAAGAGTTAATTGCTTTCCTCACAAAAGAAATTCTGACCAGTTTTTCATATGAACCTGTCTGGTTTTAGCTTTCAGACAGTCTGGGTTTTGTTATGCTTCCTCTCAATTAATTAGGGGCCTCTACCACACAATGGTCTTCCCCAGGAGAGACCCAGGATGGGTCTCTCTCAGGTGCTCTAGAGCTGACTTCCCTGTACGCATTGTGAGCTCTAAAGCTCTTACTGAGTGATCTTCTCTTCTGTCCTCAGACCATTTCTGCTGCTCTTTCCTGTGTCATTCCTCTTTCCTGTGTCATTCCTCTTTCCACTGTTCTCTCAAGAGCACTGACTGTCACCCACGCTCTGCTCCACTATCAACCCCCTCCACCCTAGCCCCTCCTGAAACCAGCTCACTGCTTGTCATCACACACTGGAGACCTTCAGGCTCACCCTGTGCCACAGCATCACACTGGGAACTGCTGTTGGATTTCTCAATCAAAAGGCTCAAAAATGTTCTTTAGAAACGTTGTTTTCCACAGTGAGAGTCCTTCTGCAAGCAATCCTTGTCATTTGGCTAATTAGAGTGTGCTTGGATAGGTCCCCACTTACCAAATGACCAAGACAGGGCAGTCAACACTGTTATATTGTCTGTCAAACTTTGTGTATTCAGGCTTTATCAGCAAGTGGTTATACATTTACATCCAGATCCCTGGGGTAACCACCTCAAGATCAACATTGGTCCCTAAGAAACCCCTCTAGAAATACATCTATGCAGTCATGTTCACAGTGACAACTGCTTTTTAATCACTGATTAATTAGCCAGTAGCACTTGTCCTACTGATGTGTTACAGTGCTAATCCTGAATTTGAATACCATGTAGAACAAAATCAAGAACCCCCAAGTGGCTGCCACCTGTATCTAGTTATCTTTATCAAGCAGAATTACAATTTCCTTAAAGAATAAAACTGGATTTGTTTGACTAGATCTTTTTTCAATGCATGAATTGTATTCTGAGATTTTGAATTGCTATGAACTTAATCCCCCATCAACATTTCATTATTCCAGCTGGAACTGACACCAAGTTATCTTTGGACTGCAGTTACTAAGCTCATCCCACTTACTTTTCAATACTGGCAAAATATTAGCACATTTTCAGTCTATCACAAACTTGTACTACTGGGCAGATGTTTCACACACAATTATTTTCTTTAATCATTTCAAGGTAAAAATCTTCTTGCCCACTGATGTACAGACATTTTTAATTTGCAGATGCTGCCAGTGTCAGGGATCCTCTGCATCCCTGCGCAGTCACACAGGCATCCTTGGTGGCTCTTCTTCACCCCCAGCACCACCTTAAGGGTCTGCAAACCAGCTCCACTCCCAGCCCCTGACTCCCAACACTGCTGAGGGCTGAGCCAGGCAGGTGGATTCCCCCCTGCTGCTCTCCCAGCACTGACCCTGGGGCAGGTGGATTCCCCCCTGCTGCTCTCCCAGCACTGACACTGGGGCAGGTGGATTCCCCTCCTGCTGCTCTCCCAGCACTGACCCTGGGGCAGGTCCTGCAGGGCTCAAGCAGAGCAGCTCGGGGAGCCAGGGGCAGGAGCAGCAGAGGCTGCCAGGCAATAACCTCCTCCCAGAAGGGTTGGGTTGTACAGCACTTGTTCAGCTGCTCAAAACCAAGCAGCAACACTGCAGAGGAGGTGACTGGAGTGGGCAGTTGACCCTAAGCTAGTCACAGCCCCACAGTTTTGTGGGAGGACCTGCAGGCACAAGACTTTCCAAATCTCATTCAAATGTACAGCCTATGTGACCCGAAGGTGTGATGATTAACAAGGGTGAGAACACAATGGTGTGTTTGGCATGCAAACAAATTAACTGCCTCCTTGAGAAGGACACAATAAGCTTCTGACAGTAGTTAACCAGTCAGGTAACATGGGACAGAGGGGATACCCCAAGGCACAGCAGGGTAACTGGAGGCAGGCTGACCCCCCACCCCGGCTGTCACTGGCTCAGGCACACTGGCTGCAGCTGCCCTTTTATCCCAGTAAAGGAACTGGGAGCACCACCAGCTGTCCCTGAACAGCACAGAGCCAGCATTCCACTTTGCCAGGGAACTACTGCAGATACCTGCTTCTTCATGTAATTTTTCTGACACTGTGCACAAACCCCTCATTTATCTGATTACCTGAATATCAGCCTGAGGGCTAATTTATCTTTTTGGTTCAAAAACCTCAATGATATCAGCACAGTTATGTCTTGTAAATAGATTCTGTGTTTGTGGTTTTCCAAGAGGATTCTCCAGTGCTTAGCTGACACTCTTGCCAAGCTACGAAGCATGGAAATGACACACAACACATCTCCATGTCAAGCCTGCAGTTAGATGTGTGTGCTAAGGCATTAAGCATGAGCATTAAGCTAAATTATACAAAAACAAAGCATTAATGCCTGTGTAAGGGACATTAAGGAATTTACTACCTCTCAGGTTTACTTGCAAGCATTCTTAATATTTTTCCAAATGTTTTTGTCTACATTAAATGTTACTTTGCTAAGAAATTGTGCTGCACTTTCTTTCCAAATTAGTCAGCATTAGTTATAATAGCAGCATTCGTGCTTGCATTCAGAAGAGCTTGTGCAGCTTAAGCATGTAATACTTTCTAAATAGACTTTGTGGGGAAAATATAGCACAAGATCCCTAAATTTAGAAGTCCACGTGCAGGTAACTAGAGTCCCATTAGAGCCAGTGGGAATGTCCACAGTGACAGTCAGTGGAGCCCCAGAAATGCTGCAGGTCACTTAGAATAAACACTTACCCGTGACCACCTGAAACCCAGCCCAAGGCAAAGCCAACCACAAATGTAAATACAGAGTTAATGCAGTTAATTTCTGCTCTAGTTAATTTTCTGGAACAGAACATGGTATAGATTATCCTCCATGCTCATCACACCAGTGAGGTCCACGCAGGCACAGTCGTTTGCTGCCAAAACACACAGTTGTGTTCCAATCTCTCCAGTAACTGTAAATTAAATAAAATATCAAACTCTTCAGTCTCATATCCAAAGATCCCTGTGATTTTCCCTCTGTAGCTACACAACTGGCTTTCCTTCTGTTCCTGCAATTCCCTGTAACTGTTATTTAAAAGAAATTTTCATCAACAGGGTTGGAGAAGAGGGAAGCTGTTCCAGGGCTCTGGCAGATGTGGCAGAGCTCTCCAGCAGAGTCACGAGCAACTAAAACCCAGAGGCATTTACCTCAGCCCTGGGTTCTCACTGAGTAAACACACTCAAATTCCTGTGCTTTCACTCCTGGAAGGGAAATGGGGAAAAAAAAGGGGAGGGGGACAGGAGGCATCAATATTTGTGGTGCCTACAGAGTCTGCAATGGAGCATAAAAGTCCTACACGCTTATGTAAACATATCTGTGTGCATATATCTATGTATGTAAATAGAGATTATACAGCTCTGAACAAGAAGAGAAGGAGGTGGCTACCTCCAGGTAGGGGACAGGAGTGTCTGGGTTCAGGGGGTACTCCCGCAGCAGGCGCTCCTCATCCAGGAACTTCCCAGCCCTGCCGTTGAAGGCCGGCTGGAACAGCCCGTAGTTCAGCACATCCTTCAGGCTGTGGTTCAGCGTGCACAGGATGCGCTGCTTGGAAACCCACACCGGGACGTCGGGATTCAGCCGGAGACACTTCTGTGGAGAGACACAGAGGGCAGTCAGAGCAGGGCAGCACCAAGGTCCCGTGCCCCACAGATGCACCCAGGAACCATCCCTGTAAGAAAGAGAAGGTTGAAATGGGAAAGCCATAATCTTTTCCATGACAGCAGATTATAGGAAGGGGGAAAAACAAAGTTAGAGAAGGATGAGCCTGAGCAGATCCCCCTAATGCATTTTGTGGAGCTCAGGGAAGGCACAAACCCTGTATGTGTTAACATCCTATAAAATATGAGAAGTGTCACAGAATATTTTATGGCCTAGTAACAGAACGATAGTAAAATTTCACTGAAAAATCCCTGATAGGGTGTTAAGAGTCTATTGACTTCCCCATCACAGACTTCACAGGTGTGCAAAGAACCATGAGCAGTAAGCCCTGCCAGGAGCTGGAGGCATCTGGTGATATCTTCCCAGTGGGAGAAGAAGACCCCCCGTGCCTGCCCCCGTGCATGGAGAGCCACCCTTCCCACCCCCCCCGTGTGACCACAGAGGGGTTCCCTGGCACCAGAAGCAGCTTCCTGTCCTCCACAGGACAAGTCCTGCCTTCAGTCTTGTTCCAGTGCTTCATTCCACAGCCACAGCCTATCAGACCCATCTAATGCTCCTGGTTTTTGTGCTGGAAGGCAAAGTGAACAACCAGCCGCCCTGTCTCTGCGGTGTTCCCTGCACAGCCACTGCTTTCCCAGGCTGAGTCCTCCTCCACTCATCACACAGAGGTACTCCAGCCTCTGCCCACCCTTGCTGTTCCCTCAGAACTCATCATCACCCTTGCAGTGGGGGACTGGAGGTGCACATCATGTCCAAGGAATCAACACAGCAGCATAAGCACGTTCTGTCTGTGAGGGTGTTGAACAGTTGAGGCCTGAACCACAGAAACCCAGACTGGTTTGGGCTGGAAAGAATCTCAAAGCTCACCCAGTCCCACCCCTCCATGAGCAGGGACACCTCCCAGCAGCCCAGGCTGCTCCAGCCCCATCCAACCTGCCCTTCAACACCCCCAGGGATGGGGCAGCCACAGCTTCCCTGGGCAACCTGGGCCAGGCTCTCCCCACCCTCACAGCCCACAATTTCTCCCTCCCATCTCAGCTCCAGCTCCCTCTGCCAGCTGGAAACCCTTCCCCCTGCTCCCATCCCTCCCTGCCCTTGTCCCAAGCCCCTCCCCAGCTTTCCTGGAGCCCCTTCAGGCACTGGAAGCTGCTCTCAGGTCTCCCTGGAGCCTTCTCTTCTCCAGGCTCAACACCCCAACTCTCCCAGCCTGGCTCCAGAGCTGCTCCAGCCCTCCCAGCATCTCCGGGGCCTCCTCTGGACTCTCTCCAGCAGCTCCGTGTCCTCCTCCTGTTGGGGACCCCAGAACTGGACCAAAACATCTATTTGGACTTCAGACAGATGGAGCAACCTGACCCCACCTTCTCCATGTGCTCAGTGGCTGCAATGGACCCGCAGTGCCAGAGCTCCTGGTATCACCACACCACATCCCCACCAGACTGGGAGATGGACACTCACCCTGGGCATCAGCACAAACTGCATCATCCTCATTCACCCCTTCAGCCCTACTTCTAAGTTCAAAATGTAACTTCAGGGCCTCTTTTAGTCCCTTGTCCCTTTAAAAGCACCTTTTTTGTTACGTGAATTAAACGGGCACTGGTTTAAAAAATTTCAAGAGCTTTGCCCAGAGAGCAGGAAATGCCCCTGCCAGGCAGGAGCCCGCCGAGCTGCCGGGCACACCCCCAGAGCAGCCTCTGAGATGATGTTCCAGCTCATTTTTCCCAGGCATGGATAACGTGCACGTGGCTGCCTGCATTTGTCCTGCTCACAGAGGTCAGGAATATCGATTCCATCGCTGGCCACACCAGCCTGCTCATCCCCCAGGGCTTGTCCTGCTGCAGGCACTAAGGAAGAGGCGGCTGCTGCTCTGAGGAATGAGGAGTTCAAAGCCTTGGAGAAATGTCAGTCTGTGCTCCTTCACTCCTCAAAGAGAAACAGAATACACATCACTCTTTCAGGACCCATAAATAAAAAATAAACACAGTCTGTGCTTTCCTACGTGCTTGTTTAGCCTCTAGGACTCACTGTCAAATTACGTTGTTCAGTATTAAAGTTGTAGTTAATGGGGGGAAAAAGCAGTAGCAGGGATGCACATGTGCAGGAGCACAAACATTGGGTGAAGGAAGATCTCGGCATAAAACTCACTGATTTTCATACCAAACTCTCTACTGCAGAGACACCCTCTGGGGAGCATTAACATTTCATATTTAAGTGAGAAAACAACTTCCACCCTGCAGTGTGTCTCTTTCTGTCTTTAACCTGCATCAAAAATCAGAAGGAAAAAATGTCTGCTTCAGCTGTCAGGTCAAAACACTGCACAGCCCCTCGTGGGCACCATCCAGCTACTCCAGTGTCTCCCGTGACTGCTCCTCCAAACACCATCTCATGCGTTAATGACTTTCTCGTATCAGACATCCTGCTCTTTCCACTGTGTGCAGCACAGCCCCTCCTGGAGAAATTAAAAAGCAGGAGGCTAATCCCACAAACCCCTGCCAGGAGGGATGTCTCTGTGCACCTCTGAAGCCTGCAGGGATCAGCAGGGAAAGCTGCTCTGGGTCCAGGGGGACCGGGCTCACTTTGCTCGGGAGCCACAGCAGCGAGGGCACCTCCGCTGCCCTGTCCATCCCCCCAGGGATGCGTGGCTGTCCTCTGGCCTCCTGTGCAGCTGGGGCAGCCCCAGCAGTTCCCACAGCAGCACGGGGCTGACCCCGGGCCCCACAGGGCTGGGCTGCCCGCGCTGTGGGTGACATCCCAGGCACTGACCCTGTCTCTGTTGGGAAGAGGAGCTGAGCCAGGACAGCGCGGGGCACCTGCGAGCAGGGCAGGGAGACCCAGCCGCGAGACTGCGCTGCAGGGCAGCTCACACGGGGGGACAGCTTCCAACCCTGAGGGGCTGGATGCTCAAGTCAATATTATTATAACTATTTGGGGCAATCCCCAGCACAAATCCAGGCTGGGTGGAGCATGAATGGAGAGCAGCCCTGAGGGGAAGGACTTGGGGGTGTTGGTTGAGGAGAACCTCACCATGAGCCAGCACCGTGCGCTGGAGCCCAGAAACCACCTGTGTGCTGGGCTGTCACCAGCAGCATGATCAGCAGGGCCAGGGAGGGGATTGCCCCCTCTGCTCTGCTCTGGGGAGACAGCACTGCAGGGCTGGGTCTGGTTCCGGGGTATCCAACACAAGAAGAACATGCAGTTGATCCCAGGGAGCTCCACAAGAACACAGGGCAGCAGAGCCAGTCCTACATGGCACCCAGCACGGCACAGCGCCCGCAGAGTCCAGCTGGGGTAAGTCCTGGAGCTCCCAGGCTGCCTCTGAGGAGGGCAGGGTGGGAGCAGCTTTCAGAACAAGCTTTCAGAGCAAGTTGCTCACTCGGGTTTGCAGTTACGAGCAATAATTTCTCCCATACAATTACAAGCTCTGATCACAACAATCAAAGCCTTAGGAACAACTCCTGAAAGAAAATGGTACAGCTTCTCAACTTTTAGACAGCATGCACGACTCCTTCCTGAAGGAAGAAAGAGCTCAGAGCTTCAGATTCAATCCTCAGCAACACAGGATGACAGACAAGATCTATTCAAGAGCTACCCTGCAATAATGATAATAAAGAACTCACATTCAACAATCCCTAAAGAGCCAAAAACCCAAAAATTCTTCATCGAAGAGCACACAAATGAGAAAGAGTTGAAAGGAAATTAAAAAGCAGCAGCTGAAAAGGTAACGTGCTTGCAGGCAGCAGGGAGTGTATTTCATAATCTCACATTAGAAGCTCTGAGCAAATGTATGGCAAAAACCAAAAAACAGCCTCTAAGAGGCCCCTATAGAAAGATGGGAGCAGCCAAACCAACAGAGCAGAGGAATCTATCGAAAGTAAAGATTTCCTTTAGAGAATGGGAGTTGCCTCCGAACGGGAAAAGAAAGGAGCACAATCCTGCCACACCACATGCAACATGACCATGGCATGGAATTCATCACAGCTGACCAACCAGGGAAGGGGGGGGAGGCCAGCAAGCCACTGAGGCATGGGAGAGATCCAAAGGGGAGTCTGAGCTCCCCCCGTGAGGACCAGCCGTGGGATGGGCTCCCTGTTGGTCACAACACAGGCCAAGGCAAACGGTCTCACAGAGGAGCAACAGAAGCTCCCCGTTGGAACCATGAGCAGAGCAGACTTGAGAGCACAACTGCAAGTGTTGCCCATCACCAGCACAACGCTGGCTCCGCTCTGCACCGCAGCCTGCAGCCCCCCCAGGAGCAGAGCACGGGCAGGAGACCCCGATACCCAGGAGTGGCTCTGGAATTCTGCCATGTTCTGGGCCCAAGGGCCTGGCCTCTGTCCTCAGGGCATGGACAGGCATCATGACAAACACCTACGATGCCACTCTCTGTGGAGTCACAGCTCATGCCTTAGGAGGAGAGGCTGGAGGAAGCCCACACCGAGCAGACCAAGGCTGGCCTGCTTACCAATACACACACATTCCCAAAATGGTCCCAGCCAAGTCCCTTGCTGCCCTGAACGAAAGTGCCAGAAGCAAGAAAGCACTCTTTTGGATCCCTAACCAACAAGGACAGCAGTAAACAAAGGTGAAGGTCAAGCAGGCAGGTTTCCTGACACAGGAGGGAGCCCATCAGCAGTGACGTGGGGCTGTGCTGGGATCGGGGCTGCAGTGATGCAGAAGGGGCTGCTGTGACACTCACAAACTGGCAGCACATCCAGATCATCACATCACGTGCAGGTCCGGTGGCCTTGTCCTTCAGGAAACAACAGAAACAGGAAAAAGGTAAAGGGAAAGAAGACAAAGGTGACCAGAGGCACCGAGCGTCCTGGACACCTGCACCACATCTGAGCTTGGAGGTGGAGCATCCCAGAGGAGTGTCCCAAAGGAGCATCCCAGGGGAGTGTCCCAGAGGAGCGTCCCAGAGGAGTGTCCCAAAGGAGCATCCCAGGGGAGTGTCCCAAAGGAGCATCCCAGAGGAGTGTCCCAGAGCAGCATCCAAGAGGAGTGTCCCAGAGGAGTGTCCCAGAGGAGCGTCCCACAGCACCAAGCCAGGCACTTGCACCCCACCTGCAGCAGCTCCTTGGAACACTGGGACTGGGACAAAGGTACAGGAACAGATGCTGTGTGCAAAACAAACAAGCCCAGGAAACCTTTCCTTAAAAGATTATGTTTGTTTTTCTCCAATTATACATTCTTTTTCCCAGTTACTCATTAAAAGCAGCAGTGGCAGCAGCAGCAATCTGGGCCAGATGCCACTGGTCCCCTGCAGTGTGTGAAATCTCACAGGATCCTCCTGGCCTGGCTCACACACCACTGGGAGAAGGGATTAGAACCAGAAGACAGTCCTGACCAGGAATCACCCCAAGCACTCCCACCAGCAACCCCACAGCCCCATCAGCCCTGGGGGGCAGAGCAGGGGAGCCAGCAGCAGCCCCCACATGTGGACAGCCCTGGGCCAGGGACCACAGGTTGGGCTGAACATCAACATTACAGCTTGTTTCCCTTCATCACCCTGGTCAAGGGAAGGAACTGGGCTCTGCAGGGCCCAGGGCAGAGCAACCACCACTGGGTGCTAGTGAAAGGCAAACTGGGACCAGCTTAGAGAGCACATTGTGTGTGCTGGCAAAACAACAGGAATTTCTGGGCTTAGGTCACCTCCTGAGGAAAGCTCTGGCCCTGCCATCCGCTGTGCTGAGCACTACACTGGGAGAAGCTGCCTCCACCAAAAGGAAACAAGATAAAGAGCAGGAGGGAGGTTCTCAGCTCCCAGCAGGAAAGCACCCGGTGCACAAGCCCTCCTTGCAGTTCCGTGCTGGTTCTATGTGCTTTGGCTCTATGGGTTTTCCAGAGAAACGGCTGCTCCTTATGAGTCAGTCTGGAAGGATGTTGCTGTTGATCCATTCCCAGAATCCATTGCCTGAGCCAGGAAGCCACCCAGTTACCTCTATCTAAAGCAGAAGAGTCCAAGAGCCCCCCTATTACAACTCTTCAGTAGCACTGACAGCACCAACCAGCTCCATCCTGCAGTCCCACCAGTCAGCGCTTTCAGAGGAGCAGCTGCCTCTGATACAAACGCAGCTTGAAATGAATGTTTAAAGAGATTCAGCTCCTGATTAACTCTAAGTGACTGGTTCAGGCAAAACCTCCCTCTTACACAGAGCTGCAACAGCTTTGTTACTGGCCACCTGCATGGAGAGGGCTGCTGAACATCAGAATCACCAGCCAGTTTTGTCCAACCGCTGAACTCTGCAGAGAGAAAAGACAGCACAGGGGGAAATGCAAAAGTGTGGGACCTGCAAATCAGCCTGAGCCCACCAAAGAGCCCAAGCCAGCTTAAAGAGTTTACTGTTACCTCCAGAGATCTAGGAATGTTTCCCATTTGGCTCACTGCAACATCACCACTCCAGCCACTTGTCTAACTTCTGATCAGTCAGCAAATGAGGACCTGGGAAGCTTGAGCTCTGTCTAGGGCTGACAAAAAGCCACGCAAAGTTGCTCTGGAGAAGAGGGAATAAAGTCTCCTCTTCATCCAGCCTCAAGACTGAGACATGGTAGTTCGGTAGGTTTCAAAAAACACATGCAAACAAGATTCAGAACTTCTCAGAATGAAGGAGCAAATGAAATCAAGTTTGATGAGAGAACGGAAGAAAGCAGTGAGAAGAGCACACTGCAGCTGCCTTTGTAGCACGTGTTCAGCATGCCCTCTGGTTCAGCAAATCCAGAGCCAAGAGGGCCCCTAAGATCATCTAATCTGAGCAAGGTATCACTGCCCCCAAAGTTTCAACCAGCAATTCCCATAATGAACTCCATCACTTGAACTTGGCTGTTTCCTGAAAAGCATCCAACCTGAGCCTAAAAACATCCCCTGAAAGAAACCACACTCCCTCCCTGGATAAATCAGTAAGCAAACACTCAGGCACAAGGAAAAAAGGTATGTCTTAGTTCTCATTTCGTTTCCTTTGAACTTCTAGTACATTCATTAATTCTTGTTCTATCTTCCTCTGTGATACTGAACAGCTCTTCAGTACTTGGTTTCCTGCTACACTGCACTTAACACTGTCACCTCCCAGTGTTGTTTAGGGTGAGCAGAAGAGGCTGGTGTTCATAAATTGTAGTGTGTTTTCTCCAGATCTCAAATAATTTCTGTGGCTTTTTAATTTTAAACATACTTTTTAAAGTGCAAAATCAGAGCCAGAGGCAATACTCCAGCATCTGTCTCCCAGCTGTCATATACAGCTATAAAATGTGGTCCTCACCTCAACTGACTATTCCCTGGCTTCCATCTCCCAGCATCACACCAGCTCTTTTCACCAGAGCTCCTGGCAGTTTGGGTTCAGTTTACTTTGACTGCTCCATTCCTTCCAGACGGGCAAACCCCTTGTCTTCTCCCTGCTCTCTAGATCTGGCATTAGTCCTTAGTTCCTTGCAAAACTCTGCATTTGAATGAATTAAAAGATAATTTATTTTGACGGGCCCAGGTCTTAAGTTGCTCTACATGCGTATTAAAAAAAAATGAGTAAATGCTTTAGGGTTGTTGTTAAAAGAGCAGCATGGGGGATGGACTGCAGAAAGGGGCCAGACTTTGAGCATGCCCTGAACACCATGTCCTTTGGCCACTGCTAGAGATAGCAACTGGGTCACAGAGCCCACAGGTCCAGCTCAGTGGGGCTTTTCTGAGCTCTTATTTATGGCACCTGTGCTCACATCTTTTTTCATAACTCCACTACTGCTTTTAGTTTTACGAAAAAAATATCAACAGAAGCAATATATTTATTCCTGCTTCTGTATTTTTACACTTAGCACATTGCAAAACAGGGATTTCTAAAAAAGCCTAATAACCTGATCCATACAGATCTTAAGGATTGATTCATAAGATCTCTATGGATCAGGCTGTTAATGTAAGAACTCAGGGGTTAATGTAAGTTTAGGTCCTTATCAATCTTTGTAACCCTTATGACCCAGAAGGAGCTAAATTTCTTACATTAACCCCTGAGTCCTCTTCTGAAGTTGAGACATTCAGTTCACTCTATTGCACAGGCATAAAAGTAGTTCACGTTTCTCTTTAATATCCCTTCTTTTTCACCATCAACACTGACCCTTATCCATTGGGTTTTTACGTTTGTGTTATTTCTTAGGTGTCCCTAAAGCTCCTCTCCAGACCAGCTGGAGAAAGCTTTGTGCAGCTGAACAGCTCTTCTGCCCAGGGAGGGAGAGAAGGGTCTCACCTGCAGAGAGAGCTGAGCAGGAGTTGCCATGGGGCAAGGGGTGTGCCAGGGAGGGCTGTGGGCAAGGGGTGTGCCAGGGAGGGCTGGCACAGCCCAACCGTTTTCACAGCAGAGTCCCACAGGACTCGTGCCAATGCCTTTGCCACTCACAGATCTGGGATGGTCTGGGAAGGGGAGGTGAACTGCAAGCCAATGATTAAGGTGCCTGGAGCAGTAAAACTGAGAGCTGACCGCAAAACCCAGCAGAAGGACCCCAGAGAGCCAAGAAGGCTGCAGAAGGCAGCAGATCAACCCCACAAGGACAACAGGCTCTGAGCTGGCTGCTGGCTGTGGGCCCACCACAGCAACACTCAGCAGGTGACCAGCAGGACAGCAGGGACTGAAGGAACAGAAAGTGTGAGCCCTGCTGTGCCTGTGTCCTCAAGGCCACCTGCAGGCCCAGGTCCCCTTTCAGGAAGGTCAGAGCAGAAGTGGAAAAGGTGCAGACAAGAGTGAAAAGATCAATGGCCTGCAGCAGCACCTCTGTGAGGCTCAACCAAACAGACAACACTCTCAAGTCTGGGAAAGAGAAGACAGAGAAGGAATACAACAAAACCAAAAGTGGCACGGAAAAGATAAACAGGTATTACCTCCTTGGGAACTGATACAAACCCCACAAGACAAGGTGACAGATAGGACATCTTCATCAGACACACTCATGCTGATCTGCTCAGCAGCATGCTGCCAGGCCCTGGCACCAGCTCCAAACTGGTCTCCAGAGTTCCTTCCCTTGAATAGTCATAACCACAAATCATGGCCATGTGCCTCATCAGGCACTGGGCTTGGCCCACTCAGAGCACCCTACCCAGTTCTGACTCTAATTGCAGCAATAACTCTTGGGATACAGTTTACTATGGCTCTTTAAAGCTACATCTTCACCCATCTTACATTAACCTACACTCCCTCTGCCTCGAGGTCACAACAACCAGACTAATTTTGTGGCTGGATCTTCTTCCCTCATACTTGAAACTCCCAAGATTTTGCACTCACACCTTTTTTGTTACAATTGCATCACTTCTGTTAAATTACACTAACTCTCACCCACCACCAACAAAGTATCTTTCAAAATAAAACTCAGGAGAGTTTTTAATGAACCTAGTAGAGCGAAAGCAGGACAAAAAGTTGGTATCTCTTCAGTACTCAGCATGTATTCCCTGTGGATCTCCACAGCAGGGAGTTGCAGGCTGATGCCAGGGAAGGGCCCTGGCAAACGGGGCCACCCCTGCCCAGGAGGTGCTTGGGCCCCACTGCCCCAGGGCACTGCTGGTGCTGAAGATCCCCAGGATCCCCCATATCTTCTCAGGGAAGCTGGTGACCCCATCCTGCCCTGCCCCACAGCAGGACTTGGTGCTTCTCCCAGCCCCACCAGCTGGTTTCTCCAGCCCAGGGAGGTCCTGCTGAGGAGCAGCCCTGCCCTCTTGCCCACCAGCTGCTGCCACAGCTGGTGACAGGGAACTCCCTCCCCTCCTCTGCAGTCCCCAAAAGGGACCAGTCCCCATCTCCATCCCTGAGGAATGGACCATGTAACCAGGCACCAGCTGGGCTCTGTATGGCCCATCACTGCCCTTGGAGCCTGGTGGTCCATCCAGATTTCCACCCACCTCACTGTCCTCCTGCCCAAACCTGTCCTGTTCTGCAATAAGGATGATGCAGGAGACCCCACTGAACACTTCCCCAGGATCAGGATGAACAACGTTTGCTGTGCTGCCCTTGTTCAGAGCCAGCTGCCCTGCTGGAGAAAGCAGTCAGGTTGATTGGGGACAATTTAACACTGATAGATCCAGGCTGGCTACTCCAAATCACCTTCTGTCCTTTGTGTACCTGGCCAGGCCTTTAAAGGGGATTTGCTCCACCACCTTCCCAGGAGCCAAGGTGAGGCCAAGAGGCTGCTAGCTCCTTGCAGCTTCCTTTCCCCCCTTGATGTGAGCACTAAGAGCTGAGAAGCATTCAAAATATAATACTACAGTTTCTCACAAAAGACATCAGTTGGGAGTTATCAGGTAGCCCACCTCCAGCCCTGGGAATCCCTCAGCCAGCTGCTGATTTAGGCTGGAAGGGTTCCCCGGGGCTGTGTCACCATGTGCCTGTCGCCCACCTCAGCCTTCCAGGGTTTGTCCTCATCCCTCCAGCAGCAGCAGCTCTGCCTGTTGCTCCTGGCAGACCCTGCTGGGTCTGACCTGGTGTCACCACACTCACATCTGCCTGCTTGCTGTGTTCCTCTTCAAGCTATTAATGCTCTGAATGAAGTTACAAACCCCAAGGTATTTTCTCTCCTGCTCCTGCTGAGCTCCCTGTCAAACTCTCCTGAAGACAAGGATCTATCATTTTTCATGCTTTTTCATGCCAATCTCTGCCTGGCACTCAGAGCACTGAAGCTCTTCTGCTCTCCACCTGCAACACCTGCAGCCCTTTCAGAACAGTTCCCATTAAGCTATCTTGAAGTTTTGAGCGACCCCATCAGTCAGCTCTCTTGTATCCCTCTCTCGTAATAAAGAGTTAGAATAGATTAGGGTGACATGGTCTTCTGAAAACGCAATGGTTAAATCTTGCCAGAGATTATTTTCCAGCTGATAAATTTCCCTTTTTTCATTACCAGTGTAACTACTGTACCACATATAAGTTCATTGGTCTTTAGCTCTCTGACACCAAGGCTTTTGCTAAAGATGGTTTCAACAGCTCCTTCTTGCTAACCTCTTTTCCCTGATATAATAACTGTTTTGAGTGAAAATAAAATGCACATTATTACTGCCTACTCATCTGTTCCATACTTAAACTTCCTTCAGCAATTACCTACTGCTTTGTTTTTTTAAATCAGTTTGTGTCAGCACTCACCTGCTGATCCATTCTTTTCTGAAACTCCCCCAGCACTTCAGGCTGTTAATTCAGTTTCTTTCTCACCTCTCCCTGCCCTCACGGGGCTCTGCCCCAGCTCCAGGAGGGTCGGTGCTCCCGGGTGAGCTGTGTGAGGCTCAGGCTGCCACGTCCTCTGTCACCCCTCAGACAAGGGGCTGTTGTGTCCCTGCAGGTGCCTTGGCACAGCCCCCAGCCTGGGCAGTGCTCTGGGGGGCTGCCAGCCCCCCTGCCCTCCCAGCCCCGGCGCAGAACCTCCCGGCAGCCGCGGTGCCTGCAGCATCAGCCCAGGGCTGGCTGGAAGGGGCCTGCTCCTCTGCTCTGTGGCTTTTAATTAAAAAAAAAAAAAAACAAAGGCAAAGTTGATAAATCTATTAACCACCCCTCTGGTGATCGATTCAGCCAGTATTTGTCCAACATGCGGAGCCCTGGCAGGCTCCCAACAGCAGCCCGAAAGCTTGGCTGTTCCCAGGCAACCACAGCCTGCAGGTTCACCCAGGACAGCTCCACAACATCACCCTGTTTTCAGTAAAAATTCTGCCATGCAAAGGAATTTCAAGTTGTCAAATCAGCTAAAGTTAATAGCAAGTCAGGTGGTATCAGGAGGGCCAATATTGACTGCCTTGCTTCCGTATTTTACCCAGTTAAAAAGATTAGCATTTTTCTTTTAGGAGCAACTGCAGAGTTTGCAGGCTGTCTGTCTGAATTCTGCAGATTCCTTTGGGTCAATATGGAAATTTAGATCACGCTTCCCGCAGAAAACAAAGACCCTGAGGCAGGGTGCAAATATTTTGGTCACAATGGGCACAAAAACATAGTAAAAACTCTCAACCAACACACTGAAGAAAAAGACAAGAACTGAACTTGTCCATGCAGTAAGAATACGGGGAAACACAGTAGACTTAAAATGGTCTGGCAGCCATATAAAAATTACAGCTTCTTGGTGCTAAGAAAGGCTTCTCAGCAAGGAAAAAATGGTCACTAACCATGAAAAATCTTATCCATACATTCACTTTGGTCTGATGGAAACTAAACCAAGGATATAAATTAAATAAACACAGCATTGGAACATATGCCTTTCCAACAGCCAGGGACAGTAAACCAGGCTGTGATCTCCCAGAGAAGCAAGTAAGCTGCTTTCTTGGGGTATTTAGGATGAAGAGAAAGTATCAAGGTGACAAGTTAGGCTGGGAAAATGCTTCCTGGATCTCTTAATTGTTTCTGTTCTTGGATTTGGAGCTAGATTGCCAAGGCATTACACCATGGAAGGACTGAAAAGGTGCATTTAAGATGATGCATTCATGTTAGGACTTCAGAATCAGAGATGCACCAAAAGGAATTGAAGTAATTCAGAAAACAGTTCCTACTTATTAGTTAATCTGAAGTAACCAACACAAGGACAGGTTAGTACAACCAATATTAAAAACACAACTACTTTAAGGGATCACTACAGTGCTGTACAATTACAAAGAATTTATGCTTATGAGTAAAACTAAATCAATGCTCCTGCACTTTTTTTTTTTATGCAACACATTAACTGGGAAAAAAGCTTATACTGAAATGTAATTAAAGCAGGAAAACAGAAATAAAAACATTTGCAGGCTCTCAATTTCCTCTTGTCTGTGTTCATACAACTCCCAGTACAGTGAGGTTGCAACCACCAGCGAGAACCTGGGACCTGCCACAAACACATTCCAGTGCCTCAGACAGTTATGGACCCACACGAGCTGCAGAGCTGCAGGAATCAGGAAGGCCCCTTGGACTCAACTGCCACCAGCAGCTGCAGCCACCTATTTCATTCCTTACAGTCCCTTCCAACCCAACCCTTCTAAGCTTCCCATCTGGAGCAGCCATTAGCTCTGCCCCACCAGAGAGACCCCCAGGATCATGGCCAGCTCTGCAGGAGGCCAGACAAGGAGGCCAGACACTCACACCAAACATGCACAGCCCCATCCCAAAGCCACTGAGATCCCAGGTCCTGTTTGGCTCTTTGTTGAGCGTACCTGTGAGCCAGCAGCAGGGAATAAAAACATGGATCAGATAATCATAAAATCATGGAATGGTTTGGGTTGGAAGGCACCTCAAAGCTCATCCAGTCCCCCCTCTGCCATGGGCAGGGACACCTCCCACCAGCCCAGGCTGCTCCAAGCCCCATCCAACCTGCCCTTCAACACCCCCAGGGATGGGGCAGCCACAGCTTCCCTGGGCAACCTGGGCCAGGCTCTCCAGACCCTCACAGCCCAGAATTGCTCCCTCACATCTCAGCTCCAGCTCCCTCTGCCAGCTGGAAACCCGTCCCCCTGCTCCCATCCCTCCCTGCCCTTGTCCCAGGTCCCTCCCCAGCTTTCCTGACGCCCCTTCAGGCACTGGAAGGTGCCTAAATCCACGGGCACAATACCAAGAGGTCCCATCAGTGGTACAGACTGGGTGGGTAGGGGGTAGGACAAGCTTTGACATTTTAATATCCACGGGCACAATACCAAGAGGTCCCATCACTGGTACAGACTTGGGAAGAAAAAGTATACATTGGAGATTAAGATTTCTGAATCAGAAAGTGCTCCAAATGAGCACCCTGGATGCAGAGCACTGCCAGGCAGAAAACTGGGCTTCCTGTAGCTGGTAGAAAAAAACTGTAAATGCAGGATGGATCCTAAACCTGAGCTGTGTCACCTCTTCAGTAACTGCACCACTGACTTTGTAATCTGGGATTAAACATTTTCTTTTCTGGGATTTAACCTTTTCTTTTCCTCTTGTAAAGCTCATTTCTCACTCTGAACTCACCCACCATGTAAAGTGGATTTGGGCAAACCAGAACCAGGCTGCCCTGTCAGGAGTGGTGACTCCCCTTAAACCACCTTGAGAACAAATCCCCTGGGGCCTCAGCAAATGTAGGGGCCCAGGAATGGGGCTGCGAGTGCTTGCTGTAGAGGTGCAGAGATCACCTGAGCTAGCCCGAGGTCTCAGGGCTGCAGAAGATGTCAGAGGAGACCTGGGGTCACAGAGGACCAGGCAGCCTATGACATGTGCAGACACCATCCTGGCTCCCGGCATCACGCAGTGGTAACTAACAACAAACTGCATTTTCAGACTTACAGCTCAGTCACAGCTCCATCCCACCTCCCAGCAGGTGCCACGGGCCAAGGTGAGGCCAGACCTGTCCCCAGGTCCTGCTGCCCCACACTTCCCCGGCACAGGCAGCAGTGCTGTGGGCACAGGCAGCTGTAGGACAGCCTGGGTACCCAGCAAGAGGTTTCTTCTACTGCCACCTCAGTCCATACAGCTAAAGAAAATGGACCAGGATTCAGGCCCATCAGTCATTTCTCAGGCTGGGATTTTGTGTGATTTTCCCAGATATATTAGTATGTCTGATGAAGGATGGTGCTGCTTCACAACCCTCTCCTGCCTCTGACAGGAAGCAGGCAGTAGACAAGCAGCCCAAAGTTCTAGGAAAAAGCCCATGTTGCCATAAAAATATCTGGCACAAGACATAATGACATGGGAGAAAAGGAGGGAATCCACCACAGAGCCAGCTCCTACAGGATATTTGGAGAGTCCAAGTTTGAACATCTTCAGAGTTGCAATAACTTGCAGCCTACTGCCAAACTGTGACCTTTGACGCCACCTCACCCACCACAGCCAGAAGGACCTTCACACAATGGGCTCGCACAGTCCCATCCTCACACCCACCCACAATGCTGCAAGTTTTTAAAAATATACTACTAAAATGTGTTAAAACCTTCCTGACACAGCCAGAAACAGCCAGTTGTGCTGGGCAAGGAACTCCTCTCCAGAGTTGTACAAGACACACACTCCAGTTCCTCCCTTTTAAAGTCTTTTTCTGTTAACTTCTTGTACTGTGCTTGGGCCCTGCACGACACCAAGAAAGAAATAATTTTGGTTCTGTTTCTTCAGAACTTGTGTGGATTATTCATTTTTAGGGTATATGATTCACGTGCTCTTACCACAGGCTGAGGACAGCAAAAAAAAAGCCATTTAAAGCCAGAGGTTCAGGCTGAATGGCACAGCAGGGCTGTGAATTTGGACGGGGCCCACGAACAGCCCCACTCCACACACCCAGGTCCCAGCCTTCCTCCGGAACCCTGGGAGAAAACATTGTGAGTCACCTCACCCATGCGTGATCACCCGCAGCCTGGAACCAGCAGTTCTGATGAACTGCACCGGGTCCCTGCGAAACGTGGGCAACAAAGAGCTCCAGCAGCGTGTGCTTCTTGAAAGGTTACCTCGTAAAATTATTATTGCAATTCAATTAACTTGCTGCGGGAAGGGATGAGCAGCACCGAGGGAGCTGGGGCTGTGCTGTGGGGTGAGCTGAACCCAGCACTAAGGAAGCCATCCCCCCTCTCCCTCCCGTGGGCACAGCGCATGAGGACGGTGACTGGGATCAGGAACTGGTCCAGCAGTGACCAGCTCCACAGTCCCCATCGCCCCAGATGTGTACTCAGACAAACCTAGAAGCAACCCATTAGCAGAGCAGCTCCATGGGCACCAACAGCCACTGCCAAGCCATCAGCAGAGAAAACCCTCCGTGTGAGAGCACATCAGGACATCTTTCAGATGTACTTTAAAAATTCAGGGATGCTTCTGACATCCCTGCAGGGACCACACCAGCACTGAGGACCACATGTCAGCCACACAAGACAGGGGCAGAACCGGAGCCACAGCCCTGGCACCAGCATGTGACCAGGAGAACCAGGTCCCCAGGCAATGTTGGGTGGCTGCACCTCAAAGGACTGCACCTACAGCTGCGACTGCTGCTTCCTCCCAAAGGCCACCAGAAAGACCCTGCACAGCCTTCATGGAGAGAGTTGGCACCCCAATGGTCTCGGGGCAACCTGGACCAGGGTCTCCCCACCCTCACAGTGCTGTGAACGTTGGTACTGGCTCTCCAGGGCTGCATCTACACGAGCTGTTGTTCCCACAGCACGTGGGACAGCCAGCGTGACCTCCTCCCTCGCTACTGTGGGATGCTCTTCCAAAACCCACTGCTGCCACAGGGAACACACCAACTTCAGCCCTTACCTGTGCCATCAGTTCACCCTGGTTTCACTAAAAAGCAGCTCTCAGAGCAAAGCATCCCAGGGGGCTGCACGTGCAGCCCCACCAGTGCAGAGGGTGGTGTGTGCCAGGCTGGCCCAGCGATGCTCCCACCTTCACCAGCCCCGCACAGGGACCCAGGGCTCCTGCTCCCCGTGTGCCCACCCAGGCTGCTGGGGGACACCAGGAGGGCTCAGCTCCCAGCTGGGCAGGAAGGGACATAAGGCAGGAGGAGGGGGCTCCCACCTGCCCATCCCATGGCCATGGGGTGTGCTCCTTGCAGTGGGAGGGGGCTTCTCTCCCAGCCCCTGTGTCAGAACAGCTCCTGGTTGGGCAGAGACGCCCCTTCCCCTGCTCGCACCTCCCGCTCTGCCAGCAAAAGTCTTCCCTGCATGCCAACAGAGCTGGTGGAGGTCTTGTGAAGAATTAAGTGGGTCTGCAGCAATCTTCATTTCTACTGTACATTTCCAATAATTTCTGTGGGTTTTTTCACCCAAGATCTCATACCCAGCTTTGTTTGGAAATGCTGATAAATAACTTGGGGCATTTGTTTCAATCTCAGCGTCTCCAGCACATCAGGTGTCGTGTCTCAGCACTGCCAGGCACAGGAACACCAACAGCTCAGCAGCTGGAGGCAGCTGGAAGCCTCTTCTGGGGCTGATCCACTGAGAACCACACTTTAAAAATGAAGCTAATCTCAGAATTTTCCACCAACCCAGATTTTAATAAAAATAATCTCCCCTGGAGATAGCTGTAATATAAAGTTCTAATACTGCTTCTCATACTGTGGCCCATGCTTTCTTTCCAGTAACTGTGAATTATGGCTCAATTATGTTCACTTTGCCCTCTAATCACAGGCAAGGAAGGAGAGGGAGAGCTACCCTGATGCCTTCTTTCCAAAATGGAGTGCACAGCACAAGCTTGTGTCTGCCCCGAGCTCCTCACAGCACACAGGCAGGACCTCCTGGTGCTGCTCTGCACCTTCTCTCTAAGGCTGTGAAACCCACCTGCACTGCTCACGTTGGCCACAAACAGACCTTCAGCTGCCAGAGCGGATCAATGGTTGAACCTTTGAGCTACAAAAGCTCCAGCAGCTACAGGTCTGCACTGCTTAGGAAACAGAGCTGAGGAAGACGAGAGAAATGACCATTTTGAAAATATAGAGCCCAAAGACAATTTGCTGGCCATGTCCTCCATGTCTTGCTTACTCTAAGCTCCACCTATTTCCTAAGCAGTTACATACTCCCCACAACCCACATAGCCACCTGGTCCCCTGGCCCCCAGTTCCACCACCACCAGGTCCACCCCACAGGGCCGTGGTGGCACCTCCTGTCTCGATCACCTTCTGCCCAGGAACCTGGCTCATGGGACAGGGAGCACAGGAAGCAGCAACAGAAGGATAGCAGAGACTGCCCTTCAACACTGCCAGGGATGGGGCAGCCACAGCTTCTCTGGGCAACCTGGGCCAGGCTCTCCCCACCCTCACAGCCCACAATTTCTCCCTCCCATCTCAGCTCCAGCTCCCTCTGCCAGCTGGAAACCCTTCCCCCTGCTCCCATCCCTCCCTGCCCTTGTCCCAAGCCCCTCCCCAGCTTTCCTGGAGCCCCTTCAGGCACTGGAAGCTGCTCTCAGGTCTCCCTGGAGCCTTCTCCAGGCTGAACACCCCAACTCTCCCAGCCTGGCTCCAGAGCAGAGCCATCTTGAATGGATCATCTCTGTAACCTTCTCTGACTTGTTCCAGTAGCTCCATGCAGGTCCCATTTATGCTAAATGCACTTCAGAGCACATGTAGCTGGAAGTCAGCTACCATAACCCATGTTATTGAGAGGTAAAATCTAGCTCAGATGTGTGGTGATCACAGGTGAAACCTTTCTCCTCATTTCTCTCTCCATCACTCCACACCTGTACTGTGGCTGCCCCAGAGCCCCCCAGGAGGAACTATCATTCCAGCTCAGCTCTGCACCCATGATGCTCAGCACTGCTGTTGAGACTTGCCCTCATACAGTCAGGGGACATCCTGAACAGCAGAATAAGACAACAGAAATGAGACCTGAAGGCTCCACTCAGCCCAAGACTCTTGTGGAGTGGCAGTGCCAGGGATCCTCCTGTGCCACTCCCAGGCAGAATCCTGCTCTGTCTGAAGGGAAGGATGCAAGTTCAGAATAAATGTGCAAAATGGAGGCACGTGTCTCATTAGTCAGTGTCATCTTCAAACCTTCTCAGAGCAATTCTACAGGAAAGCAATTCAGTGGACACAAAGCTGGGCTCAGCAGGGTGCCTGCCTTCACCACAGGGAAGGTGCCAGGGAGGTGCTGATGGAGTCAGTCCCCAGAACCACAGGCTCTTCTCGAGCTGTCTGGGACCATAGAGGAAGGGTCCTCACCTCCCCAGGACTAGGCAGACCCATGTGCTCAAGATGGCCTGTCCTTTCTCAGTGCCTACACCAGAGGAAGTTTTGGGCACCCCCAGCTGGGGCGTCCTGGCCCAGGAACCAAGCCCTGGTCCTGCAGAGCCCACCAGCCCGCACTGGACATGAGCAGCCACCAGTGCCTGAAACCCCCTTTCTGCTCTGCAGGAATCCCCTGTCCCCAAGTGGTCATCATCAGGGCAAAAGAAGCTTGTGGAGCAGGAGCAGGGCAAGCTGAGTGCTGTGCCTGCTGGTCAGCAGAGGGCTGAACCCACTGCACTAGCACACACACAAATTTACTTTACGTGACTTTCTTTAAATTAACTTTGAACAGTTCTGTGCAAATAAATTGCATTTATTCAAAACAACTCATTAAATAATTCACCCACAATGTCCCAAAGGATGCTGCACAACACTTGGCAGATAAATTTTCCCGTCCCCAAAATAATCAGCCACAGCTCCAATGCAGTGACCCGCAGCTCTCCTGCTTCAGGCAAAATCCTCCCTCCACACACATAATAAAGCAAAGTGGATTGATTTAAGTCAAAGTGATCACCAATTTCAACCATGATAAATCAGCTGGCAGAAAATCTGGATATAAATAATCGAGTCTGATGTTGTTTTGCATTGATAGTCCTTAGCTATTTTCCCAAAGAAAGGCTGAGTCGGATCAATTCTTAACCATTACATTAGATTAATTTGCAATTTCATATAGACTTTAACACCAAATGTGCTTTTTCTAAGTAGATCCAGTGTAAGTGTCTGCATCTGTTTAGGCAATTAGAATGTAAAATATGTTTTCAATTTTTATATTTTAGAAAAGAGTGAGTAGCTTATTTCTTACTTAGTAAAGGATGAATAGGTTTTGACTGATTTAAGTCAAATTGGACTAAGATAAAAACTGGCATTAAGCTATGTTGATTTAGCATGTTCAAATATTCCTTAGTACTAAGGAATCAAATACAACTACTCTAAACTACCTGTGCTGGATTCATACAAAACGCGTGAGCCACTTGCACCTACAGGCAACAGAAATAACAAGGGACTTTTATTGGTAGTTACTTAAATTAACTGTTTCTTCACAGCCATCAAGACCTTAGGGCTGGTGGGTCCCAGTCTCTGGGAATTGCCTTTTATGGCTGGAGTGGAAGAAGAAAGCAAGTTCCTCACTTCCTCAGCCTCCATCTGGCTCCTCAGCTCCGGATCCGTTCACCTAGCGGAACGAAGGCTCAGCCACAGCCAACCCCAAACCACCCAGCCTGGGGACAGGGAGACTGGATAAAATCATTGTTCGTTGCACTGAGGATCTCAGTCCACCCTTCAGCAGATCCCACCATCTGGATGCTGACAGAGTGCTCAAACATTTGCATTGGGAAAACAGACACAAAAAAAGCTACAAAGGGACTCTAAAATATGTCAGGCTCGGTGCCGCATTCAGCTGCACACAGCAACGAAGCACAGGGCTGCAGAGTGAATAGGGGAGATTAAAAAAAAAGTAGAGCAGCTGCCTCATTCATCCAGCACTATTAATCTCCTCCAAAAGAGGCCGGGTTCCTATGGAAAAACAATGTGTGGCTTGTAATCAAAAAGCATCTCAAAGCACGTGCATAAGTGGTTTGATTCTCCCCTAAAGGGAGTGACAAATCCAATGCAATGATTGACAATTAGAGATTTCTACAGCCACAGGAAGCACAGGCTCTGGCCAAGGATCAAAGTTTTCAGTACAAGTTTAAGCCATCCCAGAGGTCAACTCCTGACCTCCACATCTTCTCTATCAGCAATGAAGTTCTCCTGATTTTCCTCTCCTTTCTCTTGGGCTCCCTCCCCTCTCTGGGAACAGCAAAGAGCCAGCTGCCCAGGCTGGCTCCTACCTTTCCTCCAGCATTCCCATATGCCTCGGGACACAGGTCCTGTCCTCCCCTGTGATTCCTCAGCCCTTGGAAAGGCCTTTGTGGTAACATGAAGCCTTTCCATTCCCTGAGTTAAAAATTATCCCGGAGAAGATAAAATGCAAGAACATGACTTTGAGCTTTTTATTCCTGCTTTGTGATAGCAGATAAGGATCTAAATAGAGCTTGGTGTGGGTGGTGTGTATTTAAATCACAGGCTCCATCCACGCTGCCAGGAGCTCACAACATCCCTGGTGTTGCTCAGTGTAAACACCTGGAATAAAGCTGGACACCACCACATCCACAGGGCTCCTGACCTGGCTGCAGGTTAAAGCTAAGGGGGAAAAATGTTGCTTTACCATACAGCAGCTCCTCGGTCTGGCTTTAGTATGATTTAAAAGGGAAGAGAAAAAGAGTTGCCTGCACAAAATGGAGAAGAAAAGCCCTTCTGGGAGGAAGGCTCATCAGCTGCGCTTCGCAGTTCCTCTAGATCTTTCCGAGCTATCTCAATAAGCTCCAGCTATCTGGTAGTTTGCAGCTTCCCAAGCACCACTTGTCTGCAAGAGGCTCTTATCTCTCTACATATACATTTTTTATGCGATGTGCTGAGCCCTGATTCCTTGGAACAGGTTTTCCAGTGACAAAAGTAAATAGAAAACCTGCACCCTGACGCTCCCTAAATACAACCATGGTGGCAACAGGCCCACCGGCTGCTGCAGAAAGGGTTTTCCCATGGGATATATCCCAGGCTTGGTCAGACACCCTGCAAGATTTCAGGGCCAGCACCTACAGGCAGAGATGACTTCCATGCCTGCTGGAGGCCCTTCAGCTTCCTCTGAGGATTGTTTCTGCACTGACACCTTCTCCAGTCTCCAGGCCCCAAATGAAGTTCTGATTTGCTTCCAAAGTGCTCCCACCACAACGCTCTGAGAAGTGCTTTTCAAATGTGCTTTAATGATCCAGACCCACAATTCATAACTATTTCAGAGAAACAAACCTTAGCTTGGGCATGGTTCTGTCTCCTGAAACAACAGACTACAATCTCATAAATCATGTGGGCGTTTTGGATAATTTTACCCTGGGTCTCCCCCACCCCTCCCACGGAGCCAAAAGCTGAGCTGAAATGGCTCTTCCTGGAGGAAAAGCAGCCACGGGCAGAAGCAGGTAGGCAAGACAAAGAAGCTTCACCAGAGTTAGGAGAGATCCAGAGGACCTTGCACATCAGCCCCCCTTCCCTTTGCCCAGATGTGCACTCCCTCTTGTGCAAGGGAAGCCAATAAATTGCTGCCTTGGGAGCTGCTGCAGAGCCCAGGCTGTCAAAACAAATTAATTAACAAATTAATTCCCTGCCCTAGAGCCATGGTCCGGGATGGGTGTGTGGAGAGAAATGAGGGCACAGCACTGACTGTGGGCACGGGGACCCCCGGGACCGATGGGTGCCGGGCTGCAGCCCCACGGCCTCCGGGGTCTGCTCACCCCTGTCCCCAGCTGGGACACTCCCCGAACTCACCTCTGTCCCCAGATGGGACACACCCTGAACTCACCCTGTGCCCCCAGCAGGGACACTTCCCAGATTCAGCCCTGACACTCAGCAGGGGCAGCCAGGAGCATCGGGGCTTCACCAGCATGGGTCAGACCCTGCAGGAGACCATCCCTGCAGGCTGAAGGGGGAGCTCACTGGCTCTGCACCTCCAGCTCAGCACCACAGTCCTTCACTGCCCATCACATGCTGCTGCTCAAACACTTCCCTGCTGACCAGACCATTTTTCCTCCCCCGTGGATGTGACAGCAGCTGCTCATGTTTCCCTGTGCAGCAGCAGCAGGTGGTGAGGACGGATTCTATGCAAGGGAGTGGTGCGCAGTGCTGGTTCACAGCGCAGTGTGTAGAGGGAGAGCTATCCTAGAGCTGCATGTGACACACACCAGCCCTGGGGGCGGGGGTTCCACAGGGAGCCAGGACACCCCAAAGCACAGTGCTGCCCCAGCCTTAGCCACTACAGCCCCAGGAAGCCTTTCCTCTTCTGCCAACACCTAAGCCCACCCTGGAGCAGCATGGGTTTGGGACAGCAGTTTCTATCATGCCCTCATGCCAGCAGATTTTCACTCTCATTCTTACTAGTTGATTTTTAACCCCCAACAAGTGTTAGGAATAGTTTCATTCATCCTTTCCATATCTATCCCTTCCGTGAGCTCAGCATTTCTGCCTGCTGAGGCTCTGCAGTCAGCAACGTTATTCAAACACCCTCTTGCCAATGCAGCTGGGTGGTCCCACACCTCCAAGGCCCTCGGTGTGAGACCTGTCCTCACCAGTCCCACCAAGGCCCTGCATGGGGAAGGAACCCGCCCAGGGGACAGATGCCATCATAGGACAGACATGCCAGACCTCCATGCCTGGACACCACAGGCCATCCATCTTCCCACAGGATGCACATCCCTCAACATCTCCCCAGCTTTCCTGGCTGTGGAACACCTAAAGAGCTGCCCTTCAGCATGACGCACTTTGCAGATGAGACCAAATTTTCCCAAGGGCTGCAAATCCACCTTACAGACTGTAATCTTGCCAGTCTGGGAACCCATGATCTGTTCTGAAACGACCAGGTCCCGTCCCCACAGGGCTGCAGACAGAGCCAGGACGGCCAGCAGCTCCCTCTGGGCACTGCCTGCACTGCTGGAGCAGAGGAGCAGAGCCCGGACCCTGGCATGGCCACACAGCCCTTGGCCTCCCTCCATACCTCCCGTGGACAGACAGTCCCATCCCTCTGTCCCACCGCCTGCCTCTCTGCATCTCGCCTGTCTCTGCAGAGTGGGAGATGTGTCCTGTTCCCCCCGTGCTCCAGGTTCCTTTTCTCCAGCTGCAGGTACAGGTGCAGGGCAGCTGAGCCTCTTCCCCAAGCCGGGAGTCAGGTTGCTCAGACTGTTTAACCTGAAAACTTTGGTCATCATTAGGAGGTAACAATGACATGCCTGAGGAGACTGCCTTTTCAGAGACAAGGTTGTAGTCTAGGTTGGAGATTGGCTCCTGACAATGAAAACCACTAACCGTAAATTCAAAGGCTTTCAGCTGAATAAAGACGGTGATGAAGAGTTGCAAAGGATCCTGGAAGAGGCTTGGAGACAGCTCCAAGACAGCTGGGAAGCTTGACTTGAAAAGTCAGCTGCTTCAAGACTGAAAGCCCACCTGGAGGCTCCAACCCCCACAGAAGACTTACACTTGAATAAATTGAATTTTGCCCACCTGATGTCCTGATCTCTGAAACGCTGACTTGTTACTGAAAAGCCACAAGTCCAGCTGTGCCTGAAGATCCCAAATGAGACAATCCCCATGGCCGAGCACAACCGGCTGTGGCAAAGCCCATGGAACATCAGCCTTGTGCTGCAGCTGCCAAGACAGACCCAGAGCCCCAGAGGCAGCTGCGGGAGGAGGGTACAGGGTCAGGCTGTGCAGGGCTGGAGTTCAGCCAGCAAAACCCCTCTGGCACACCAACACACCTAGCCAGTGACCGCTGCTGGGGTCCCATCCCTTCTTGTGTTTGTGCTCTTCCTAGAGCAAGCATGGAAGAAACCCTCTTCTCTTGGATGATCCCTGCTGCATGTGCCCCATTGACAGAGCAACAACCTCTGCATAGGTCCAGGAAGGAGAAAGAGCAGGTCAGAGGAGGTGAGAGTGTTCCCATTGCAAGGCATGTGTTTTACAGCCCCTTTTGTATGTGCCACCAGGGTCCTGTGATTTATGCCTGCCTACAGGACATCCTTCCCTTTTCCCAGCCTGCCCGAGTCCCAGTCTGCACCTGTAGACTGTGAGATCCTCCCAGAGCACAGACACTAACCCTGGCCTGGAGCAAGAGCCCCACACAGACCCACAGATCCCAAGTGTCCATCAGGGAGGGTCACCACAGCAGCAAAGCCAGTGAAGCTAAGCAGCAAAAGCAGGAGAAAGACACCTCCAGGAAGCTCCTGTGCCTCAGGGGTACAACAGATCCACAGCAGCTCCTCTGAAGCTCAAAGGCTGTCCCAGCCCAGGGAAAAGGGTCTGAGCAGCAGGAGGCCATGCCAGAAGAGGGGACCTCTTGGCACCTGGCCTGTCAGCGTGCCACAGCCCTGACAGGAACAGCCGGGCTGGCTCCAGCAGCACCAGCACAACGCCCACTAACTGCAGGGAGGAGCCAGGCATGGACAGCCCAGGAGCTGGAGCAGGGAAGACTTCCAGGATCCTCTCCAGCTGGTGAGACCAAGCACCCCACGCCCTGTGAGAGGGGAGGAGGAGGCAGGGAACACACACAGCTCCAGAGCACCTGTCCTGTGGGCATCTCCAAAACACAGCAAACATCCTCCCACACATTGCAGAGCGCCTCACCGAGCAGACCGGAGTGCCCAGCAAGATGGGACAAGGCTCTGTCGTTTTCCCCTTGTTCCCTTTCACAGCTGCTTGATGTCACCTTGCAGGCAGGGACCATGCCTATATGCCCGAGGCAGAAGGAATAAGCACTGCTAGCAGAGGGCTGCTGCGTGGGGAGGATGCACAGGAGCCTGGGGAAGCAGAGGGCCAGTCATAGGACAGCCAGCTCTCAGGGCTGCACACTGGTGAGCCCGCTGGGCTCCTCCTGCCTCCCTGTATGTCAATGAAGGTATCTCAGCTAGCACAGGAGTTTGCAAACCAGGAAGTTTCTATTTAGGAAGTCAACTCCACCTGAACCATGACTGCACCAGCCCTCTGCAGGCACTGCCTAGGTCTGAAAGAAAGGGATGTCCTTGTCACCAGCCTGAGTATGGCTCCATGCTTGGGACTGTGCAGGGAGCAGTGAGGGTCTCTGGCTCCCCTCACCCTGCCCGAGGGCAGCAGGGAGTCTGACAGAGCAACCACCACACTGCCCTGCTGCCCACAGCTCCCTGGGGCAGACTTGCCATGCAAGGACAGTCCCTGCTCTGCACCTAAATCTGCTTTCACCCTGCCTTTCTGCCCGGGGGAGCAGGTGCCACAGCACAGCCCCTTGAGTCCCATCTGCACCCCATGGCATCCAGTGCACACTTCCCTGTGGGATGGGCAGCAGGGATAGGGCTGGTGGGGCAGCAGGGAGAGGGCTAGTGGCCAGCAGATACAGGGCTGGTGGGGCAGCCCTGCCCTCCCCAAGCACCCGATACAACCTGCCTGCTCCTGCCATTCACACTGCAAAGCCAGACCCTGAGCTGCAGCGAATTCCTACACACATCACCTAAGCTGGTGGTGCCCCACATCCCCAGCACTCCTCCCACACCTCTGCCAGCACCCAAGTGCTGCCCTGCATCCACATTGCTTCACCTGCACCTCTGCCAGCACCCCAGCGATGCTCCATGCCTGTCTCCCTTGGCAGTCCAAGGGGAGCCAGGCCAGCAGCCTCCAGCCCCAGGCAGCCCCAAGCCTCCCCAGAGGGGCTTCTACTCTGCTGGTGCCCAAGCCCAGCCCACAGAGAAACATTCTCACTCTCCAGCTTAAGATATGCATCTGGCCTTGGGGAAGGGAGACCTGGGATCAAAATTCCAACTTCCTACATGGAAGATGCTCTGCCCTGCATTAAGTGCCCCATTCCCTCCACTGCCCCCAGGGGATTTTGGGTCTGGACCAGGCTGAGCTGCCTCACTTTAACTCTGGAATCATCCCCTACTTGCAGGGAGTAAAGAAGGCAGTGGAGGGTTGCCAAACACCATCACCTTGCACACAGCCCCAGCATCGTCAGCGGGGGAGCAAGAGGGTGCTCAGCCCTTCCTGCATCAGCTGGTCCCCTCTAGAGCAGAGCGTCAGGCGGTTGTGCCCCCAGCGCTGCCTCTGCCAGCACCCCAGCCCCGAGTGGCTCTCAGCCCCACCTGCTGCCCCTCCATCACCCAGCAGCACCTCCCAATCTCCAAAAGAGAGCTCTTCCCCAGGGAAGAGGAGAGCTCTCACTGCCCTGAATCCTCCCACCTCCAGCAATACTCTGTCCCCTCATGCCCCCCACCCCTGATGACCAAGGGGCACCCCTTCTCCTGCCCGCAGCACTCCCTGCCAGCCGCAGCTCCCAGCACTCCACCTCTACCGAGCACTCTGCCTTAGGGTTTGGCACCGCAGCCCTTCAGGGACACGTCCCAGCACTGACCAGGCTCAGCTTTCAAGCGCTCACCCACCCAAACCCCAGATGACCCCAGCACTGCTCCGGGCTGTCACAGCCACCCCACTCCTGGGTTCACTGCTGTGCCCGGGGGTTCCCACCCACCGTGACCCCCGTGCCACGCGTGCTGCCCCACACCACGGCCACCCCGCTGTCACAGCACGGTACCCATGCTCTCCTGTGCCACACCTGGGCTCCCAGCAGGTCACACCTGTGCGTCCTGCAGGCCCGGCGGTCCCGGCACAGCCCGCACC
>NW_009953658.1:246482-247338 GCF_000747805.2 Chaetura pelagica | reverse complement strand
GACCCCAAAGGGGGGACCCCGGCTGGGACCATCCCCTGGCAGGAGCCCGGGATAGAACCCCAAAATTGCACCTGGGCATCCCCGCAGGGACATCCCCCCCACCCCAGCAGGGACCCAAGAGATGACCCCCACACTGCACACGGGCATCCCCCCCCTCAAAGGGGGACCCCAGCAAGGACCATCCACTGGCAGAGACCCAAGGGAAGATGCCCCATCTCCACACAGGGACCAGGGGGAGCCCCACACTCCACCCAGGCCACCCCCACAGGACCCCTGACTGTCCCTCACAGAGATTCCCATCTTGGGGCCTCACCCCAGAACCCCCAACCAACCATGCAGGAATCTCACAGTCATAATGACAGGGCTGCCCATTGGCAGAGACCCTGTGGGGACATCACCCCCCAGCAGGGATCCTGGTGTTGAGGGCACTGCAGACGACCACCCCCACTCTACATATGGGATTCCCAATGTCAGGGACCTCACTGAAAAACCCCACACCATGCAGGGATCCCCACAAGTGCCCCCTGCCCCTCACAAGGGCCACCAATGCCTGCAGTTCATCCTGGTGGCCCTGTCCCCCATCTGCAAACATGATCCTCCATCTCCTCATCCCCCCCCAGCATATCTGGAGGGCCTGCCTGGCTCCTTGCCATCTGCCAGGGGGACTCATGAGGGAGGCTGGACATGAGCAGGACAAGCAGGTGTGACTTGGAAGGGCTCGGCACCCTGCTTGTCCCTGGGTTTTACAGGGTCTTGGTTCTGGCCCTGTAAACTGGTCATCCTGCAGCTGCTGTAGTGCTGCTGACCAGGAGGTCCCAGACGCCCCTGCTTGGAGGCAGCTCTCCCCACGTGGGCC
>NW_009953658.1:239171-245450 GCF_000747805.2 Chaetura pelagica | reverse complement strand
TGAGGGAGGCTGGACATGAGCAGGACAAGCAGGTGTGACTTGGAAGGGCTCGGCACCCTGCTTGTCCCTGGGTTTTACAGGGTCTTGGTTCTGGCCCTGTAAACTGGTCATCCTGCAGCTGCTGTAGTGCTGCTGACCAGGAGGTCCCAGAGGCTCCTGCTTGGAGGCAGCTCTCCCCACGTGTGTCCGTGCAGACGTGACCAGCCAGGCTGGCCCCTGGGCTGCTGGCTCCAGCAGAACCTCCAGGAGCCCTTGGGGCGAGGAGCTGGGGCTGCCTGCCAGGGGTTTCCCAAACTGCTCACACAACAGGATGTAGCAGTGCCCTTGTGCCAAAGCTTTGGGAGCGGGAGGACAGCTGAGCTCTGTTTCCACCCCAGGGACCTGTCTCAGTCACAGAAGTCATGTGCACTCACTGGAGGGTGTCAGGCCCAGCTGCTGCCAACTCCAGCACAGAGCAGAGACAAAGCAGCCACCGCTGATGTGGTTGTTCACCACCACGGGCTGCTTCTTCTGCCAGTTCCCCCACCAGTGAGGGCTCATTACAACCAGAAGGACCATGCCTGCCCAGCAAGTCAAGCCCTCACTCCCAGGTAGGGACAGGGCAGTCACTGCCCGGCCAGGAGCAGATGGGATGCTGGGCTGAGCCTTGCAGGACCATGCATGGGACTGTGTCTGGTCCATCCCTGGCTGGGATTCAAGGCTCTAATCTACGTGACAATCCTCAAACAGAAATAGTCCCCAAACCACTGAGAGCTGGAGAGGTTCACGGTATGGCCTGGATCTGTCCAGGAAATGACTAACAGCTCTTCCTCTGGCCCTCCCACCCCGAGGCTGAGGGACTGCATGAGGCAGGCACCAGTGAGCCTGGCTCTGCCAGGGCGGCCCTGAGGAACCCTCTCAGCTGGAGCAGCATCTGCTGCAAACACGTTGCACCAGCACAAGACAGGCAGAGAGGTCACATCCATGGACCAGGAAGTCTGGGGTCACAGGGTCCTCACGGGTCCTGCCCTGCACGAGCACTGCCATGCCAAGGCACTAGCCCCAGCATGGAAGTCATGGCCTGATCATGACAAAGAGTGAGATCAGCCCAGGAGCCACCAGCTGGTCTCTGGGCTCCTCTTCCCTTCAATCCACACCTGCATCCTGTGCTGCAGAGCTGCAGGTCCTGTCTGCTCCTAGACAGTGGCTGGAGCATGTCCAGAGAAGGGCAATGGAGCTGAAGAAAGATCTGGAGCACAAATCTGCTGAGGAGCAGCTGAGGGAGCTGGGGGTGTTGAGCCTAGAGCAAAGGAGGCTGAGGGGAAACCTTCTGGCTTTGCAACTGCCTGAGAGGAGGTTGGAGCCAGGGGGGGTCAGGCTCTGCTCCCTAGGAACAAGCAATAGGATGAGAGGAAATCACCTCAGGTTGTGCCAGGGGAGGTTTAGATTGGATATTAGAAGAAACTTCTTCATTTAAAGGGTAATTACACATTGGAACATGCTGTCCAGGGTGGTGGTTGAATCACCATCCCTGAAGGTGTTTAACAGAAGTGTAGATGTGCTGCTTAGCAATAGGGTTTAGCTCTGGACTCTGTAGAGTTGGGTTAATGATTGGACTTGATGATCTTAAAGGTATTTTCCAAGCAGAATGATTCTGTGGTTCTGTGATTTACAGACAAAAGGATGTGGGAGTCTCCAGCTTCCCCTGGACTCCAGTCACCCCTAGTCTCTTTGTTCCACCTTGGGATGCCTTCCTGCCTTTGTGTCTGGGCAGGACATAGTGCCATGACAGTTTCAATCATCCCCAATCAGCCCCTTTAAGAAACATTCTGTCCCAGCAGCACTGTCAGAACCATGCCCTTCCAGGGTGCTTGTCCTGCTGTGTCTCCCCAGGGTCTGAGAACAGCTCAACTCTCCAGCGTGCCCCGTCCTGCATCTGCCCAGGGCCCTGCTAGAGATGCGCCAAAAATGCACTCCAGGAACACGAGCAGGGGCTGAGCAGCTTGCAGGTCTCCAGCAAAGGGCTTTGAAGAAGGCAAGGCCACCTCAAGGCCACCTGGTAAAAGCAAGGGCTGCAGGGAACAGGCTGGGCTCTGTGGCTTGGAGTCAAAGACACCAGGGACAAGGTGGGCCTGGTGAGGGGAAGAGGTGGATGACATGACTGTGAGTCACAAACAGCCAAGAAGGAGCAGCCGGCTAAGGTCTGTCAGCACAAAAGACAGAGGAGGAAGAGTGGTCAGGAAGGGAGACGGCAAAAATATGTGTCAAGCAAAGGGCCAGAGAGAGGAGCATGGATAGTCTGAATGGGGAAGCCAGTAGCTGTGGCACAGTCACACCGAGTGGCTTGAGGCTGAGAGGAGAAACCCACAGCCACCAAGCACAGGGCCTCCCCAGTCGGCCATCAGCAGCATCCTGGGGGACCAGTGAAGTGGCACAGTGTCCAGGGAGGCTGACCTGTCCTTGCACAATCATATACACTGAGACACAGCAAGACCAGGAGGCACAGCATGGGGCTGGGCACCCCAGAGTAGCCAGCATCCTGCAGCCAGGGGCTGGGGCAGGACCTGGCACAACCCACCAGGACCCAGAGGGCCTGTGGTCTCAAACTCAACAGCAGAGGGAAGCCAGGTCTGTACAAGGGTGCTGTGTGTGTGCTGGCTGCCCAGCAAGGACAGGGAGATGTGCCAGCAAAAGCCCGCATCAGAGGTTCCAGGCCTGGGATTGCTCCCATGGGACAGGCAGAGCCTCACCACATATGGCTCCATCTGCCTCTTGGTCAGGTCTGAAGGTAGCTGAAGGCTGGACATAAAGTGAGCTGTCCCCACTGCTGCTCTGCTACTGCCATGAGCCACAGGAAGCCTGGAGCCAACACAAAGGAATACTTTGGATCCAGACCCATCTGCCCAAAGGCCTTGGGGAGGGATCCTGAGCTCTCTCCACTGCCTCTCTGGAGCCATGGGAGCAGGGGCACCATTTTGCATGAGCCTCCCAAAAGGCTGCAGCTTTCTCTGACAGTGTGTGGCCCCAGTGGGGCCCTGGCTCCCCCTGGTTTCTGCCTGGCTTCCTCTGGTTCTCCCCCTTGCTCCCCCCTGGCTGCTCCCCGGACACGCACGGGGAATCAGGCAAGAGCCGTGCCACTGCCATCCCTCCGTGCTGCCCAGCCACCCCCATATGAGCCTGCCAGGACCTTCCCCCACATCAGTCCTGCACCCAGGATGTCCCCACGGGCAGAGGTGGCTCTGGCTCGTGGCTTCATGGGGACAAATCCCCCCCTGCCCAGCCTGGTAGTGGCACCCATCCCAGCCTGTCCCTGCCATCTGCTGCCTGCAGCTCTGTTCAACTATTGCCGCTCATTGGTTTTATTTCTTTCCTTTTTTCCTGTCTTGTTATTTCACTAGGAGAAATTAAATACTCCAGATGGTAATTGTCAGGATTATTCTTGCTTTTTCTCCCAGTCTTCTGGCACCTCATTAGTTCCCAATAATGTTTAGGACACAACTGTGAATGGTTGGAAAAATCCACTGGCCACCCCCGAACTCCATTACAGACTTGCAGAGTCATTCACATTCATTTTCTCTTATTAAATCAACTTCTTTGCTGAGGAAAAAAAAAAAATCACTTATCTTGAAAAAAGATACAAGTTGAGTATCTTAGAAATTATAATCCAATGAGTCTTACTCTAACACCAAGAAAAACGGATGAAAAATCATCAGAGAGTTATAAAATCTTTCAGGAAGGTTTTATAGTGACAGGAACAAATCAGTAATGCTTCCATCAAAGAAAGTCACGCCTCACTAGTGTAGTAGGGCTTCCTGCTCTGTGTAGTAGAGCACATGCTGCCAGAAGCACCATGAAGTGAAACCCAGCACAGAGCAGCTTCTTCTGCTTTCCAAATGCTCCTGCTGACAGCCCTCACAAGAGGGTGTAGAGTCTAGCCACCTTTACCTGTTATGCTGTGAACAGTGTTCCCTAACAGCCAGCCCTGCTCTCCACCATTCCTGGTGTTACAGTCTAAGCCACCTTCCCTGGCTCCTCTCACAAACCCCTCCATTTGGGCAGCCACGCCGCTCACCTCCCTGCGCTGCTGAACTGGCACCTCCTGAGCTCCTCATCAGGGCTCCAGGCCCCCTGGGTTAGAGGTGACACAGAATCATGGCCCTCATTATCTAGCAGTGAATCTTCCTCTAGAGGGGAGACCTTCACCTGGTAGAATCCTGGGAAGTGTGCGGTGCTAACACTGGTGGTGGGACCCAGAAAGGTCCAATGGGTAAGAGCTGAAGATGACAAGCAGCCCCAGGGCACTTTTTACAAGGGCATGGAGTGATAGGACAAGGGTGAACAGTTTTAAACTGAAAGTGGGTAGATTTGTATTAGATATTAAGAAGAAATTCTGGGCTGTGAGGGTGAGGAGACCCTGGCCCAGGCTGCCCAGAGAGGCTGTGGCTGCCCCATCCCTGGCAGTGTTGAAGGGCAGGTTGGATGGGGCTTGGACCAGCCTGGGCTGGTAGGAGGTGTCCCTGTCTATGGACTGATGCAACTGGATGAGTTTTAAGGTTCCTCCCAACCCAAACCATTCCGTGATGCTATGACAACAGCAGGAAGAGGAAAGAAACCAAGGCACTTGGCAGCAGAGGTGCCAGCTGGAGCTTCTGCTGGGGCAGGGGAAGCTGTCACCTCCCCAGGGAGGAGGGCAGGTGCTGCCACTCCATCCTGTTGGGGTGCAAAGCAGGTTGGTGCAGCCAAAGGGAGCCCAGAAGGGTGCACAGACCTGTGGCTGCTGCCAGCTTTGGCAGAGGGTCCTGCAGCCTGTGTGAGAGCCAGAACTGGCCAGGGCTGTGGGAGGGTAGGAGGTAGCTCTGTCCACCCTCAGGGACAGGGCTGCTGGCACCCCAGGTGTCACCCCTGAAATCCTGGTACCAAACTCCTTCCTCCAGTTCTCCTCTCTCTCTTACTCTTCTTCCTGGAAAGCTGTTTCAGACCCTTCTTCCCTGTGATGGTGAGAAATGGCCTAATTTCTAGCCCACACATTTACGACTAGTTTACTGACTCTTGCGTCAGCATTGTCTGTTGGCCCGGGCAGCTCTTCCCGCCTTTGTTTATGTAAGTATTTATACGCATATCACAGGCAGCAATTAGATCCATGCTCACTTTGTAGGCTAAACAAGTGCTACTTTGTGGTCTTCTCTTGCACTGCAGACCCCTTCCCCCAGGGACACACCTAGAGGGGCTGACAGACCCAGTAGGGGCCCTGGTCACAGGGACAAGTGGCAGGTTTGATAGGCACTTCCAAAAGAGTCCTGTGCACAGCTCCTGCCCTTCCAGGCTTCAAATCCCTTGTCACCCAAAGCATGCACCACAAGGAGGTCCCAGCTCCCACCCCAGCAGCAGCTCCACAGACACTCCTAGTCTGCTCGGGAGCACTGGAAATGAAAGGAGGGTCAAGCAGCTGACACCCCAATAGCAACAGCCACAATCTTGCCAAGACCAAGGGAGATCTCACCCAGCAGAACTGCACACCTTCCACAGCCTCCTCAGGGGCTGCTGGTCATCCAGGCTGCATGGCCACCAGCACCTGAGGGGCTTAACCTGCACCCCACCACGCTTGCCTTGCAGAGACCTCCAAGCCCCTGGCTGCACAGCAAGCCACCCAGGACTGGCAGTTTTCCCTGGCTGAGACAGGGTTAAATTTCCTTCCCTCTCCAGCACATGCTTTCCCATGCACAGCAGCCTGCTGGTCACTGTCTGGGTCTCTCCACCCACATGCCCAGTGCCTCTGTGTCCCCAGAAAGGTCCTTTGAGGAACAAGGTCTCTGGAGACATGGGAGCATGGGGATGAGCACGGCAACATCCCCGGGTCCCTCCAGCACAGCACAGGAGGCTGCAGGAAGCTGCTTCCTAGGACAATGCTGCTTTCCTGGGAGAGAAGGCAGGGACCAACAACCCGAGTGGCACAATGTGGCCGGGACCGGGTGCTTGGGTCACACTGAAGTCCGGGAGAAGCACACGGACACCCCAGCCCTGCCCCACGGCCTCAGGCTGCACCAGGTCCGTGCTCCGGGGCTGCGGGTGGGCAGAGCAGTGTCACACCTGGGGACACCCTGCTGGGGTGCTGCGGGGAGCGGCTCACGGGGCTGTCACTGTGGGGTCACCAGGCAGCTGGGCGTGCTGGGCTGGCCCGGCCATGGCATGACAAGCTGCTGGGCACAGCCTCTGCCTCGCTGCCTGTGACAGGACCAACCAGGACAGACTTCACCTGAGCTGCTCCAGACTAGCACCCAGGCAGCCGCACCAGGGAACAGG
>NW_009953658.1:235650-238373 GCF_000747805.2 Chaetura pelagica | reverse complement strand
GGCGGGGGCGGGGGCTGGGGCGGGGCAGGGGCTGGGGAAGGGGAAGGGGCAGGCCTGTGCTTGCTGTGGCCCCAGACTGAGTGTCAGGATCCACAGAGCTAACGAGGAGGTCGATGATGAGTGCTCATTGATCAGCCTGCGTGTGGGCGCAGTGTCCTACAGGGCCTGATGGGTAATTCTCCTGCCAATTGATTTTCCCTCTCTCCATTTGCCAGGGTTAGTGGGTCACTGGGCATGTGCAGATGATTAAAGGGCAAGTCTTGCAATGCACTGACAGCTCTTGGGAGCAAAATCTCTGCACCAGTGCTTGGCTGTTCTGGGGTGACAGTGGAGCATTGCTGACCCCAGTGAGGGGCAGTGGGATAAGAAGGAGCATCCTGTGCCCACACAGTGGCAGGCCTGGGAACATAAGGGCTGATTTCTGTCTCTTGAGTGCCCAGCAAAGGAGTGGGGGCACTCCTGGAGTCCCCCAGCACACATGGAGGCAGCTGCAGCTCGTGGCTGCTGGTGATTTGCAGGGGATCTTGTCTGCAGAGCTCTGGGTCTCTTTGGCACAAGGACTCCTGAGAGTTGTCCTTAATAGTTCATAAAATCATCAATGGAAGGGACCTTAGAGACCATGGGCAGGGACACCTTCCACTAGGCTACATTGCTCCAAGTCCCATCCAACCTGGCCTTGAATGTTTCCAGGTATGGAGCCACCACCACCTGACTGGGCAACCTGGACAAGCGTCTCACTGTTTTGCTAGGAACTCTGACAGGCTGAATACACCTTCCTCAGTTGGGAAAAAAAAACCACCACATACTCTCACAATAAAATAAAAATTAACCCTAGGTAAGGGGAACATTTTCCTTCCAAAAGTGTTGCCTCCTCTTGTACATTAGAATGCTGAAGCTTCTGCATCCCAACTGCTATAGGACTTTCCCTGGCACAATTCTTGACAGCACCTACCAGCCCTCAACCCAGCAGCCCCTCAGCTCCTGGAGGTAGTCACCCTCTCCTGAAAGCCAAGAAAGCTTAACAAGGCAGGAACAGCCACACTATCCTTTCTCTCTCCAACAGAGGTGGCTGAAGACTTGGAAGCTTGCAGGATCTATTCTCCTATGATGCAGCTAGGATCCATGACCTCCATGTGCCATGGGAGCACTTCACAGGACCTGGCACCACTAATACAGGACTCCAAGGATGTGGTGAGAGCTGCTGTAGTGGGGACAGTGTCCCCAAAACCCCATCATCAAGCAGGACCTGCCCCAAGCCTGTCCCAACAGGGGTGTCAGCAAAGCCCAGCTCCTTCCTGCCGGGCATGGGGACCCAGGCAGGGACAGTGTGGGCTGGTCCAGCCCCAGATCCTGAGGATCTGCAGAGCCCATGGTCCGAGGGGGAGTTCAGCACCCAGCACTGCCCATGCCACCCCTCCTGCCCCAGGAAGGTGTCTGCAGAGCAGGAGCCAGGGGATGGCTGCAAGGAGAACATCCTCAGTAGGAGGCACTGGGGATCCTGGGGGCTTCACACGCCCCCCCACAGTCACTCTGAGCGTAGCCATGGGAACGTCACTTAACAGTCACCCGGGAAACCAGGCTACACCTCTCCCCAGCACATGCCAGGCCCTGTGCACCCCGGCCAGAGTCCCCCAGTCTGGAACCCCCCATGAGCTGCTGCCTGCCCAGCCCGTGGGTCACAGCACCCCCACAGGACCAGTGGGGTCAGACCGCTCCTTACCAGTGGCACCGCTCCATCCACGGGACCACACAGCAGATGGAGACCACCACCAGGACCAGAGCAGGGAATTGGACTCCTCCAGGGTCCCATGGACCAGCCTGGCCACAGGAGGTGAGCACTGGATGGACTGGCATCTCCTCCAGTCCCACAAGTCACTGAACCCCACCAGCTCCTCACGTGGAGCTGGAGCAGAAGGCTCCCAACCCACAGAGGCAGGAGAGGAGCACACCTGGGGCAGACACACATGAGGACATGGCCAGGAGAAACACAACCCTGGAGCCTGCCCACCATGGACAGGCTGGCAGAAAGCACATCTGCTCCTCCTATCCCCCCACACCACTGCTGGGCACAACTGCAGGTAAGCACAGCCCAGGAAGGTGGCACAGCTCAGGGACAAGCAAATCCAAGCATTAGGTTCCCACACCCCCCACCCTCACCTCCACAAGCACCTCAGTGTCCCAGCACAATGAGCAGAGGTTCAGACCCGAGGAAGCACAGCCAGGTGAGCCCACAGCCCCAAGGGGTGGGCAATGCCCTGCAGAACCAGTGTGCCATCCTGCAGCCCCACAGCCCTGCCCTGGATCCCCCACAGCCCTGCCTGGCCCGCAGCCCTGCCCTGTACCCCCCACAGCTCCACCCTGTGCCCCCCACAGCCCTGCACACTCGTCAGCCCCCCTGGCTCCAGCTCAGCACGACACAGCAAGAGCCAAGAAACCTGAAGACCTCCAGGAACCAATCAATCTGCAAAGCAGCCTGGACAGCCCTGCTGCTGCCATGACCTACCACCCCAACACGGCCCCCAGTGAGGTCCCATCATCGACCCCTCACTCAGCCCCACCTGGGATGGTCTTGCCGTGCCCCACACCGACCCCGCCTCCCTGCCAGAGCTCCAGGCCCCAGCAGCACAGCACAGGGTCCAGTGCTGCCAGTGCTGGACCCGTGTCCCGGAGCGTGGGTTCTGACCTGTTCCCAGGGTCCCGGTGCCGCCCGGCTGCAGACTCTC
>NW_009953658.1:233678-234701 GCF_000747805.2 Chaetura pelagica | reverse complement strand
CCTGCTCCCCTGCCTGCCCTGCTCCTCTGCCTGCTCTGCTCCCCTGCCTGCCCTGCTCCCCTGCTCCAGTCCCATCCCACCTCACAGGGCCAGCACAGGACAGAGCTGCTGCACTGGCAGCTGTCAGGGAAGAGGCTCTGGGCAGCCCCTGCAGGGACAGAGCTCGGCTCCTGACACATCTGCAGCATCCAAGGCCCACAGACTGGGGCTCCTGATGAGCAGGGAAAGACGTTCCTTCTCCTCCAGGACTGGGGACAAAGCCCTGCAACAGGGATTGCCTTTCCTGAGCCCAGCTCCACAGGGCCCCACTCCCACTGGGATCTGCCATTCTGCTGCAGAACGGGGAGGACCAGGTCAGAATGCTGCCTCTGTGCAGTGATCTGCTGCCAGTGTTCAGAAATGATGATGCCACAGCTCCCAGATTTGGGCCCTGCAAGTCACAGATGTGCTCTGGGACCTGGCAGGTCTGACTTCACTGAACACACAAGCTGGCAGAAGAATGTCTTGGATAGATGCCCACCCCTCAGTACAGACACAAGTCACCCCCACTGTACTTGTTCCAGGGCTGCACCTGCCCTGCTTGTGCAGCTGGAGCTGAGACAACAGCAGAACTCTGCAGCAGGGGAAGCACCCTGGGCAGTGCAGCTCCCCAGCCCTGAACCACCTGGCAAGGCACTACATGGCACAGCACAACACTACACTGCACATCATGGCAGTGCACTGCATGGCACAGCGCGACACGGCACAACATGCCGCTGCACGGCACTGCATGGCACAGCCCTGCACAGCCCAACACTGCACAGCACTGCAACTCCCCTGCACGGGGAGGCGCGGCGCAGCCCCCGCAGCCCCGCACGGAAACGCGCAGCACAGCCCACGGGCTCGGCCCACGCAGCACTGCCAGCCCTGCACGGGCAGCCTGAATTATCAGGAGGATTGACACGGTGAAGTGGCAACACATTTCAGGGGTCCTGGAATGAAACTGCAGGCTCTGAAAAGAGCCTGTCGAACCCAGAAGAAGCC
>NW_009953658.1:223514-233253 GCF_000747805.2 Chaetura pelagica | reverse complement strand
TGCATCAGCATTTCATGTTTCCTTTGTTTCCTCCTCTGATTTCCAAGCCTTCATCCTGCAGCTTGACAAACGCTGCCTGCTGCACGGCACGGCTCAGCTGCCTAGTGCACAGGGAGAAGGGGCTGGGTGTCCCACAGAGGTGTCCTTGTATACAGGGGTCCCTTGCTTCCCAACTCATCCCTGCCCTGGGATGGGACATGGCACTGCAGTAAGTGAAATGGGTTGGCAGGTCACAGCCTGGGGACAGCATGCTGGGGTAGGGGCACCCACCGTGCCTTTGCTTCCTTTTGTGGGACAGCAGCTCTGGCACCTGGCAGCAGTGGTGCTGCAGGTTCCCTGTGCACACAGGAGCTGGCCCCATGCCACGGCACCACGGCCCCAGTGCCTGCCTCCATGCACCCACACACCAGCACCCAAAGCCTCAGTGACTCTGTGCAGCCAAAGAAAACACCTTTCACAACTTACTGCACATTCTCAGCCAGCTCCTGTCAAGGTCTGTAGAGCAGTACCCAGCCCATCAGCACAGCAGGGGGTGACACGGTCCCCAGTCACACCATTGCTGGGGATGGGCAGCGCCTGCAAAGGGCTCTGAGTGTCTCAGACAGGGCATGAGGAAGTGCCCAAGCAGTCAGGGCTGCAAGAAGCACCCACAGCAGCATGATGTCCGGGAATCCTCCTGTCCTTCAAGACCACTGGTACTTGTCCCAGGCAGACATCCTGGAAGGGCCTGAGGGATGCCATCAGAAAGGGCACCATGGATCCTAGCTGATAGACCTGGTCAGCCAGTCTTGCCTGGGACCCTTCCTCTTGATGCCTCCCCAAAGCACATCACGTAGCAGTAATGCTCTCCCTCAACTCCAAGCTGCTTCTGCTCCACTTGCAGCCTACCTGAACACATCCTGTCCCCTCCCGCCTGGCCCTGCTGTCCTTTGCCAGCCCTCACAGGCCCCACCTCTGCCCTCAGCTCTCCCTGAGCACCACAGCCAGGTCCCTGTCCCCACTGTCCTGGACACCCCATTCCTTCCAGGGGCAAGGTTGCAGGGCCCCAACCAGCTGGAGCCCCCTCCCTACCACGTGCCATCGGTGAGGGGAAGGACAGGCAGCACTCACCTGAAAAGACTGTCACGGGCCGGGGCTCACAGCGCTCCCTCTTCATCAACCTGCAGAGAACAGAGCAGGGACAGCATCAGCCCAGCTCTCTGCACCCCTGCAGACAGCAGACCAGACCCTGGGCAGCACAGAGGTGTGGGATCCCCAGGAAAGGGAGCAGGAGCATCCCAGAGCAAACCTCCGATGGGACACCAGGGAGGGAGGCACAGACACCCACAGCAGAAGCAACAGCTGCCCACCACAGTGTCCCTGTGCCCCAGCCCTCCCACCCGTGCCAGCCCACCTGGACAGGCACATCTGCTGCCCCCCAGGTAGGATGGAGGACCAGTAGCCCCAGCTCAGCGAGACCACGTGTGAGGGCAACGTGGCATCCCAAGGGAGCAGCCTGGGCCCCAGAGCCAGAGAAGGCTGAGGGAGCCACCATGGGTTGCGGGGTCCTGGAGCACCTCTCCCACCCTGGCCCAGAGGGTCCTCCAGCACTTCCACCGTGGCTGATCCACTCCCAGGCAGAGTCCTGGTCCAGCCGCAGCCTGAGGACAGGCACAGGCTGGAGGGGAACCCAGCAATGCTACAGGTCAGCTCCTCCAGAGGGTCAACCCTTGCTCTCATTTGGGACAGTGATAGGGGACCAGGACTCTGCTGACACCACCTCCAGAAGACAACACTGCAAGTGCCCCAGCCTAAATTCAGGAACAACTATGGGCAGCCAGGAAAAGAGGAAAGTGTATCCATAATGTCTCTGCTCTCTTATGTGCTGAAAATGTGAACGCTCTCTCTTCTCGCTTCTCATTAAAGATCCTTTCTGGGTGAGTGGCTGAAATGGCTGCTCTGTTGTAGAAAATTAAAAATGCATGACTTGGGATTTCTTGGAGCATGCCTGTTGTGCTGCAGCTGGTGTCAGCAAGTGCAAGGTGCTGCAGGGGAAGGGGCCGCGGCAGAGATCCCGGTTCTGCAGAACTCGCGCTGTGCCACGTGGGCAGCTGGGGTGCCAACCAGGCTTTAAACATTTTATAAGATATACTCCAGCCTCCACTGGCAGAGGGATCACAGACACAGCGATGCACCTGGAAAAGTCCTGGGCCATTGTGTGTCTCTGTAAAAGGACACTGCCGAGGTCCCAGGGGACCGAGCAGGATGCTCCAGACGCAGCTGCCATGGCCCCACTGGCTCCTCTCCTGAGAAAAGCTCACAGGACACCTGTTCCACGAAAACAGGGAAACCTACCCTGGCTGCTTCTGTAGGACCTGAACAAAGGAGCACAGGGCACGGATGTGTGAACCAGTGAACCAAGTCTCCTGTCCCTGAGCACTGGAAATACCAAGACTGAGCAGAGCAGGTGGTGGGGCAGAGACTGCTGTGCCAGCAGGGACCTCAACCCTCGAGGAGCTCAGCCTTGGGGAGCTGAAGGGTAGCAGAGCGTGGGACATCTGCCCTCCCTCCCACCCACCAGTGAATTCCCTGGCTGCAGCACAGAGTGTGCTTGGAAGCCAGGCAAGGGCACAGCAGTCAGGTCCTGCCACCCCCAGTGCTGCCAGGACACCTTCTTGGTGCCATCTGGAGGCTGGACGAGGGGGGTTCTGTGGAGCCACGGGGCAGGAGCTCCAGCTCCACCGAGGGCATCTCAGGCAGCTTCTGCTCCCAGCTCAGCCTGTCACTTGCAGGAAGCTGCAGTCCAGGGATGCAGGTTGGCACACATGGTGGGTACAGTCACACGTCACCAAAGGAGGCACAGCCCAAACGCGCCATCATGCCAGGTGGCTCCACACCCTCCAGGCCTCCGCAGGGCATCACAGAGAGCTCAGCAAACCAGGACCCTGGAGCACAGGAGCCTCCCCCAGACACACACCAAGGCCCGAGGTTGCAATGGCTGCTGGCATGGCCAAGGCACAACCCCAGGAAGATGAGCTGTGAGGCCCTGGTGGCACCTTGTCCAGCCCTGCTGAGCACCAGCTGCACTTCACCACCATCCCCCCTGGGATGGGAGAGCTGGGGCAGCACCCAGGCAGTAGAGCATGTAGAAATGGGACCTGCAGAGCCATCATCCTGGGCACTGCCCCATGCATCCAACTGGGGCACAACTGGGCACCAGGACCCCCCAGGAAAAAACAAGTGGACTCGGAAACTGAAGGCAAGAATGACCAAAGGGCAAGAAAAACTCATAAAAAGAGAAAGGAAAGAGCAGAGATTAGTGCCTTAGAAGGAGGCAAATAAGAAGGGACTCAGATAAAAGGCTGTAACATCCTGAGCGCTCTGCAGAAAGGAGATGACGCTTCTGCTCTTTTCATCTCACAGCGCGAGGGCAGCGGAAAATGTCGTGGGATCTCTCACTAAGGAAAGGAAATCCTTCTCCACATGGCCCGTAACTGGATGCTGCTGCACTGCTGCAGGAAGCCCTCCAGGCCCAGAACACTGCAAGTTCCCAGCCAGACGTGGAGGTTTCCAGGGGTGAGGACACCAACCAAAATCCCCAGCGGCACTGATCCGGCCAGGCTGTGCAGCCCCGTCCCGCAGCACCCCAAGGCCAGCAGCACCACCCTCAGCACAGCCAGCAGGTCCCCCGGCGGTCCCCAACTCCCCGGGCAGTGCCAGAGGTGGCCAGGGCAGCAAGATGCTCCCAACAGATGACTCTGAACTGCAGAGTGGCTCCCAGCACCAATAGCTTGCCTTGCTCAGGTTCCAATAGGATGGCTTTTCCTCCTGGCTCTCCTCCACACCATCTCCATCCCACCCTGACCTCCATAGCAGATCTAGGCCAGCACAACAGCCTCCTGAGCTCCTCCTGAGCTGGACCTCTCAAGCACCATCTTCACCACCTCTTCTGTCCTCACATGAGGAGAGCCCCATGAAATACCAACCATGGGAACAGACATCCAGTAAAGTCAAAAGCACTGACCTGCACGGGAAGTGGCTCAGGAGATAAATTAAGTGCTTATAATATGAGCATCTTCTTCCAACCCTGATAACAGGCAAAGGAGATTTATGAGTTTATTATTGGACCTGATAAATTAAACTCTTCACAGAAGAATAAATTATGCAGATGATCTGCGATGTATTTAGACTTCAGCTTGCACAGCCAGGATCCCAGCCCTCACAGTCCCTGCGGATCTTGCTGTCTGCCAAGCCAGAGGGGCCTTGTTCAGACTAGCAGGGAGAGCTCCAGGGAGGATGTTATTCCTCTTGCTCATGAATGGCAATTCTGCCTCTCACTTGTCTAAGTCAGACTCTTTTGTCATGAATGTCCAGACTCTCTGCTTTTCATTCAGATTCTCCCCTTTTCAGGATAAGGGGCGAGGGCTGCAGCCTCGCAGTGACCACGGCCACTGGTCCCCAGCAGTGTCACAAACATGACATGGTCACAAATGACAAGTCTGTGGATGTAAAATGGTCCCCAAGACAGAACTGAAAGCTGACAAGCATCAGGAGATTCGTGTCCCAGGAGGGTTGTGGGAATGCCTCTCTGCACCAAGAGATGCCCCTGAGTTATGATATGGCAGATGGGACACACAGAGATGCCTGTGATCTGTGTTCATACAAGGGGGACATCCCCCTTTCTGCATCCTGAGGTCTCTTGTGGCCCTGACCCCACAAAAGGACAATGCCACTTGGTCTCTCTCACAAGCATCACCAAGGAATCCATTCCAGGTGCTCCTGACAAGAAATGCAGACAAGACCTTCCCCAGCTCCAGGGCAGCCACCAAGGGCTGCACATCTCTGTGCCAGACCAAGCTTGGCCACTGGCCTGGCCACATGGCAGCCAAATTGCCACCCTAGCACAGCACTGCCTGCTCAGGCACAGCTGCTCCACGTGGCCTCCAGGGTCCTGTGGTGAGCAGCCAGGTTAAAGCTCCAGCATGGCCACCATGTCCCAGCAAGTTCCTACTGCGGCTCCAGGGATCTGTGCCGCTGCAGAGGAGCAGGAGACAGGGAGGCAGAGGCACACCCTGCAGCACCCAGTGTGCCACATCCTGTACCCCCACGCACGCCGGGAGCTGTAGTCCCTCTCTACCGAGGCCAGGAAACATGACATCAGGCTGTAAGGACAGGGCTGAGCCTCCATGGAGCTCCTCGGGGCAGGGAAGGTCCCCGGGCAGTCCGGCCCGTGGGCGGCTTCCGCTGGCGATGAACAACAGCTTCCAGGGCCGAGCCTTCGTGGGGCCACGGTGCTCCCTGCCATTCTTTGTGCTCCCCTGAGGATGTCTATAAAAAGCAGAAGAATCCAGACCTGGAAGTTTACACCACTCCTTAAATAAGCCAGGAATACCAGCCTGTGCTGGGGGAGGGAGCCCCGCAGTCCCCAAGGGAGGAGCAGCCATAGGAGGTGGGACACAGCCCGGGACCACTCGGTTCTGTGCCAGGGAGAAGTGAAGACCTGAACCAAACTGAACCCTGGGGTTCCTTGGTGCAATCAAGGCCCAGACAACAACAAAACCTCTCCTGCCCACTGAGGTGTCTCTGCTGTTCTGGAACTTGCCAAGTCATCCACTTTGGCTTGCACTCCTCCCCTGCAGGGCTGGGTCCAGTTTTGGGGTCGCCAACACACAGAATCATTGAATGCCAGGTTGGAAGAGACCTCAAGGATCATCTGGTACTACTATAGTTGATATGAGATGGCCCAGAACCCTGTCAAACTGAGACTTAAAACTGTCCAATGTGGGGGAATCTGCTGAGTCCAAAGGAGGCCCCAGAGATGCTGGGGGGGCTGGAGCAGCTCTGCTCTGGAGCCAGGCTGGGAGAGTTGGGGTGTTGAGCCTGGAGAAGAGAAGGCTCCAGGGAGACCTGAGAGCAGCTCCCAGTGCCTGAAGGGGCTCCAGGAAAGCTGGGGAGGGGCTTGGGACAAGGGCAGGGAGGGATGGGAGCAGGGGGAAGGGTTTCCAGCTGGCAGAGGGAGCTGGAGCTGAGATGTGAGGGAGAAATTGTGGGCTGTGAGGGTGGGGAGAGCCTGGCCCAGGTTGCCCAGGGAAGCTGTGGCTGCCCCATCCCTGGGGCTGTTGAAGGGCAGGTTGGATGGGGCTTGGAGCAGCCTGGACTGGTGGGAGGTGTCCCTGCCCATGGCAGGGGGTGGAACTTGAACAAGCCTGAAGGTTCTTTCCAGCCCAAACCAGTCTGTGATTCCATGACTCTCAGAGTGTACAACCCAAAGAACCAGGTCCTCCCACACAAGGCTCAGCTTTGCCTGAGGAGGGGTCACTGGTGAGATGCTGGCTGGCTCTGGTGCTGTCCATGCACTGTCCCCAGCTCAGCACAGCCCGTGCAGTCACCACTGAGTCCACACCACCCAGAACCACAAACCCACTGAGCTGCAGCCAGAGAGGGGAAGACGTGCTGCTGCCAGGGAAGATCTCTCAATAATTAATGAGAGAAGAGTCTCCTGATCGACCTGCTTCTCCGGTTACCAAAGTCCCCGCTTGATCTGCTCCCCACACCGAGCTGGGCAGCCTGGCTGCTGGTGCTGGCACAGACACCCCATCCCCTCAAAGTCTGGGCTGAACCTTGAGAGACCACCACAAAGCCAGCACTGCCTGCCCTTCCCACGCTGCCACCAGCAGCCCAGGCTCCCATGAACCGCGGCCTCTGCCCGTTGTCACAGTTACGGCAGCTCAGCTGCCTTAAGAGTGGGATGGCAATTCACTCTTTGTGCTCCTTTTAGCTGCAGGACCTCCCCCTGCTCCAGGTTTGCCACAGCAGAGGGGATTCCTGCCCTATGGCACCACCGAGCCCCAGCTGCACCCACAGCTCCTGCCCCGTGTGTCCCTGGTGCCAAGGGGAGAGCTGGACACCAGATCCCACCTCCCAGGCTGAGGAAGGAGGCTGGAGCAGGGCAAGGCACAGCTCGTCCCCCTTGCTGCCCCGGAGGGACCATGTCCATACCCTGCAGATTGGCTCCCACAGCTTGTTCCAGATCCTCCTCATCTCCTGCTCATCCAAGCTCACCCAGTCCCATCCCTGCCATGGGCAGGGACACCTCCCACCAGCCCAGGCTGCTCCAAGCCCCATCCAACCTGCCCTTCAACACTGCCAGGGATGGGGCAGCCACAGCTTCTCTGGGCAGCCTGGGCCAGGCTCTCCCCACCCTCACAGCCCAGAATTTCTCCCTCAGATCTCCAGGCTGAACCCCCCACCTCTCCCAGCCTGTCTCCAGAGCAGAGCTGCTCCAGCCCTCCCATCCGCTCCGTGGCCTCCTCTGGGCTCTCTCCAACAGCTCCATGTCCTTCTGGTGTTGGGAACCCCAGAGCTGTTCCCAGCCCTGTGAGGGGGTCTCAGCAGAGCAGAGTGGGACAATGCCCTCCCTGGCCCTGCTGGTCACACTGGTGGAGATGCAGCCCAGGACATGGTTGGCTTTGATGGAATCCAGCCCACCCTGGCCCCCTGCCACCCTCCCCCTCCAGCCCTGCACTCTCACCCTGCACACACGTGCCTCCTCTGTGCACATGCACGTACACACACCCGTGCGGAGGCAGCAGGAATCATTTTTAGCCAGTGGAAATCTCAACAGAATATTCTGTAGTGAGCTGCTCGTGTGTCTGTGTGCACCTCCAGAACACAACCGAGCCTTAAGTGAACAGGGCAGTACAAAACACAGTCCAGATCTGCATTACTCATCTCATAATACTAACAATATTAAGCATACTTAGGTATTCTATGAATATTTAGGTGTTATATGCTGTACAACAGAAAATAAAGTTATTATCTGAACTGATATTCTCCTTTGTGCCCTTTTTGCCCTCAGCACCTTTTGCCACATACCTTGCAAGTTTGGCACAGTCAGCAGTCTCCACAGAGGGTTACTGTGGAGGTGCAAAACGCACAAGAACTTTGTAACGCATTTAAGTGTTAGTATAAAAATAAACTATGGAAACTTCTTATGTGCTGTCTCCATTACCTGCATGTCACTTATTGAGACAGAATGACAGTGAAAGTTTTCAGTGAAGTTTATAAAGTTCTAGGGCGGAAAGACCTCGCTGTGACTCAGGTCTGGGGCAAAAAGACCCAGGCAAGTTGAGCCCCCAGCCCCATCTCCCGCCTGTAATGCATGCACCACACACTGGTGGTGTGACCCCAGGGTCTCCAGCTCGCACTTGGAGTGCAGGGACTTGTGCAACCTGCACATCTGTGAGGGATGCAGCTAGGCCAGGGCACAGCTGCCAACAGCAATGGCACATCCTGGGCACAGGCACCTCCGGGAGCCCAAGAGCAGGAGAGGAGCAGAGCCTTGCAGAGGTCAGTGCCCATGCCTGTGCCCTTAGCCTCTCTCCTCACAGCCTACGACCGACACCAGGGCCCAGGAACACCCGTGGGCTGACACAGTCAGACCCTCCCACCCATCCTGTCACAGGCACCACTGCAGAGCTCGCTCACGTGTGGCTGTTTGTCATGGGTGCCTGACAGATAATCCTGACAGAGAATCACAGAACAGTTGTGGTTGGAAAAGTCCTTTAAGATTATCAAGTCCAACCATGAACTCAGCACTGCCAAGTCCACCACATGACTGAAGGCTTTGAGGATCCCTGTCCATAGACACCATGGCAAGAAACAGCAGGTAGGGTTCCTGCTTAAACCCTGTTTGCTTAAATCCATCACTCCCTTCATGTGAGCATCCTGACGTACACCAGCATCCTGATCTACCAGCATCCACAGGCACTTGTGGGTATCAGCACCTCCACACTCAGACTCAGCTCTGGAGTTTCCTGCTTCCTTGGCCCCTTTTTGGGAGAGTAGGAGAGTGGCAGACTCTCACTTTCCAGCAGTTCCCCAAGGCATCAGGCAAAATGGCAAGCTGAGGCCCAGACACAAGGACTCAACCATGCAAGTCCCAAGCACAGGACTGTCCAGCACACCCCGAGCCCCAAGAACAGCTCATTATGACAGGTGGGAGAAGAGATGACTAGTACAGAAACTGTGCTCACACATAGACAAGAGAGCACACAGAAAATGGTGTGCTGAGCATGGTGCACAGGTATGTGCCAAGCCTCGAGGGCAGAGACACTCAATTATGCACAGATACACCACAATCACAAACAGAGAAGTTACAAAAGCATCAGCACAGGCTACCAAAGCAATGCCATGCCCTCACCGGTGCCCCTACCTGTCTAAATGCTTCTGGACCACAGCGCAGGGGTCGGGCCCCCCAGCCTCTGACGCACGCTCTGCCTGCCTGCACTCTGCCAAACAGCAGGGCTCCTGTTCCCCAGCCCGTGCCCTCGGCCACCAACCACAGCCCCTGCTTCCCAGCATCTGCCTGTCGCTGCAACCCAGGCACGCTGCAAATCTCAGCCCTTACTCCCCAAAATAGCCTCCAAGCGCAGGCACAGCCCTGCTCTCCAGTCCACGTGCCCGAAGCCCATCCCAGCCCCAGTTCCCCTGCACGGCACCCCCGTTCCGACCACAGCTCCTGTCCTGAAGTGCCGACATCCCACAGCAAGCTACGGCCCCGGTGCCCAAGGCAACACAGCGCCAACCACAGCTACAGCCGCCCCGCACACGCACCCCACAGCCCCGTTCCCCACAAGACCCCAAACTCCCGGGGCGGGCACCCAACCCCACACCGCAGCCCGAATCCCAGAGCAGGAGGGCGCGGGGCCGCGCAGCCCGGCCCGCTGCCCGCAGAGCCCGCAGAGCCCGCAGAGCACGC
>NW_009953658.1:213539-219580 GCF_000747805.2 Chaetura pelagica | reverse complement strand
GCAGCACGGACGGATGGACGGACGGACGGACGGACGGACGGGCCGGCGGTGACCCGAGCTGGGGCGCTCGCTGGGGCACAGGGTCTGCCCCGGGCTGGGACGGGGTGACAGCCCGAGCTCAGGCCTGGTGACAGCGGGACATCGCTCTGCAGCAGCACCCGGCACGGCTGGGGGGGACAGGGGGACTCTGCCCTGCCTGTGCAACCACGGACCCAGGGGGACACCCACTGCCCTCCCTGGGGTACCCACACACCCCTCTCCTCTGCCCGCCCTCCCTGGAGTGTCCCTAGACCCCCCCACTGCCCTCCCTGGGGTGTCTCCAGACCCGCTGGGCAGGGAGGGTCTCCTGGCAGTCATTGCACCCAGCCTGGGGAGCTGCAGGAGGGATGGACCCGGCTGCAGGACCTGGCCAGGTTCCTCTCCCTATCCCTGGCACAACTTTTCAGCATCTTCTGGGACCTGTGCTGGCCATAGCTCCCACGTGTCCATCCTCCAGTCTCCAAAGGGAGCTGCAGCCACCAAGGGATGCCTTCCCACTGCTCTCCAGGTCTGTGTTGCCAAGCCTCTGGGCTTGGAAATAGCGTCCAGACTCTCTCTGTGCCTTTGGCCTGGTTTTGGTCATGAGATGTTTAGTTGCAATTCTTTGGGTAGTTTTTAGCTCATGGAGGCCAATTTCCCAGATTTCCTTCATGAGCCTGAAGAGCTGAGAACACACTGTTCCCATAATGTTGACATGTTCCCCCAGTCCCACGACTCCGAGTGTCTTGTGGTTACAGCAGTGCTCGCACCAGCAGCTCAGAGCTGGTGCTGAGAGAATGTCTGCAGCCCTGTGGTGTTGGGAGCAGGTCCCAGCTGCACAGGAGGAATACAGGTCCTGGGGTCATAGGACTGGGACTAGGCCCTGGGCACAGGGGAGTGGCATGGGGTCACAGCCCTGAGAACTGCTCCTGGGCAAAACAACACCTGAACAGGTCCTGCTGGAGGTCAAGCCAACAGATCCTTGCTGCACAGCACAGGGAACAATTAAACACTGGGCTGCATCCTCAGCAGCCTGTCCCACAGGGCCAGACAGGGGATTGTCCCCATCTGCTCTGCTGTGCTGAGACCCCCCTGCAGGGTTGGATCCAGTTCTGGGATCTCCAACACAAGAAGGACACGGAGGTGAGATACTAGGAAGAAATTCTTTGCCATGAGGGTGATGAGTTCCTGGCCCAGGCTGCCCAAAGAAGCTGTGGCTGCCCCATCCCTGGGGGTGTTGAAGGGCAGGTTGGATGGGGTTTGGAGCACCCTGGTCTGGTGGGAGGTGTCCCTGCCCATGCAGGGGAACTTTTCAGCATCTTCTGGGACCTGTGCTGGCCATAGCTCCCACGTGTCCATCCTCCAGTCTCCAAAGGGAGCTGCAGCCACCAAGGGATGCCTTCCCACTGCTCTCCAGGTCTGTGTTGCCAAGCCTCTGGGCTTGGAAATAGCGTCCAGACTCTCTCTGTGCCTTTGGCCTGGTTTTGGTCATGAGATGTTTAGTTGCAATTCTTTGGGTAGTTTTTAGCTCATGGAGGCCAATTTCCCAGATTTCCTTCATGAGCCTGAAGAGCTGAGAACACACTGTTCCCATAATGTTGACATGTTCCCCCAGTCCCACGACTCCGAGTGTCTTGTGGTTACAGCAGTGCTCGCACCAGCAGCTCAGAGCTGGTGCTGAGAGAATGTCTGCAGCCCTGTGGTGTTGGGAGCAGGTCCCAGCTGCACAGGAGGAATACAGGTCCTGGGGTCATAGGACTGGGACTAGGCCCTGGGCACAGGGGAGTGGCATGGGGTCACAGCCCTGAGAACTGCTCCTGGGCAAAACAACACCTGAACAGGTCCTGCTGGAGGTCAAGCCAACAGATCCTTGCTGCACAGCACAGGGAACAATTAAACACTGGGCTGCATCCTCAGCAGCCTGTCCCACAGGGCCAGACAGGGGATTGTCCCCATCTGCTCTGCTGTGCTGAGACCCCCCTGCAGGGTTGGATCCAGTTCTGGGATCTCCAACACAAGAAGGACACGGAGGTGAGATACTAGGAAGAAATTCTTTGCCATGAGGGTTATGAGTTCCTGGCCCAGGCTGCCCAAAGAAGCTGTGGCTGCCTCATCCATGGAAATGTTGAAGGGCAGGTTGGATGGGGCTTGGAGCACCCTGGTCTGGTGGGAGGTGTCCCTGCCCATGCAGGGGGTGGGACTGGATGAGCTTTAAGGTCACTTCCCACCCAAACCATTCTAGGTGAGCATCTCTGAGCCAGGGCAAGCCTAAGGCTTGGGAAGCCATCCCTCCTTCTGTCCCTTCGGGAAGTCTCAGCACAGTGCTCTGGAATGGACCCATGTTTGTATCCATGCAGACTTGAGAAGCTTATAAACACAACCACAGGCTGTGCTGGTCCTGGTTCAGCCTCAGCCCAGAGACATGCACAGGAACAGCACCATGTCTGCACCCCCTTAGGGCAGGTCAGTCTGCCAGGCACAGGCAGGAGGTGGAACCAGCATCCAAGCAGGCTCCGGCTCAGTGAAGTGTGGGTCCCAGCGGGGGGTCTCTGGTGTGGTGATGCACACATTCCTGGGGGATACGGGCTCCCCAGGGAGCTGGCAGTGGGCTCAGCAGGGCTACAGGTCCCCCACCTGGTGCTAGCATGGGGCAGGGACTGCAGAGCCTGCCTTGGACCTGGAGTCCCCAGTGTGCAGAGGGAACTGGTGCCTGCCTGTCTCTCCCCAAGGGCTGGAGAACAAGTGCCACGCACAGGCACGAGTGGGAAGCAGCAGGAAGCGCATCTCCCAGATGGGCTTGGAGCCAGGCGGAGGCTGCACCCATCTGGTCCCCCCCGTCTGGCAGCCAGGAGGATCCAGGAAGATGGCAGAGACCATGCAGGGGATCCAGGGAGGCAGGGGAAGGGGGCAGAGCTGGGGGGCAGCTGGACCTGCCGACTCCCAGGTGTGTCCAGGGACCCCACAGGGCAGGGCTGGGAAACCACATCCAGCAAAGGAGCCAAGAAGACCCCTCTGGGCAGTGACATGCACACCACGAGGAGGGAGTTTGGGTGATTCTCCCCCTCTGCTCTGCTCTGGTGAGACCCCCCTGCAGGGCTGGGTCCAGCTCTGTGGTCCCCAACATATGAAAGACACAGAGCTGTGGAAGCAACTCCAGAGGAGGCCATGGAGGTAATGGAAGGGCTGGAGTAACTCTGCTCTGGAGACAGGCTGAGTCTAGTGGAAGTTGTCCCTGCCTATTGCAACAGGTTGGACTAGATGATTTCGGGTACTGGAACAGGCTGCCCAGGGAAGCAATGGAGTCATCACCCTTGTTATTTTAAATACTCTCCATGGGTGAGATGAGACCAAATCTTTGCCAGAACTGGTGATGTGGTGATCAGAGAATGTTTCTAATATGCTGCCTCTGACACAGGGTCCCAAACACTCTCTCAGCCTCCATCTCTCTGAATCAGAGAATCTTCTTTCTGTGCACTGAGACACACTTGGCCTCCTCTGTAGCTATTCCACAAATGATGAAAGCAGTTTGGAAAAAGCACAGTTCACTCATTCTAAAAACATTTTCCCTGCTGCTTTATACTTGAAATGGTTCCTGATCTTGATTAAATGTATTAGCCTGCCAATCACCTGACAGTTCTACACAGGCCAAATCATGCTCCTCTTACTACTGCCTATTAGGTCCACATTCAATTGGGTCGTGCCCCTTTACTCTCAAGTACTAAAGATTTTGTTCTCCACATTATCTGTGTGAACATTTGAAACTCATTTTCAATTTGGGGGAATCATACATTAGTAGCAAAGCAATTAACATTTTTTAAAAAAGTCTTCTGTGTATCTAGCCAATGGGAAAGTGACTTCAGTGTCTGAAGTGAGATTGTGGGAAGGCAGTTTTACTTCCTAGACCTCTGACCAAGTTGGTATTTTTCCAAGGATTTGCAATCTCCAACTCTAGCAGTTTGGAGACACAGAATGGAAGATGAAGAAGAAAGGAAGTCGAATGACAAAGCTCATCTCTATATTTGATAAATCTGGTTTTGCCCAAAGTGAAGAAAAAAAGAAAGAAAACCCCCACGACCTGAAGATCACAACAGCTGGGGAAAAAAACAGTCTAGCAGCCTTTGAACACCAGCTTGACTTAAACCCATGGGGGACTTAAAACTCTTTAGCCCTTTCAGAACTTTCCATCATGACCACTTACACTGGATTACTGAGCTTTCCTAAAACCAACACACATTTTTGTCCTGTTTCTCATGGCCAAAATCAAACCCCTCTTACCCTTCGCAAACGAGTATTTCCCCGCGGGATCCCAAATCAAACACTCCTCCTAATGTGCTGCAATAAAAACCGTATCAAGTGACCTTTGAAAAATATTGCCTGGTGTCAGAAAAGATTTTCAATCATTTTTAAAGGTTACAGCACTCTCACCCTCCATGGAAACGTCCTCTCTTCTGCTCCTGTTGAATGCGGATGTTCTCCAGCCTGAGCGGGCTTGGGATGAAGCCGATCTCGCAGCCCTCCTTCACCAGCCTTCCTATCCACCAGTCATTGTTGTATTTCTGGAACACAGGAAGGTCACTGGCTTCAGTTCAAAACGTCCACGTCCAAAACTCCCTTCATTTTGTTACTTATCATTCTTAACTCTACCCCGGTCAACGAAACCGGACTCGCACCCGAGACCTGACAACTGGTGTGACTTCAGGTGAAGTTAAAAGGTGCTGGGCAACATTTGGAAGGTTGATGTCTTCTCTGCAGGTGGTGAGTGGAAAGCAGCATTATCTGGGCCAGTTCTGGCTTAACCCTTAACTGCCCCAAAACATCCTGCTGTGACTTCTCCTCTGGTGTCACCAACCAAGGTGCAGGGTGTGTCGGTGATTTCATAATCTGAACCAATTTCTGGTGAACCAAGGCCACCAAACTATCTCACAACATCCAAAAAAGCAGTCAAACGTAAAAATAACACCTTCAGATCACTATCAAAACCACTACTACTGGTACCTTGTAAAATTTAATAGCCTACACCAAAGATCACCATGAAGGTGATCTGAGGGCTGGAGCAGCTCTGGAGCCAGGCTGGGAGAGTTGGGTTGTTCAGCCTGGAGAAGAGAAGGCTCCAGGAAGACCTTAGAGCACCTTCCAGTGCCTGAAGGGGCTCCAGGAAAGCTGGGGAGGGGCTTGGGACAAGGGCTTGTAGTGAGAAGATGAGGGGGAATGGCTTAAAACTGGAAGCGGGGAGATTTAGATGAGACATTAGGAAGAAATTCTTCACTATAAGGGTGATGAGACCCAGGCTCAGGCTGCCCAAAGAAGCTGTGGCTGCCCCATCCCTGGGGGTGTTGAAGGGCAGGTTGGATGGGGTTTGGAGCACCCTGGTCTGGTGGGAGGTGTCCCTGCCCATGCAGGGGGTGGGACTGGATGAGCTTTAAGGTCACTTCCCACCCAAACCATTCTAGGTGAGCATCTCTGAGCCAGGGCAAGCCTAAGGCTTGGGAAGCCATCCCTCCTTCTGTCCCTTCGGGAAGTCTCAGCACAGTGCTCTGGAATGGACCCATGTTTGTATCCATGCAGACTTGAGAAGCTTATAAACACAACCACGGGCTGTGCTGGTCCTGGCTCAGCCTCAGCCCAGAGACGTGCACAGGAACAGCACCATGTCTGCACCCCCTTAGGGCAGGTCAGTTTGCCAGGCACAGGCAGGAAGTGTAACCAGCACCCAAGCAGGCTCCGGCTCAGTGAAGTGTGGGTCCCAGCGGGGGGTCTCTGGTGTGGTGATGCACACATTCCTGGGGGATACGGGCTCCCCAGGGAGCTGGCAGTGGGCTCAGCAGGGCTACAGGTCCCCCACCTGGTGCTAGCATGGGGCAGGGACTGCAGAGCCTGCCTTGGACCTGGAGTCCCCAGTGTGCAGAGGGAACTGGTGCCTGCCTGTCTCTCCCCAAGGGCTGGAGAACAAGTGCCACGCACAGGCACGAGTGGGAAGCAGCAGGAAGCGCATCTCCCAGATGGGCTTGGAGCCAGGCGGAAGC
>NW_009953658.1:204508-213518 GCF_000747805.2 Chaetura pelagica | reverse complement strand
CCAGATGGGCTGGGAGCCAGGCGGAGGCTGCACCCATCTGGTCCCCCCCGTCTGGCAGCCAGGAGGATCCAGGAAGATGGCAGAGACCATGCAGGGGATCCAGGGAGGCAGGGGAAGGGGGCAGACATGCGGGGCAGCTGGACCTGCCCACTCCCAGGTGTGTCCAGGGACCCCACAGGGCAGGGCTGGGAAACCACATCCAGCAAAGGAGCCAAGAAGACCCCTCTGGGCAGTGACATGCACACCACGAGGAGGGAGTTTGGGTGATTCTCCCCCTCTGCTCTGCTCTGCTCTGGTGAGACCCCCCTGCAGGGCTGGGTCCAGCTCTGTGGTCCCCAACATATGAAAGACACAGAGCTGTGGAAGCAACTCCAGAGGAGGCCATGGAGGTAATGGAAGGGCTGGAGTAACTCTGCTCTGGAGACAGGCTGAGTCTAGTGGAAGTTGTCCCTGCCTATTGCAACGGGTTGGACTAGATGATTTCGGGTACTGGAACAGGCTGCCCAGGGAAGCAATGGAGTCATCACCCTTGGAGCTATTTTGAATACATGTAGATGTGGTACGTAGGGACATGCTTTAGTGGTGGACCTGGCAGTGTGCTAGGTCACTGGTTGGACTTGATCTTAAAAGTCTTTTCCATCTAAAACCATTCTGTGATTCTATGATCTTTAAAGGTCTCTTCCAACACAAACCATTCTGTGATTCTGTGTGTCAGAAAAATGCCCCTCACCATATAGTGACACCACTTCTGAGGCACTCTGAGTGCTCAGGGAGTTCTCCCCAAGGAGAGAAGCATCTGGCTCCAGCTGAGCACAGGATAGGACAAGGCTAATCCTTGGGCAGAGTGTACTGACACATCTGGGCACACACCAGCCACAGGTTCACCACTGCTCCCTGCAGGGTCTGGTGAGGGTGAGTCCTCCTGGAAGCTCAAAACTTCGTTAGAGTCATGCTGCTGAAAGCTCTGGCCTCAGGTCCCTGCTGGGCTCCCAGTCCCACAGCCCAGTGAGCCAAGGTCAAGGTCTGGTCCTCATCTGCAGGGTGCACCACGGCCCCTCCAGCACCAGGAGCCTGGAGCTCCAGGCTAAGGCCATGACTGGCCACGTTGTTCCTTGGGCACAGTGACACTGTCCCCAGGCAGGGTAGGACATGGCAGCTTGCTGAGGGTCTGCCAGGCCCCTCCTGACCCCTCTCCAAGCATGGCCACTCCTGGCTGGGCCACCTCAGCCACCACGGGCACAGAGCAGCCCAGAGCACTGCAGCGCTGTCCCCAGGTTGCCCCTCCCAAGGCCAGTGCCCGTGGCTGCACTGGTCCCCAGCCCTGGTGGTGCACATGCTATAGGGTTGCTCCGATCCAGCATCTCTGGGCTGTGTTCTGTCTCTGCCATGAGTCCTACTTGAATGCTCAGAGAATAAACTGGAAATTTCCCAGGACTCCTTCCCAGGACTTCTCTGTGCCGGGTCCCATGTGGAGGATCCCATGCTGTCCCCTCCACGGCCACTGCTGGATGTTCGGTGCAAAGCTGGAGGTCCGTGAGCAGCTCTGAACGCTGAACAAATGCAGGAGGAGGCTTCGTGTTCCCCAGCTCCCAACGGCAGCAGAAGGTGCCGCTGTCTCTTTTCCCTGAGCTCCGGGTGCAGGAACAGCTGCTGCGGGGCTCTGAAATGTCAGATGTTGCTGCTGACACAGATAAGCCCTGGGCTCTGCCAGCAGCAGCCTCCGAGCGCCGTTGGGGACCCCCCTGCCCCCCGCCTCCTGCCGCAGAGCCCGCGATGGGTGCCCCGGGCAGCTGCCTGGTCCGGGCGGTGATTACCGGGGCACGGGGCACTGCGGGGAGTGGGTGGGAGCCCAGACCCCCGGCTGCAGCCCCAGCCGGCTCAGAAGCGGTGTCACGCAGCAGTTCTGTGTCGTGGTCACACAGGAGGCACCTCGTGTCCTCGCACGGGTCCTGCCCTCACCCCGGCTGCCCTGCTGGGAGGTGGCTCCAGAGCATCACCCCCTGCAGCCCCTGCACAGCGCGGTCCTGCTCTGGGAACCTCCCTGCTGGGGTCTGGGCACCCTCCCCGCAGTCCGGCTGCTACGGAGCCTCTGGCCGACACTTGTTGGTGACGAGGGCTCTGCTGCACCGATGTCCTGTGTCACCAGCTCCCTCTCCAGCCCGCCCTGCCGCATGGCAGGTGCCTGGGCTGCAGCTCCCAGCACCCACCTGCTGGACGTGACACCTCGGCCTGTGCCTCGGGTCACCCTCAACACAGGACAAAAGTTGCTGCAAGAGTTAAAAGGCTTCTACTGGGATGCCACTATCAACAACGTTGTCAGGCAGGTGGGTGACATGAAAAGCCCTCCCTGTGCTGCCTGACCTCTCTCCCTCCCACCCCTCAGGATGCCGGCAGAGCCCTTGGTCAGTCTCCACCCACTCCAAACCCCTGGCCTAACTTTCGTTCTCCTGTGGAGGAATTTGCTTTGGTTCCACAGATCCCTTGGCACGCTGAACCCCCTCGGCCCCTCTCCAGGCTCACGCTTTGACCCTCCCTGGATGCCAGTCCTGGTGCTTCTCCCAGGAGCTGCAGACCCCCTCCCCACACTGCACCAGGCCCCTGAGCAGGGCCACGTGTAGGTGGCTGTGCCCAGAGCTCGTGTGGGGCCTCTTGGCTTCCCTGGAGCTTCACCCCGTGCAGTTTAACCTCACATGGCAGACGACTTCATTCCACCCCACCGAGCACAGCCCAGCACTTCATGTGCTTCACCTTCTGAGCCTGCATTTCACATAAACATATTTTTAAAGTATTCTCTCTACTCTCTTGCAAAGAATTCTGTATGCTAGTCCTGACCAACCTTGCAGAAGCAACTGCATCTCCTCTGGGGCAGCGTTGCCCGCACTGGGGTGTATGATTTGTGAACCCCCAGGATTCACAAGCAAACCCCTGGAAAACAGCTGCTGGTTCCCCAGAGCACACCAGGCAGCTCCTCTGACTGTAGGGCCAGGTGAAACTGAGTCCTGCTCCATACACCCCATGGTGGGCAGCACCTGCCCCATCTGGGGCAGACCAGTGAGGACAGACACCTGGTATTGGCCTGTGGTCCTTAGACTAGATATGAGGGAGAAATTCTTTACTGAAAGTGTGGTCAGGCACTGGAACAGCCTGCCCAGGGAGGTCGTGGAGTCACTGTCCCTGAAGGGATTCCAGAGATGTGTAGATGTGGCACTTCAGGACATGCTCTAGTGGGCGTGGTGGGTTGTTGTGGGTTGTGCGTTGTCGTTGGGTTTGTGTGGGGTTGTTGATTTTCCCTTCCCTCCCTCCCCCTTCTTTCTTTCCCCTGGCTGCACAGTTGGGCTCAGTGATCTCAGAGTTCTGTGATTCTGCAGGTGGCTCCAAGGCCTCTTGGCCACTCCTGATCCCAAGGCTGGGTGTGCCAGGATGCCCTGTAAGGGCAGAGGGAAGCACTGACCCTCAGCCAGGCCACCAACCAGCCAAAGCACCATCTGCTCGTGGCTCTGCAGGGGGCTCAAAGAGCCGTGGCAGTCGGGCAACATACCCAGTGACTGGAAAGGAGCATCATGCCTGTTCTTAGGAAGTGTAAAAAGGAGATTCCTGGAACTAATGACCTGTCACTTTCATCTCTATTCCTGGGAAATCTGTGGAGCAGATCCTCCTGGAAGGTATGTTGAAAGATATGGAAGAGAGGGAGGTAAGAAGCCAACATGGCTTCAAGAAGGGCAATTATCTGAGGGCTGGAGCAGCTCTGCTCTGGAAAGCAGAGTTGGAGCCCCCTGCCCTCACACCAGGGCCCTGGCACTGCCCCAGGCTCTCACCACAGAGAGTGAGAAGCAGCCAATTCCACACCCCCTCTGCCATCATGGAATCATGGAAGAGCAGGATGAGAGTTGGGGGTGTTCAGCCTAGAGAAGAGAAGGCTCCAGGGAGACGTTTTTGTGGCCTTTCATATTCATAAAGAAGGCTAATCAGAAGGATGGAGAAAGACTTTTTACCAAGTGCTGCAAGGACAGAAGAAGGGGCAGTGGTTTTAAATTGAAAGAGGGCAAGTTTAGACTGGACGTAAGGAAGAAAAATTTTACACTGAAGGTGGAGAGACCCTGGCCCGGGTTGCCCAGGGAAGCTGTGGCTGCCCCATCTCTGGCAGTGTTGAAGGGCAGGTTGGATGGGGCTTGGAGCAACCTGGTGGGCAGGACACATGGGATGGAGGGGGGACACAAGGACAGTGCCAGGCTGGGATGTGTTTGACACATTCCCTGCCCTGTGGCAGGAATGAGCTCTTGCTGCCTGCCTGGCTCTGCTGGCACCACCTGCCCCTTCCCAGCTCCTTAAGGGAAACACGCTTGCTAATTAAGCCTAAATTTGGTGTCACTCACTGCACATTTCCAGAGGCTGTCTCTCATCCTGCCCCCCTGCCATCCTGTCCAGTCCTGGCCATGGCACAGCCTCCTGCCCTCACAGCCCCTGGCACCAGGGCCCTGCCACTGCCCCAGACTCTTGCCACAGAGGGTGAGAAGCAGCCACTTCCACACACCTTCTGCCATCATGGAATCATGGAAGAGTTTGGGTTGGGAGGGACCTGCAAGTCCATCCAGTCCCAACCCCTGCATGGGCAGGGGCACCTCCCACCATCCCAGGCTGCTCCAAGCCCCATCCAACCTGCCCTTCAACACCCCCAGGGATGGGGCAGCCACAGCTTCCCTGGGCAACCTGGGCCAGGCTCTCCCCACCCTCACAGCCCAGAATTTCTCCCTCACATCTCAGCTCCAGCTCCCTCTGCCAGCTGGAAACCCTTCCCCCTGCTCCCATCCCTCCCTGCCCTTGTCCCAGGTCCCTCCCCAGCTTTCCTGGAGCCCCTTCAGGCACTGGGAGCTGCTCTCAGGTCTCCCTGGAGCCTTCTCTTCTCCAGGCTGAACACTCCAACTCTCCCAGCCTGGCTCCAGAGCAGAGCTGCTCCAGCCCTCCCAGCATCTCCGGGGCCTCCTCTGGCCTCTCTCCAACAGCTCCCTGTCCTTCCTGTGTTGGGGACCCCAGAGGTGACCTCAGCCCTGCAGGGGGGTCTCAGCAGAGCAGAGCAGGGTCCCAAATAGAAGAAGGACATGGAGCTCTTGGAGTGTGACAACTTCCCAGCCACAGCTGGGCTGTGGTACAACAGTCCCTGCTGGGGTGGCAGGTCAGGGGCTACATGTGTGCTGTCTGGCAGCACATGTGGGGCCTCTGGAGCAGTTGGTATGTCCACTGTGTCCTGACAGGACCCCTCCCCACCACAGATCCCAGTGACCTGCTGCATAAAGCTGGCAGCAGCCCCCCTCTCTCCCTCAAAAACCCTGGCCAGCAATCTGCAGGAGTCAGAGGGTTGGAGGAAGCTTCTGGGAAGGATACAGCAGTGGGCAGGGGTGGGTACAGGGGTGGGGACCCTGCTGGTGACAGGGGTGGAAGAAAGATCAGGATGGGGAGAGTGATGGTGCTGGGATGGACATGGCAATGGGACTGGGAATGGGTCTTGGGTGAGGGTCAGGGAAAGCTCTTCTCGGCTGGGGAGCAAGGACCAGAGCTGCCTGCCTTGGGGGAACAGCCAAAGGGAGGTGGTCAGTGTCCCTCAGCAGCAGAGCCTGCAGCAACAGGGCACAGAGCCACAGCAGCACTGGACCTGGTGTGACTGCCCCGGCTCTGCCTGGCTGCACTGCAGGGGCAGCTCTGCCTGGGGAGCCATGTCTGAAGGACTGTGATAGGACAAGGGGCAATGGGTGCAAACTGGAATATTGGATGTTCCACATAAACATCAGAAAAAAATTCTTTACTGTGAGAGTGACAGAGCCCTGGGACAGGCTGCCCAGAGAGGTTGTGGAGTCTCCTTCTCTGGAGACATTCAAACCCACCTGGACATGAACCTGTGTGATGTGCTCTGGGTGATCCTGCTCTGGCAGGGGGGTTGGACTGGGTGATCTCTAGAGGTCCCTTCTAACCCCTAAGATTCTGTGATTCTATGAAAGAGGAAGTGTGCAGACTAGCCATGTAGGCTAGGGGAAACCTTAGAGCACCTTCCAGAAGCTGAAGGGGCTACAGGAAAGCTGGGACAGAGGTTGGCATGAGACCAGTGTTGAGCCCAGGGAGCCCTCTGGACCTGGACAGTGGTGGGGACAGCAGGGACAGGGGCAGACCCCACAATCATGTCCAAGTGTCCAGAGGTCTTGATGCAGCCTCTGTGGTGGGACAGCCACAGCTGGGTCAGGAGAGCCAACCAGCATGTCACAAACCAGCTCAGCAGCTGGGCAGATGCTCAGCAGGATGGCATCGTGGGCCAAGGACAGGGTGTCACCACACAGTCAGTGTCACAGGCTGCCCGGAACTGCTCCCACCCCACAGCCCCCTCCCCTGCCCAAATCCAGCCAGGATGCTGGGCCCTCATTCCCAGCCAGCACAGAGAGGCTTCAACAGCTGCTGCACCACTGAGGAGGGTCAGACATCACGGGGAGACAGAGAGAGCTGATAGTGCAGAGATAACTTGCCATCGTGGAATTGTTTTGGTTAGAAAACACCTTTAATATCAAGTCCAACTACTAACCCAGCATTGCCATGTCCACCAGTAAACCATGTCCCTAAAGGTGGTCCATGCAAAAGGTGTCATGGAGCAGATCCTCAGTCTCCCTTCCCAGTCCTATCGTCCTCTCTGGTAGCATGACAGCCCCTGCCCATGCCCAGGGTGATGGACCAGCACTCACTGTCAGACATGGGATGATTGCACTGAGCACCAAGGCATTCATTATATATTGAGCAGCAGTTAAATGCTCATTAGATAGATTTAAACATTGAGACCCAAAGAGCCATTAAATATGTAGTGTGCAGGATGGGGGGACATGATGACTGACTGTAGACCATCTCCACTGTGCAGAGCTGCTACAAGTCTCTCTGCTGCAGACATGTCTGCTCCATCTTCTGCCATCTTCTCCAAGCAGCCTCTCACAGCTGCAAGAGGTGGGGGCAGACGAGCTCTGGGAAGCAGCAGGGTGTGCAAGAGCAGCTCCGTGCAATGAAGAGAGTGGCTCCGACACACGGTGGCCCCAAGCAGATTACTCCCCTGGCACGTGGTGGCCTCGTGCAGCCAGCCCTGGTGGCCTCAGCCGTGGAGGCCTCACCAACCTCTGGGGCTCTGCAGGCAGCTGCAGGGCCAGGAAGCCCTGGGGACACAGTATGGCATGGGGCAGGGGGGCTTCGGAGCTCCAGGGCAGCCTGCAAGCTTTCTTCTCCATCCAGCCCCCTTTGCTCTGCCCACCTTCCTTCCAGGGACCCCCCCTAGTCCTCAGCACCCAAATGCTCTTTGACAGTCACTCCAGCCCTGCCCCCTCCATGGACACTCCTCAGCACCCAGGTCTGAGCATCACCTGCCCCAGCACTGACCCCCAAGGACAAGGAGCTCCCACAGCCCGTTCCTGGGAGCCTCTCCCTGGCAGCAGTGCCGAGGGCTTTCTGGATCCTGGCTGCAGCCCTGGAGCTCTAGGAGGCCTTACACCTCCCCACCCTGCTGCAGGATGCACTGGCTGGGGCACAGCTCACCCTCCTGCTCCAAGCACAGTAACAAGCCACATCCAGCAGCATCTCCAGTCCTACCAGTGAGCCCAGTGAGTGGCTCAGGCAGGGCCTTGAAAGCCTGGCCAGCTTGGGGGCTGGCTGCAGGTGGGGGGTACCGGGAGGGTTTGCAGAGGGTGGACAGCAGAGGAGAAAAGCTGGGCTGCCAGAAGCAGCTCCCTCCCCTGTGATACCTTTCCCTGTTCTTCAGCCTCTGTCCTCAAGGCGTTCCCAGCCTGCCACACTTGCCAAGCCTGCTCTTCTCCCTTTGGTCTTTTCCACTCCTCAGCCCAGACGGCCCCGGTTGCCTCCTGCACACAGAACTGCACTTGGCTCCCTTCTGGGAAAATACCCATTTTCCACATTGCTTTGGCTGGCGCCGAGGGGATCCTGCTCTGCTCCTGCCAGGCACAGCACCGCAGCCAGCGCGGCCCTGCGCTCTGCTGCCTCTCTCTGCTCCTGCTCACGCCGCTGCACCCCGGCTCTGCTGGGCAGGAAAAGCATCTTCTGTCGTGACAGTGCAGCCGGCTTGATGCAAGGAGCAGTCACAACCTCCTTCTGCTGCAGCCCTGGTCCCTGCACTCTGTGTTGGAACGCCTGCCTGCAGCACACCTGCCCCACCGCCCGCAACACCTTCCCTGCCTGACCCACAGGCATGGCCTGTTCAGTTTCCTGCAAGGAAATCAAGTCCATGCAGTATCGGTGTTGGGATGCCAGGCTGCTGGCCCAGCCACTGGTGGAGACCTTGGGCCCCTCTAGATCCGTGTCTCCTGGGTCAGGAGAGAGCCCCATTCCCAGCTCCCTGCTGCACTGCTCATACACATGGATCCCACCAGCAGGTGTTCCCAGCTGCTGTCCCCAAGACTCCAGCCCCCTAAGACGTGTGTTCCCACCTTCCACTGCACCCTCTCCCTCCTCTCTGGCCAGGCACAGTTCCAGCCCTTCTGAGTGACTCTCTCCCTCTGTGCCCTTCCTGCTCTGCCCTCAGTCCTGTTGTGCAGGGGCTGGACATGGGAATCCTTGCTTTGCCCAGGAGACTGAGTTGGGCTGAAGCGTGGTTAGATGTGAAAACAGCCAACTTTATTTCAAGAATTGAGGACACTTCTTCACGTGTGCATTGAGAGGGGTGTGGGCAGGACACAGCAGACCTTTGGCACCAAGGCTGCCTTGCGATCAGCAAGCACCCAGAAGGAAATAGCCGTGGGACACTGCAGCCTGCACTGGATACTGTCCATCCTGCTGCTCAGGCCTTTCTTCCCTTTAGGAACTTCACAAGCTGACGCAGCACCTTGAAGAATCGCACCAGCTGCTTCTGTGGGAACGGACAGGGCTTAGACAAGCTTGATGGTGGTGCTGGAGTCGGTGGTGGTGGAGGTGGTGGTGGTGGTGGAGGTGGTCGTGGTGGAGGCGGTCGTGGTGGCATCAGTGGTGCTGGAGTGGTGCTGGT
>NW_009953658.1:194495-198203 GCF_000747805.2 Chaetura pelagica | reverse complement strand
TTCTTCCTCTAATCCCATGTGCATCAGGATCCAGTCGTAGAAGTACTGAGTGGAGGTGTAAATCCCGGGCTGTCTCACTCTGGCACAGCCTCTCCCCCAGCTGGTCACTCCCACCAGCCAGAATAAGTCTTCCTCAGACTCTCTGCAGACCAGAGGGCCCCCGCTGTCCCCCTGCAGTGGAGCAAGAGTGAAGGTGGTATTGGGTGGCCCCTGCAAGCACTATGGGGGCTCCTTCTCCCTCACAGCACCAGCCCGAGCTGTGCTGGCTGCACAGAGAGGCTCTGCTCAGGGGCTGGAGCTGCAGAACCATGTCTGGGAGGGGATCATGAGCCTGTGGAAGGTGCGTGTTCCGGGACTGGGATCTGGACTCATGGACTGCCTTAAGCACTGGCTGGGTCTGCTGGGCCTCTGGGCCAAGGGGACCCTGGGCAAGGAGCTGTGGTTGGGGAGGGGAAGGGGAGGCCCAGCAGTGGTGGGGACCCAGCCAGGGGAGGGTGACTTGCCAGGCAGAGCCTACGCCGGGTCCCTCTGGGGGCTGTGCCAGGACTGTCAGGCCATGCTGCTGGGGGGGACCTGCTGCATGCTCCTACCTGGCAGGTGTCGATGCCACCCTGTTCGTAGCCAGCACACAGATTGTGGGTGTGGACTTCCCCTCTGTACCACTCAGTGCTGTTACAGAGCTGGGTATCAATTAGATTCACCTTGGCCTCCTGCAGGGATCCAGGGGTCTTTGCAGCTGTGAGCATGGAAAGGAATTAGCACCCAGCAGCTCCCTGCCAGTTCTCCAGCCCTGTCTGGTGAACTCCTTTCCCAGGCTTGGCAAAGTCTTGAAGGCATCTTCCAGGGCTTCCCTTCTGTCCTACTCTGGGCAATGTCCTACTCTGGGCACCTCTCTACAGGCACACGTCCCTGCAGCCTGACTCTGGCCTTGGCCTCTGCTGCCAGCCAGCCCAGCCCCACTCCCCAGCCTGCCCAGCCGGCACTCAGGACAGCAGCACATTTTGGGAACTCACATTTGGCTCTGGAGTGACCCCAGCCACTGATGTAGCAGTTTTTCAGCTCTGACACTCTGACTGTCATATCGGGCAGACAGGCCAGCTGGATGTAGGGGGTGCACTGGACAGGACTGCTCAGCTCCACCAGGGCGATGTCATTTTCCATGGTGAGGTTGTGGAAGTCCTCGTGGAACTCGATGTGGGTGATGTTGCGCACCTCAAACTCAATGTCCCGCTGAAACAAGTTGGTGGCCCCGATCACCACGCGCCATATGTCAAGGGCCCTGAAAGGAGACGGAGAGAGGGCTCAGGGGGAGCAGAGCCCCGAGTTGCAGCAGCCCAGCAGCTCCTGCCTTCTGCCTCCCACAGGAGAGAGGGGAGCAGTGCTGCCAAGGGTGCAGCTGTGCTGGCTTCCTGCTCCAGAAATGTGGGGCTGGAAGCTGCCAGGAAGCAGTGGCACCAGCCCAGCCTTCTCCTAAGCTTGCTCCCAGACGGGCTGGGAGTGCCCAGACACTGGTTGTGCCGCAAGGAGATGGGACGGGAGGAGGAAGTGGTGCTGCGGATGGGACACCTGCTTGTGCTGGGGGGACATGCCCCTTTGCTGGTCCTCCTTACCTCTTCTTCCAAAAGCAGTGGGCTGCTGTGAGGACCCACTGTGGGCTGATGAGGGACCCTCCACATTCGTGCCCCGAGCCTGAGCTATAGCGGTCCTGAATGCTGACCATCCAGGGCCAGGCCCCCGTCCGTGCTTCGGTGCCACCCACGATGCGTTGCTTGGAGTCGGTCGCCAAGGGCCTGAGCCCGCAGATTCTGTAACCAGAAGCTCATCAGTGTGCAGCTCCAGGGGCTGCTCTGCTCAGGCTGAAGGTCAGCCCTCTGCCCTCCCCACCAGGCGCTGCAAGACAGGGCCGTGCATCTGTCCTGCTCTGTCTGCTGTGGCCCCTGGATGAGCTGTGCCAGCTGCTGCCCAGGCCCTGAGGCTGCCCATGGAAGCTGTGGCGTGGCCACAGGGGGCAAGTGGGCACTCTCCAGTGACCCCTGAGGGGTGCTCAGGCTCCCTCCCAGAGCCCCAGCCACTCACCCACAGTTGTCCTCCATGCTGTGCACGGGCCAGCCCAGGGCCAGCAGGACAAGGAGCAGGAGCACAGCCATGGCTGCCAGACACCAGGGCTGGTGACAGCTGAGCAGGGCTCAGTGGGGCCGATGCTGCTCTCAGTGCTGCTCTTGGTGCTGCTCACGGTGCTGCTCTCAGTGCTGCTCTCGGTGTCCTTGGCCCAGGGCTGATGTCACAGAGACGCAGCTCCAGGTGCTGGGCATGGGCACATCCCAAGGGGGGAATGGAGCGTTCCAAGCAGGAGGGGAGGGGGAATCTACCAATGGACCCCCACTCCCCAGCACTCTGCTGTGGGATGAGTCTGTGTGGTCACGGCAACACTGGCCCCAGCACTGCCCACCCACAGCCAGGGGCACCACAGCCCCTCAGGGAGTTTTCCACCCCCTGCTCTCTGCAGCCCTTTGCCACCAGGTCCTTCTGGGTTACTGGTCTCATCCGCAACATTGACTTGTCCGCCCCTGGGCTCATCTGTAATGGACCTGGTAAAGTCAATCCCCTTCAAACCTACTTTAAAGCCCTCTAGATGAGCCTCACCAATTCATTAATCCTTTTCTCCTTTGGGATAGCTGAACTCCATCTGTGACTCCATCTTCAAAAAGGGCCCCAAGGAGGATGTGGGGAACTACAGGCCTGTCAGCCTGACCTCAGTACCAGGGAAGATTATGGAGCATCCTGAGTGGCTCACATGTCAGGGCCCACTGTGAGCACAGCCACTGTAAGCACAGCCAGGGGATCAGGGCCAGCCAGCACTGGTGCAGGAAACTCAGGTCCTGTTTGACCAACTCATCTTCTATGAACAGGTGCCCCACCTGGTGGATGAGGCGAAAGCCGTGGACGTTGTCTACCTGGACTTTGGTAAGGCCTTTGACACCATCTCCCACAGCATCTCCCGGAGATGAGCTGGCAGCTCAAGGCTTGGACAGGTGCACTCTGTGCTGGGTGAAAAACTGGCTGTGTGGCTGAGCCCAAGAGCTGTGCTGAACAGGCTTGGATCCAGTGGTGTCCCTCAGGCCTCAGTGTTGGGGCCAGTCCTGTTCAACATCTTGGTCAATGACCTGGATGAGGGGATTGAGTGCACACTTGGTAAGTTTGCAGATGACACTGAGCGGGGTGGGAGTGTTGATCTGCTTGAGGGCAGGAAGGCTCTGCAGAGGGACCTAGACAGGCTGGATCTGTGGGCCAAGGCCAGTTGTATGAGGTTCAACAAGGCCAAATGCTGAGACCTGCACTTGGGACACAACGACCTGAGGCAGAGTTCCAGGCTTGGGGAAGGGCAGCTGGAAAGTGCCCAGGGGAAAAGGTCCTGGGGGTGCTGGTTGATAGAGGATGGAGATGAGCCAGTGTGTGCCCAGGTGGCCAAGAAGGGCACCAGCAGCCTGGGCTGCACCAGGAATAGTGTGGCCATCAGGAGCAGGGCAGGGATCATCCCCCTGTGCTGGGCACTGGGGAGGGGACACCTGGAATCTTGGGGTCAGGGCTGGGCCCCTCAGGACAAGAAGGATATGGAGGGGCTGGAGCGTGTCCAGGGAAGGGCCCCGGAGCTGGGGAAGGGGCTGGAGCAGAAGGAGAAGGGGCTGGAGAACTTGTGAGGAGCAGCTG
>NW_009953658.1:186926-192933 GCF_000747805.2 Chaetura pelagica | reverse complement strand
GGCCTCGGCCCGTCGGCTCCTTCTGCCGGGCACGGCGGTCCCTGCTCGCCCGCTGAGGGCCGGGCAGTCGGGGGAGAAGAGCAGGAGCTCGCCCCGCGCCGGGGAACTGCCGAGCAGGGCGGGTCCTGGGGGTAGAGCGCAGTGCCTTGATGGGTGGAAGGGGCAGGAGCGTCCTGCTGCCATCCCTGCTGGTGTGGGTAGCCGTGAGGCACTCGTCCTGCTACGGGGGTGACAGGGCAGGCTCTGACTGCAGGGGAACAGCCGCTGTCGAGGCTGTAGCACAGGTCTGCAGGCACAGAACTGAGCCCCAGACTGCACTCCAGGCTGCTGTGCTTCTGGAACACTGACCTGAAGCTGGAGCCCCACATCTGCTTAGAGCAGACAGAAGAAGGTCTTAGAGAAGACAATTGGTCTTCTGGGGACGCTGCAACTCCAGCACCAGATTTGGCAGGTGGTATGGAGGAATGATGTGAAAGCTGGCCATGCTCCATGATAAGGGAAGGATGAGCTGGGGACATTCTGCAGAGAGGAATCTGGCAGAGACAGCAGTGCCCAGGAAGTGACATTGGCCATGCCATGGAAGTCCCTGTCTGCGTGGCCCTATTCAGTGCCCGGTGCGGGGTGGCTCCAGAGGCCAGGCTGCTAGGAATGGCAGGCAGGGACTCAGGCTGTGGGGACCCAGCAGCTGGACACACTGAACATCTAGGGCCAGCTACTGGCAGGAGCAGCCTGTGTGTGTGTCCTGGTTTGGGCCAGGATTAAGCCAATTTTCCTTTTACTGATTTTTTTTTTTTTTTTCCCTTCAGCAAGCTTTCTTTTAACTAGCAACACTCTGTTCTGACTATGGCTGATAAGACACTGGAATGTTTTTCTAACTGCTGGGGCTTCAAGGTCACACCTTTACTCAGCCAGCTCAGACACTACAGGGAGATCTATGACCCCCCCGTAGGAGGCTGAGTTAGACAGACTGGCCAGAGATATTCCATTCCATATATCTATGTAAGCTCAGAGGAAGGTCAGAGATCCCAGAAGACAACTTCCTTCCTGGTTTTCTTCTTCCCTTCTCTTCCATCCATGGCTGGCGTCCGCAGAGGACTCCGTCCATCCCTCACCTGGGACCCCCAGGCTCCAGCTCTCCTGACCCTCATCACTCTGCGCTTTCTCCAGCAGCAGCTCCGGGATTTCCCGGGACTGTTCCAGCTCAGGAGAAGCTGTGGAAGTTGCTGGGGGTGGGGGGAGGCGAGAGGCTTTTGCTCATACCTGAACATATTTGTATATAATTGTATATGTATTTTCTTAGATAATTCATTAGTGTTTAATTAAAGCTGTATAGTTTAGTTTTCAGTCCAGCCAAGTCTCTCTCTTTTTCTCTCTCTCCTTCCCTACCTGGGTGGGAGGGGGAGGGGATCGAGAGCATTGTTGTCTGATCTGAGTCAAACGGTGACAATGTGCACAGTTCACTGGTGACTGTGATGCTGCAGCAGCTCCTGAGCAAGCGGCAAGAGGCTCCTTTCAGCAGTGCAGATGGCAGGTAGTTGCAGCCCACCTGACTGATCAGCCCCAGCATCCACAGACCTTGCAAGAGGACCAGGTCCATCAGCCACCACAACGTGTCCACGTCTCAGAGCCGGGAAGGACTTGGAGGTCCTGGAGCGTGCGCACCCTTCCTGCCAAGGCATGTCCCCTCTGCATTGGCTGAGCTGCCCCCGAGCTGCCAGCACCCTCTATCCTGCCTCCTCTTGCTGCACCCTTGGCCCCTGGCAAGCGGCAGTGCTGCCGCTCCAGCTCTGCTCCCACCCAGGGGTGCACAGTGAGCAACCAGCTGGGCAGGGATCTCTGGAGCCAAGGACATCCCCTTTACTCCATCCTGACCATGGTTTGCAAGGTGCTGGTCTGGCTCTGGAGGTGACACTGTATCCTGGTCTCCCTGAGCCAAGGTTTCTGTCCAGAGGCCCGTCTCGGTTCAGTGGTCAGGGCAAACCACAAACCAGAGGACAGAATGTCTCTGTTACCCCACTCCGCCCTCCCAAGGGAAGATTCAAGGAGAATAAGGAAGAGAGACTTACTGGTTGGAAGGTAAAACTGGAATGTTTACTGCAACAGGGAAGGAACAGTAACACAAGATGGGAACAAATATATACACATAGATAGAGCCTGATCTCAGTGATGGCAAATATAAATGCCCGAGGGCCCCTGGTGGCAGGGCTGACTTAGGAGAGAGGCCCACAGCTCTTCCCAGCACCAGATGGATTCAGATCCTGGAAGGCACGTGGTGAGCTGATGAAAAAGTAGGAGCCTCCCTCCAAGACCTCTTCAGTGTAGCAAAGCAGTAAGAAGGGAGCAGGAAGGAGGACACTTCCTGTCCTCCTGGCTTTTATAGACTGGCAGGAGATGGGGGGGAGCGCTGACCCCTCCCTGTTCTGCCCCCCGGATCCCTCAGGGTCCTAAACACCCTCTCTCTAGGTCTTTGTGTCGGTATCATCAGGTCACCTGGGCCCTCTCAAACCAGAACAAGGCCTCAGCTTGAACATCCAACATGGAGCACAGGCTCACTGCCCTGCACACCCAGCAGGATTGGCAGCACCTCCATGAGTGAGGGGTGCCACTGAGTCAAGGCTGTGGTGAAGCTCCGAGGCTGAGCTTGGTTAGTTGAAGGTAGGGGGAAGTCTGGTGGGCTTGGGACAGGGTAGCAGTGAGGAGCAGCTGTGGGGGATGCAGCAGCAGCAGGCTAGGAGCAGTGGCAGCAGGAAGGCTTTGGGGTGCAGTCTGGTGCACAGCAGGGCTGCAGGGCAGGATCCCTGCCCTTCCGGATCTGGCTTTCCCCAAACTCCATGCGCTGCTCAAAAAACACTTTCTGCACCTTGATCTCCTCCAGGACCTGCAGCGCCTCTGGGCTGGCACCGCCCTGTAGCAGGTCATAGTTCTCGGCGGGGTCTGACTCCAGGTCAAAGAGCAGTGGGGGCGAGTGAGGGGCCAGCGGGGTCAGCCCATGGCAGGCCTGGTCTGGGGTCGTATCACTGTGAAAGGAGCCTGCAAAAGAAGCCCCCAGGTGGAGCTTGGTTTCTTTTGGAGCTTTGGACAGCAAAGCCAAGTGGGACTTCCCGAGGCTGCCCAGGCAGAAGGGAGGAGGCAGCACCAACCTTGGGTGAAGAAATGGGCCTTGTACTTGCCGAGCCTGACAGCGAAGGGGCCGCGCACTGGATTGGGGGATGGTGGGTAGAAGAACATCATCTGGCGGGGACTCTGTGGGAGCAGCAGAGCTAAGCTCCCCCCGCCAGCCATGAGGCTGAAGAGGAGCCTGATGAGGAGCAGGCAGACGCTCTTTGCTCCCTACTCAAAGCTACCTAGGCTTTGGCCCAGCAACCTGCTGCAGTTGTTGGAGCAGAGCAGCCTAGAGTTGCCCCGGAACTCCACAGCACGACCCACGCCAGACAAGAGGTCCCAGCTCATGGATCTCCCTTGCCCCCAGCTGGTTCTGCTCATCGTGCACACAGCTCCAGCCCCACACCAGCCTTCAGGCACAGAGCCAGCCAAACCAGCCCGGAGGACTCACCTTCCCTGACCCAAACAGCACTGGGCTCAGGTCATAGCCATCCAGGGCAACTTTGGGAAGAGGTGCTCCAGCCAGGGCAGCCAGGGTCGGCAGGATGTCCAGGGTGCTTGCCAGCTCATGTGTCACTCCTGTCACCCACCACACCAAGGCACAAGGAAAGGTTCAAGCACCTGATCCTTCCATCCTCACTCCTCTCCCACCCTCTGCTTGTCCTGGGGCCGCCGAGCTGCCAGGACACCCCTGCCCACAAGCAGTGCCAGGGCTTACCTGGGGCAACACGGCCAGGCCAATAAGCCACTGCTGGTTCCCGCATGCCACCTTCGTATGTGGTGCCCTTCCCACACTTCAGAAGGCCAGAGCTGCCCCCACGTGCCATCCTCATGGTGGAGGGGCTGTGAGAGAGAACCATGTGCCATCAGCTTCACAGGTTCATGTCGCCCCTTCCCTGAGGCTGCCAACGGGGCCGTGACAAGAGACACGGTGCCAGCAGTGACAGTGCTGTCCTCCTCAGCCTTGTGAGGAAGGAGGCATGGGGCAGGTGATGAAGGCAAGATGGACAATACACCTAAGCAGGACACCAGAGACCAGTGCCACCTCCACCTGAAAGGAACTGGGGTCTGTTGGGGCTGCTGCATGCTCCTGGCCTGAACCCTGTGAGGTTTCTGGTCACGGGGAGGCACGCAGCTGAGTCAGAGGAACAAGGAGCAAATCATGCACCAAGTCCTCTCCAGAGCAGCATCAACCCCTCGCCTCACTTCAGGTCACTGGGGTCTCCCCTGGCAATGCCACATCTCCCTTGTGCCCCAGCCAACCAATGCCTCATCCCTGTTCCCCCATACGGCAGCAGAATCTTACCAGTGACAAAGTCTCCCCTCTGACCCCACTCACCCATTGTCAGAGGTGAAAAACACGAAGGTCGTGTTGGTGAGACCGTAGTCCTGCAGAGCCTGCAGCAGGTGCCCCACCGAGCTGTCAAACTCCAAGAGCGCGTCGCCGAAGGGCCCCCGCCGTGACTGCCCAGTGTGCTCCTGGCTGGCAAACTGGGGGTAGTGTGTGTGCTGGGGAGAGGGCAGAGGGGGCTGCTGCACAGACTGCCCAGAGCTGCTCCTGGTCCCACCTCACCCAGGACAGCAAGCACCCCCAGCCAGGACATGGAGACATGTGACAGTGCCCACGAGATGAGACTTGTCCCCAGCTTCAGAAGCACCTCTCAGAAATGGCACAAAGAAGCTGAGCCCCAGGAGAGGATGTGGAGACCCAGAGGGGGAAGTTTTCCTGGGTGGACTCCTGGCCCAGAGAAGTGGGCAAAGCCCCAGAAAGAAGCAGCCCAAGTATATGATCAGAGTGATGCTGCCCCAGAGCTGGGCCCAGGAACAGCAACACCAGGTTATCCAGGAGCAGGCACCAACTGGGGCTGCAGGAGCTGAGGTGCTTCCTGCTCTCCCCACAGGACAGACCCCCTTCCCCACCCTTGGGCCCCCATCTCCTACATGGGAGGCATAGTAGAGCAGGAAGGGGAGGCCTCGTCGGGCACAGTCAGCAATGAAGTCCCGGGAGAATTTGTTGTAGAGTGGCACCAGATCAGGAAAAGAGAGTGGCTGCTGAGAGATGCTCTGGTTCCAAAGCAGAGGGACTGGCACTAAGCCTTGGTCACAGGTCCCAAAACACTTGACGTCAGGTGGGAAGCAGGTGAGATTCTGGCAGGGGCCCTGGAGAAAAAAAATAACACTTTGTCTTCTACCTGTATTGCAGGACAGTGAGGGGAGCAGAGTCTCACAGTGGCCCACCACCAGCTCCAACATGCACCCTTTGGGCAGCCACTCCCAAAGCCCAGGGGTCTGTGCCCATCCTAGAACTGTCCAAGGACACTTGCTGCCCCAACATAATTTTCTCCTGGCAGCAATTTGGGTGTTTCTCTGTATCCCAGAGCTGACCCCTCCTCCCTTGATAAAGGGTGTGTGTCCCCAGACACAACTGCCACCCAGATTCTGCAGAACTGTCCGATCCCACAGCCACTTCATGGATGGGCTTTCCCCACCAGCATCCATCTCCCCAGCCCACAGCCACCCCCACCCCTCTGTCCAGGCAACCAGCAACCCAGCTGACGTGCTCTCCATCAAGCTTCATCCTTCAGGAACCTCCCCCGCCCCCCCCAGGACACCCTTCAGGGCTGGACAAACCCCTCACCTGGTCATGGGAGTAAGGCACCCCCAAGAAGTGGTCAAAGCCCTGGTGGATGGGCAGGAAGGAGCCGTTGGTGCCCAGGCCAAGGTGCCACTTGCCCACCATGGCGGTGGCGTAGCCCTGAGCCTTCAGCACCTCCGCGATGGTGACCTCGGCCAGGGGCAGCCCCCCCCGGGAGTCGGGGCTGAAGACACCGGGATACACCCCGGAGCGCATCTGGAACCGGCCGGTCAGCAGGGCTGCCCTGCAGGGAGGGACAGGGAGGGGGCA
>NW_009953658.1:185989-186416 GCF_000747805.2 Chaetura pelagica | reverse complement strand
TGAGAGGAGGTTGGAGCCAGGGGGGTCGGGCTCTGCTCCCCAGGAACAAGGGACAGGACAAGAGGCAACGGCCTCAAGTTGTGCCAGGGGAGGTTGAGGTTGGATCTGGGGAACAATTTCTCCCAGGGTTGTCAGGGCCTGGCCCAGGCTGCCCAGTCCCCATCCCTGGAGGGCTTTCCAAGCCCTGCAGATGGTGCTGAGGGACACGGGGCAGGGGTGGCCTTGGCAGGGCTGGGGGAAGGGTTGGACTGGAGGATCCTACAGGTCTTTTCCAACCAGAACCATTCTGTAATTTTCTGAGACTTGGTCGTCCTCTCAAGGAGTAATCAGACCTTGGGGCCTCCACAGCAGCTTTCCCAACACGCCCTCCGCCCCAGCACTGACCAGGTGCCCGGTCCTGTCTCCATGTTCCCTCGGCCCCAGCCCT
>NW_009953658.1:177747-185116 GCF_000747805.2 Chaetura pelagica | reverse complement strand
GAGTCGTGGGTTCCTGCTCCGCTGGGGCTGCGTGGCCTGGGTGAATGTCCCTGCATCCCTTCTGTCCCAGCTGGCCCTGATCGCTGCTCCTCTCCAGGGTTACGGACTCCACCTTGGGCAGCCTGGGCCAGGCCCTGACAACCCTTGCCAGGCAGGAATTGTTCCCCAGATCCAACCTCAACCTCCCCTGGCACAACTTGAGGCCGTTCCCTCTTGTCCTGTCCCTTGTTCCTGGGGAGCAGAGCCCGACCCCCCTGGCTCCAACCTCCTCTCAGCAGCTGCAGAGCCAGAAGGTCTCCCCTCAGCCTCCTTTGCTCCAGGCTCAACACCCCCAGCTCCCTCAGCTGCTCCTCACAAGTTCTCCAGCCCCTTCTCCTTCTGCTCCAGCCCCTTCCCCAGCTCCGGGGCCCTTCCCTGGACATGCTCCAGCCCCTCCATGTCCTTCTTGTCCTGAGGGTCCCTGAAGCCCCCAGCCCCTGCCATGCTCTGTCCCTGCAGAGCCCTGCAGCTGCCTGCAGAGCCCCAGGGGTTGGTGAGGCCACCACGTGCCAGGGGAGCACTGCTCAGGGCCACCCTGTGCCAGAGCTGCACCCAGGCTGGCTGCTGGTGGGATCCACATGTATGAGCAGTGCAGCAGGGAGCTGGGAATGGGGCTCTCTCCTGACCCAGGAGACACGGATCTAGAGGGGCCCAAGGTCTCCAGCAGCCTGGCATCCCAACACCGATATTGCATGGACTTGATTTCCCTGCTGTTACTTGAGGAACCTGTGAACACACCGTGCCTGTGGATTGGGCAGGGAAGGTGTGTTTATGTTTCACTCATCAGCATCCAACCTTGCTCATCTGAAGAGGTAGAAAAGGACTGGACTGTGTTCATGTTACTGTAAGAGGTGGTCAGGCACAGGTGGGTGCTGGCAGAGGCATTTCTCTCTGCCCATCTGTTTTGCCATTTCCATTGACTGTGTGTCTGGTTATGTATCCTGCTCTCTGGAATGCAACCTCAGTCTCCTGGACACACTGATGGGAACAGCAGCAGCCACATCCATCAGGCTGGGACAGGACAAGCCTCGTGGGTGTGAGAATCCACCTGATTCAGCTCTAGTGGACCTGAAAGGAGGAATCTCCCACATTCAGCCATCTGCTGGATCTGCTGCTGTGTGACAGAACAGGGAAGGAAACCCAATGAACTGCAGCTGGGAGCACAGGGCTGGACAGGGAGCAGCCCTGGCTGGGCTGTGGAACAATGGGAGGGCTGGCCCTTGGACTCACTGTGCAGCAGCTCGACTGCCTGATAGCAGGAGTGCAGGAAGGATGAAGGCTCAAAGCTTTATAAAAAAAAAAATCTTTAGTGTTTGTTGCTCTAACCAGCCCCAGAAATCTGGAGCAAAGGGAATGTGGGTCTGGGGCTTAGGCAGATGGGGGATCCTCTTCAGGGCAGCTCTCCTCTTTATCTGACAAATTTTCATTCTTCTTCTGCAGGTCAAAGCTCTGGAAAGGAGCAGGACAAGGAGCTGCTGAGAAGCATGAGAACAACAGCAACATAGCTGTGGTTCTTTCAACTTTGGTCTAGGGCAGCAGGCGCTCTTCAGAGGGTCACCACCTCAGCCCTTCCAGGCTAGACACCAGCAGCACACAAACACCAGGGTGCCATCAGCATAAGGCACATCTTTCTATGCCTGCAAAGTTCCACCCTTTGCCACAGGCTCTTGTTTCCCTGGGGGAAGAAAAAGCAGAGCTGCAAATCACTCATCAGGAATGCAGTAGAGACTTTCTTACCTCCAGTTCCCGCAGGACCTCGTCCATGAAATCTCCTGAGTTCTGTTTGTAACCAACAGCCAGTTTGATGGCATCATTGAAGACCTGATGAGAAGAATGCTTGTCACTCCAAGTAAGGAGCACCAGGTTTCTGTAACATAGCAAACTATTCCCCCATCCCAAGAGAAAAAACAAAAACAACCTCTGCAGCTACCTATAGATACCCAGACCTCCCAAGCAGATGTACTAGCCCGTTCTCTGCTCTCTGAGCCTACAGCCATCTCCATGTCCTTGGGCTGAAGGGGTCTCATAGGTGCTGAGCCAAACAGCTGTGCTTTACCTTCACGACGTTGGTGCCATCTGCAGCAGACACGAAGTAAAAGGGCAAACTGAACTTCCGGGCAAAGTTGAAGCTCTTCTGGGTCACCTTCATATCCGCTGGGGGCAAAATAAGACGTGGTCAGTGAGACACTGCTGTGGGCAGGACACCAAGGCAGGCAGGAGTGGTGGGACAGGTGGAGAGCAGAGCCCCACAGAGCTGTCCAGGCCTCCTCACTGTAGTACAGGGCTAGGAGTGTCCTCCCCAGAAGCTGCAGGGCTTTAAGAGCAATAACATCAGCAAACCCTTGATGAGAAGACACAGAATGAAAGAGTCCTTGTCACCTGCAGAGGAAGGGGAACGATTTTGCCAGCAGGTGTATTCAGACACTTGAGTAGAAGAGTCCTAGGAACCTGCAGGCTAGATTAGCAACACAAAGGCAGCCCCTGACTGTGTCTAGGGAAGCCACAGGATGGGATATGCTCATTTTCCAGCAAGACATCCTGCAGTTTTAAACTAGGTGCTGCTCCAATCAGCTTTTGAGTTCTTGCTGGATGAAACGGTCAGTGTGGTAAGGGCAGAATTAGAAGGATATCACTTGAATTAAAAAATGGATCAGAATTGTATTTTTAATTGCTAGTAAAACAAGAACTTTGAGTCAGCATGCAAGGTCAGCAGGGTCCCAGCCATTGGTCTGGTAACACCTAGCCCTGGGGGACCAACACTCAGAACTCCCTTGGACCTCACAGAGGAATGACATGCTTTCTCAGCAGGTCAGAAGAGAATCACATCACAGTCTTGAGAGGCTGAAAGAAGATCTACTCACCATCGATTTTGTTGGCCACCACAATGCAAGGGATCTCTGGGCGAAATTCTCTCAGCTCCTTATACCAGCTGTTTAAGTTCTTGTAGGTGACTTTCCGCTGCACATCAAACACCTTTGGAAAAGGACCAGCTGCCCTGGGGCCAACAGCACGACAGCTGCTGACCAGCCCACTGCACCAAACACAAGTACAGAGCCTCCCCAGGAGGACATCAACAAAGGAAACTGTCCTTTGTTGGAAAGGATGAGAGAGAAAAGGGGGAACATCCAGGAAGCCTTGAAATGTGCAGCCTGCCCATTTCTTTGCACAATGCAGGAATCAGCTCCTCCCTTCCCCTTGTACTGTGTGCACTGTGACAACACTCTGTCACCCAGGCAGTGCACAAGCACTGGGCAAGATCTGCTCTGACAGGCAGGGCCAGGGGTAAGGCTCCTGTTTTAACCATTAAACTATCAGTGAAGTTGACTGATCACAGAATGACAGAATTGTCAGGGCTGGAAGGGACCTCTGGAGATCACCCAGTCCAGCCCCCCCTAAAGCAGGATCCCCTGGAGTTCATCACCCAGGGCTGCATCCAGGGGGGTTGGAATATCTCCAGAGAAGGAGACTCCACACCCTCCCTGGGCAGTCTGTCCCAGGGCTCTGTCACCCTCACTGCAAAGAAGTTTTCCCTCCTATTTCCATGTCACTTCCCATGTTCCAGCCTGTGCCCGTTGCCCCTCGTCCTGTCCCTGGGCACTGCTGAGCAGAGTCTGGCTCCATCCTCCTGCACCCACCCTGAGACACCTGGAGGCATTAAGAAGGTCTCCCCTCAGCCTTCTCCTCTCCAGGCTGAGCAGTCCCAGCTCTCTCAGCCTTTCCTCATCAGGGAGATGCGCCAACCCCCCAGTCATCTTTGATGTCCTCTCCTGGACTCTCTCCAGCACTTCCCTGTCTCTTTTGAACTGGGGAGCCCAGGACTGGATGCAGGATTCCAGATGTGGCCTCACCAGGGCAGAGCAAAGGGATGATTCTCATAAGTGATGAGAAATAGTGGGAAGTTAGAACAGCAGCACAACCCAGGAGACCCAAGTGGGTTCAGAGTCAGGAAGCAAGAACACTTTGAGCAATAGATGGGGAGTGCAAAGTACACTCATAGAAAAGGCAGAAGACCAGAGAGGACTGTCGTGTGGTAACTCTGCAGAACTTGCCAGAGCAGTCTTTGCTGCATAACCCACCAGCCACATCCCAGAAGAAAGAAGGAATCCCCTCTCTCTGGCAGCCCCCCTGGCAGTCAGTGGTACATACCCCCTCACTGGAAACAGTGACAAAAATGAGGAAATTCAGCAAACAGCAAAGCCAGGGGACACAGTCAGAGTGCTGTTAGGCAAGACAAGAGAGAGCTAAACATGCCAAACTACATGGGGTTTATCTGGTGTGGGAAGAAAGCAAAGTTTTTAAACCACTGGCAGAGATAAGAAATACAAGGCAGCATAATGATGCAAAGTGACAAACAAACAATGACAGCTGGAACTGGCACCAGCCAAAGCGCCACCAGCCGAGACACTGCCCTTACCATGATACAAGCATGGGCCTTGTGGTAATAGGATGCATGCATGCTCTGGAACCTCTCCTGTCCAGCTGTGTCCCAGAAGTCTGTAAGACACAAACCCCAAGCTTAGAGTGACACAACTTGCCAAGTTCTGTTTTCCTCACAGCTCAAACCCAGGAAGCAAAGCCCAGCCCATCTACTCAGGGTCACAAACGAGGTTTCACATCACTGAAACATCTGAAACATTTCAGGGCTAAGAGATTATGCAAAACTAGGTCCTTTTCTTAGCCAGGCTTAGCTGTGAGTTGTGCTGACATTCAACATTGCACACTCAACCCTTTCAGCAAAGAAGTAATCCACAGACATGACTTACAAAGGACAGTGAGACCAAGCCAATCATAAGTGCAAAGAGGGATAAGAATGTGTGGCACTTTGTCACTAGAGATGACCACAGGAAACAGAATCTAAACATCTGGAAAGGGCTTGATTTAGGACGCAGGGATGAGCAGCCAGGGGCCTGCACAGATGTTCCATCTCCTTTCCCAGACAGTCTAACTCTGCTCTTCCCAGGACACAGCTCCTTCTCAAGCCACAAAGGGTGAGTTAGCCTGAGATAGGTCTCAGTTCCTGACATACCTCCTAGACTGGGTGGGTATCATGAAGGACACCTGAACAGTCATCAATATTTTGGCTACTTTTTCTGTTTGTGTGTTTCAGGTAGAGATCTTCCCCTCCTCTGACTGGATTTGTAGGCTAGTACTTGTGTCTTATTTGTTGTATAAATGTACACAGCTTCAACCAAGAGCCACCAGATGTAGTTACTTCTGTCAGCCAGGCTGAAGCATGTCAAAACACCTAAAGCTGAACAGGACACTCTCCTTAGTGTCCACTTTGCATTGAAATTAGTTTCTGACTGGACACTGTGTCAGACTTGCAGGATGGTGACTTCTTAAACTGCCCAAAATACAGACAAGTGCTCATCAGACCACAGATTTAATTCCTTTTGGGTAGTTTTGCCTCACTGCTAAAGTTGCCTGGTTCTTTTAATGAGACATTTCAGAATCCTCACTTGCAAGGAAAAAAAGAGGTGCCAGTGACCACAACCTACTGCACGTCCCTAAACTAACTTCCCAAACAGCTGCCATGAGAGGACTTGCCATGGCTTCTTGGAAAGCATTGTTTTTATTAGCAAATCCTCCAGATTTGCTGTTATTCGCCTGTTATACGCCATGTCACTCCAGAACAGGAATTTATCAAATTTAAAATCCTTGGGAAAAAATAAGATTCACAAAGAGATGCACCCCATTTTAATGCAATCCTATCTCTACCAAACAGAGTTTGGTGATGGCCACTAAAAGTACCTCAGCAGAGTAAAAATTAAACTAGCAGAGACAGTGGTAATTCTGCACAATTTTAAGTTGTCAGACCAAACTACCTGCCTTGACACATCAGACTTCATGACAGGTCTTCTCTACAAGGTGGCTTGGATGATCAGTCTTATGTTCATAAACATATGACCCTGTCCAACTTGGCCTTGGACACTTCCAGGGATGGAGCACCTACAGCTTCTCTGGGAAACCCGTGCCAGTGGCTCCCGAGTGTCACTACCCTCACTGTAAAACTTCCTTATGTCCAATCTAAACCTGACACCTTTCAGTTGAAAAACACCACCCCTGTCCTGTCGGAACAGGCCCCGCCAAGAAGTCTGTCTCCATCTTTCCTGCAGGCCCCCTTTAACTGCTGAAAGGCCACAATAAGGTCTCCCTGGAGCCTTCTCTTCTCCAGGCTGAACAACCCCAGCTCTCCCAGCCAGTCTCCACATGCCTGTCTTCATGTGGCAACGTCCCCTTGCCACAAAGGAGGCCAATGCTATCCTGGGGTGTTAGGCAAAGCATTCCTTCACTTCTGCTTAGGACTGGTGAGGCCACATCTGGAGTACTGTGTCCAGCTCTGGGCTCCTGCGGTCAGGAGAGAGACATGGACATGCTGGAGAGAGTCCAGCAAAGAGCCATGAAGATGGCCAAGGGACAGGTACACCTCTCCTGTGAAGAAAGGCTGAGAGGGCTGGGACCCTTCAGTCTAGTGAAGAGAAGGCTTGGGGGGGTCTGAAAGAGTAGTTTTGGTTGGCAGGGACCTTTAAAGGCCATCTAGTCCAACCCCTTGCAGTGAGCAGGAACATCTTTGACTAGATCAGGTTGCTCAGAGCCCTGTCCAACCTGACCATGGATGTTTCCAGGGATGGGGCATCCTCCACCTCTCTGGGCAACGTGGACCAGTGTCTCACCACCCTCAGCATAAAAAATTACTTCTTTATGTCTAATCTAAATCTTTCCTCTGAAGGAAGAGTGTAAAGAAGATGGACCCAGGCTCTTTTCACTGGTGCCCAGTGATAGGACCAGAGGCAACAGGCACTAACTGAAACACAGGAGGTTCCCTCTGAACATCAGGGAACACTTTTTTCCACTGTGAGGGTGACTGAGCACTGGCACGGGCTGCCCAGGGAGGCTGTGGAGTCTCCATCCTTGGAGATGTTCAAAAGCCATCTGGACATGGACCTCGGCAGCTGTGCAGGGTGTTGGACGGGATGAGCACTGGAGGTCCTTCCAAGCTCAGCCATTCTGTGATCCCTTCACCCCCCATTTCCCTGCCCACACACCAGCTCGGCACCCCCCTGCCCCCCGCAGGGGTCTCCCTGCCCTGTTTCTGGGTCCCTGCAGCGCTGCAGCCGCCACCGCCCCTATCGCTGTCTCCGTACCCCGCTTCACCCCAGCCCGGCCCCACGGAACGCCCAGCCAGGCCCTTCCCACTTACCCACCAGCACGTCCTGCCCGTCCACCCGCGCTCGGTGCTTGTAGAGAGTCAGGGCGAAGGTGGAGAGCTGCTGGGGGCGGCTGCGCGCGCGCTAAGGACCGACCCGAGCTCAGCGCGGCCCCGCCCGCC
>NW_009953658.1:175445-176816 GCF_000747805.2 Chaetura pelagica | reverse complement strand
CCCACCATCCACACCAGGTCCCACCCCTGCTCCCAGCACGAGCTCAGCATGCTGGGGGGGACACTGGGAGGGCAGGGGGTTGGGGAATGGGTGAGGGGTCTGGGAGGAATTTTTCTGTTCGTTGTTTGGTTTGGGGAGGGGTTTTTGGGATGGGTCTATTTTTATTTTTAAAAAAAAATTCATGTCTGGAACAAAAGTCAAATTTTCTATAAAGGCTTTTTTTGTTTGTTCTTTTTGCAAGCATCTGATGGTCATAGGGTAGGTTTCCACTAAACCATTCTCTGCTGGCTGTTTGAGTAAGGTACCCCTGGGACCTGGTACCACCAGGACTCAGACTGTCCCTTGTCCCTAAGGATGGTGGTTACCAAACCTGCCGGGGAGGGAGAAGGGGAGGGGAAGGCTCCTCACCAACTGTGTCTTCCAGGGACAGGATTTTTAGTGAGTGTGGTTGGTTGTGCCAAGCTTGGTGCCTCCTGTCCCCTGCCCCAGCAGGAGAAGGGTCCAGAGAAGGGCCATGAAGTTGATGGGAGGGCTGGAGCAGCTCTGCTCTGGAGCCAGGCTGGGAGAGGTTGGGGGTTCAGCCTGGAGAAGAGAAGGCTCCAGGGAGATCTTAGAGCAGCTTCCAGTGCCTGAAGGGGCTCCAGGAAAGCTGGGGAGGGGCTTGGGACAAGGGCAGGGAGGGATGGGAGCAGGGGGAAGGGTTTCCAGCTGGCAGAGGGAGCTGGAGCTGAGATGGGAGGGAGAAATTCTGGGCTGTGAGGGTGGGGAGAGCCTGGCCCAGGTTGCCCAGGGAAGCTGTGGCTGCCCCATCCCTGGGGGTGTTGAAGGGCAGGTTGGATGGGGCTTGGAGCAGCCTGGGCTGGTGGGAGGTGTCCCTGCCCATGGCAGGGGTGGGACTGGATGAGTTTTTATGTGACTTCAGCCCAAACCCTTCTGTAGTTTATAAGTGTGAAGGAGCTTTGCCCTTTTGTAACCTTTTCTGCTTCTTCTCTTCTCTGGTCCTTTTCTCAGTGGCCCCATGTGGGCTTATATCCTGGCCCATGAGGATGCTGTTCCTCTCTGGAGATCCCTGATGGGACCCACCAAAGTCTTCCAAGCCCGAAACTCTGTCCCCAGCTCCATCCGAGGAGCCTACGGCCTGACAGACACCAGGAACACCACACATGGCTCAGGTAGAGCTGCTTCCGGGGCTGTTCCCGTGTCGCTCCCCGCGCGGGGGCCGCAGCCGGTGATTTGCTTCTTGTGCAGCCCCCCGGGCCCTTTGGGATGGAACCACCTCGTGGTGCCCGGCTGGCATCACCCATGCTCTTGTCCTGTTTTCTGCCAGATTCGCCAGCTTCAGCCAGCAGAGAAATTGCCTTTTTCTTCCCT
>NW_009953658.1:167015-175432 GCF_000747805.2 Chaetura pelagica | reverse complement strand
GGGACCTGGGGGGCCGGGGGCTCTGCTGGGCTCAGGAGGGCCGGGGGCTCTGCTGGGCCTGCCCCTCGGCCCGAGCTGGAGACACCGTGGGTGTAGGGATGCGGGGGGGGGCAGGACCTAGTGTGCTGCCCAAGGTCGTGTCGCTCACATGGCAGGCGAGTCCTGGGGCACTTCTCCAGTAGCAGCGCTGCAGCCTGGTCCAGAGGTCTGGCCACGCAGTTCACTGGTCCCTCACGTGTTCCATTTGGAGGGGGGTTTGCACTAGATGATCTTCAGAGGTCCCTGCCAACCCCTACCATTCTGTGATTCTGTGATAGGAGCAGTACAGGCAAGGAGTTCATCAAGGGTCAGGGGAAAAGGGATTGCTAGTTCCCATCAAGATGTGTTTGGCTGTGCTGATAGGGGGCCTCAGATCCTTCATATTTACTCTGCTCCCCCTGTCCCTGAAGGAGAAAGGAAGGGGAAAAGTATATGAAACAGTGCAGTGGTAAAAAGAGCAGTCTTAACTCTCCTGTCCTGGCTTCTCTGCACCTGCCCAGCTGGGAAATGAGGTTGTCCTTAGTGTTGTGCTGTGGTTGGTGTGGAGCACAGCTGGACGCTGCTCTCCAGAGGAGCTCGCTGCTCCAGAGGAGAACTCTGCTCTCTTGGTTCCCTCTGGGCAGGCAATCGAAGCTGCAGGCAGGTCTGGAGTCCATCCTGTGTGGGGTAGGAGAGCAGACCAGATGTGCATGCACAAACCAAGATTCACTGTAAATAGTAAAAGATGTGTAAAAATATACTAAATGTCACATACTGGATTACCCAACTGTTGGGATATCAGGGTAGCAAAGCAATAAGACATTTTAGCAGCAGAATACAAAAATAACCAATAACTAGCACACAAAGACTTAACTGAGTGCTGGTAACTTGTGCACAGATCTAGAACAATGACTGAAATACTACCTCAAAGCTGCACGGCAGGACGACTGCAGTCTTCTGTCTTACGTTTAAAAGGATCCTCAAGTCTTCAAGTGCCAAAGCTTAAAAGTTCCAACTTTCCTGAGCTTTTTAAAGCCAGCTAATGAAGATACAAATAGGAATTCGTAGACGGAGGGACCTGACACTTCTTACCCTTCCTATGGGTGCAGCAGGGCATCTGTTTCTCTCAGCCTCCTGAGGAGTGGCCACTCGGGCAGGCATCTTTGCAGGAGGGGAGATGATCCATCACACCTTCCCAGGCAAGTGAAAATGGAGTCTCTCTGACCAAAGATGGGACCACCAGGCTTTTGTAGAATAAAGAGACTGACTGCTGTTGTGTAACTCCATAGCCATACCTCCAGAATTCCCTATGGGAGAGCAAAGGGAACCAGAGGAAAGAACCAAGAAAGCCCTTTTCCTCACTGAGCGAATTCTTTATCAACCTGTTCCAATTGTCTCCGTTTGGCCTGGCTGGGGCCTGGCTGAGCTCCCTGGGCTGCACGGGAGAGCAGCCAATGTCCAGACGTCAACTCGGCCTTCTCTTTCTGCTTCCAAGGGTGTTACCAGTGCAGTTTGTCATGCCTTCCCTCTTCTTTCCCTTGGGAGCCCCCAGCTCCAGGCTAAGGAAAGTGAAACAGAGACAGAGCAACTGGATCACAGAGGGAAACTGAGGCACAGTCACGGAGGCAGCGCTTTGCTGCAGGAGAGTCATGTTCTTGTGGAGCATCTTCTGCTTAGTGCTTGTAGGTTGCATGGGGCATGAGATCACTAGTTCTGGTGCAACTTGGTAGTGGCTGTTAGAGCTGTGGATCTCTTGAATCCCTAATATAAAGCCAGGGGAGTTAACGTGAGTGCTGGTGACCTCCCTGGCTGATGGATTTCTGTGAGGAGCTCTTATGTTGAGCCTTGTAGCAAAATAGCAGCAGCTCAAAGGCTTTGTTACCTACAAACTGATTGGGCCCTGAAGCACAGAGTTCCATGTCCTGTGTACATTATATGGACAAAGTCATTTAATTACCCAGAGAATTGATAAAATTATTATATGGTGGTGCTTGAGGACTTGGTTTTGAGGTACAGGGCAAGGCTCTGACCTGCTTATTTATGTTTTTCTCCTGTTTGATGTAATTTGAGACCCATTCCTGTATGAGTTTTTAATACATTTAAACTGTCCCTGTTAAGAGCTTCTCACAACACTGATTTTTTTTTTAAACTGAGGTGCCATGTCGTATGGAGTGAATTTCTTTCAGGTCATGTCATGTGCCCCACGTTGGTGACGCCCCTTTGACCTGCCCATGGGACCAGGTGTTTGCAGGAGCTGTGACTGGCACCCACCTGGCTGGCTACTGAGGCCAGTGCGTGAGTGTGTCACAGATAAAAAGCAGGTTAATCCTGGACTAGTTTAGGACAACTATGTGGAACATAAGGCATTTGATTGAAAAATGTTCAGTTGGAAGTGCTGCATAGAACTTGGTGAAATAAACCCACATTTCTGTTCCCTCCTTCCTACTGAATGAGATGGAAAGCAGTCATTGTTTTGTTCCAGCTGCAGACCAAAAGGATCTGTGCAGTGTTTCTCATTTTTCATTGCTGCTATTTTCACCAGCAGTGTCCAGTGGGGATCTGCCTGTGATGGGGGGGGTGTTGATGTGGCTTAGTGGGGCAGTCTTCCCTCTGAACAGTGAGCAGCTGAGTCACCATCACTTTGCTGCTAGTTGTCACATCCATGGTAACATCTCTGGTTCACAAAGGCTGCACCTGAGTAGAGGTTGTCAAAACTGTGCAGTCCCATTTCCCTAGATAGAATGTTTATTTTGCAAATGTAAAAATGTTCTGCAAGCTCTATTGGGAGATCTGGTACTGAAATATGTGGTGTTAGATGCAGGAGATCATGTCAAAAACTGTTTAATATCAAAGGAAGCCTTTGCATTTATGGGATGACAGCAGAAGCTCTCTGGTTTGAGGACTCTTACAAAAGTGGGGGTTTTCTCTCTGTTTATTTCCCCTTGCTTTACAAGTGTTCAAGAAATGTTTTTTAACTTTTGTAGATTCTTGGTATCTGTTTTGCAAACACCTCCTGCTGCCTCTTGGTCCTGTGGTGAATCACCTTTGATTTTGTAACTTCCAATGGCTTTAATTTTAAACAATAATTTCTACCCTTTGTCACTTTTCTTGCTCTCCCTTTCCCTAATCTATCTTTACAAACAAGTTGAAACCTCACATTTTTTGATTGATATATTTTTCTTACACCCAAGTCAAACCTTTCTTAAGAAATCTTGGCCATGCCTGGCACGTACTACTTCATTTTCATAAAGATTTGCAGTTGCTTTATTGGAGCTCCAAACATTATGTTGTAAAATAATAAAGACAGTTACTGAAATGCTGGTTTACCTTAAATTTGTGATGTCTGCAGCAATCTGAAGCACAGTAGGCATTTGTATTCTGGTAGTTTTCTTCTTACTAATGCTGAAGTGTCTTCTGCCTGTTTCATAAAATCTTAGAATCACAGAATGGTGAAGGTTGGAAGGGACCTTAAAGACCATCAGGTTCCAACCCCCCTGTTGTGATCAGGGACACCCCAAACTAGACCAGGCTGCACAAGCCTCATCCAACCTGGCCTTGAACATCTCCAGGGATGGGGCAGCCACAAACTCCCTGGGCAACCTGTTCCAGCACCTTCCCTCATGATGAAGAATTTCTTCCTGATGTCCAACTTAAGTCTCCTCTCTCAGTTTAAAACCATCATGCCTTGTCCTATCACTACCCTCTCTGGTGAAAAGTCCCTCCCTATCTTTCCTGGAGCCCCTTCAGGCACTGGGAGCTGCTCTAAGGTCTCCCTGGAGCCTTCTCTTCTCCAGGCTCAACACCCCAACTCTCCCAGCCTGGCTCCAGAGCAGAGCTGCTCCAGCCCTTGGAGCGTTTTCATGGCCTTCTCTGGATCCTCTCCAGCACCTCCATGTCTCTCCTGTGCTGAGGGCTCCAGAGCTGGACACAGTACTCCATGTGGGGTCTCACCAGAGCAGAGGGGCAAAATCCCCTCCCTGGCCCTGCTGGCCACACTGTTGTTGCAGCCCAGGACACAATTGCTTCTCTGGGCTCCAGTGCTCACTGGTGGCTCATGTTGAGCTTCTCATCTCCCACCCCCAGGTCCTCATCAGGGCTGCTCTCCAGCCATTCTCCCCCTAGCCTGGATCTGTGCCTGGGGTTGTGCCAACCCAGGTGCAGGACCATGCACTTGGCCTTGCTGAAATGCATGAGGTTGGAATTGGCCACCTCTCCATCCTGTCCAGGTCCCTCTGGATGGATCTCTTCCCTGTCGAGTGTCACCTCACCGTACAGCTTGGTGTCAGCAACTGGCTGAAGGTGCATCAGTCCTGTCCAGATCACTTGGCACAGATGTGTGGTCTCTTGTTAGTCTGGAGGCTGTTGAACCACAGTTCTTCCTGTTTACCCTTAGGTGTTGTGTGGAAATACAGGAGCCAGTTTTGTTTTGATCTGGGCTATTTTGGATGGAAGAGGAGCAAATAAAAAAAAATCTGGCTAATAAAAGTACTAGATAGTCAATGGGGAACCTAATGCAAAGATGTTAGAATGCAGGGACAGTTCATGTCCTGGATGTGCCAGTATCAGGCTGAGGATCTGATTAAGTGATGGAAGCTGATTTTGCCTGGAATCTGCCAGGGCTTTGAGCTGTGTGCCATGCTGATGTGGTTGTTTTGCCTCTGGATTCAAAAGAAGCCCATGGAGCAGGTGGATCAGGATGTAGGCATCAGCACAGTCTGTCGTGTGATTTTTCTTGCTTGTGCTTCTACCTTGGCAAGCCCAAGGTTAAGTTTGATTAGTAAGTCCAAGTCTAACCCCTACTTGATCTGTCTTGGGCTTAAGGTGGGAGATGGTTAATTTGCTGTGATATGGAAAAAAAGACATGGTCTGTTCTTTGTGCAGTTTGATGTTCTCTTTGTTCTTCCTGTCCTTTACATACAGACTTTAGGTTCTTGAGCACTGCAGTGCTTGGAGCTAATGAGAGACTTTGGAAGGGACCTTTAAAGGTCACCTAGTCCACCCCCCTGCCATGAGGCAGGGATATCTACAACCAGATCAGGTTGCTTAGAGCCCCTTCCAACCTGGCCTGGAGTGTCTCCAGGGATGGGGCATCTCCCTCCTCTCTGGGCCAGTGTCTCACCACCCTTACAGTAAAAAAATGTATTCCCTGTGTCTAGTCTGAATCTCCCTTCTTTTAGTTTAAACCATCATCCCCTTGTCCTGTCACTACAGGCCCTACTAAAAAGTTGTTCCCCTCTTCCTTACAGGCCCCCCTTTCATTGCTGAAAAGCTGATAAGGTCTTCCTGGAGCCTTCTCTTCTGCAGCGTGAGCACCCCCAACTCTCAGCCTGTCTCCAGAGCAGAAGCTGCTCCAGCTCTTGCATCATTTTTCTGGTCTCCTCTGGACCATCCCCACAGCTCCATGTCCTTGTTGTGCTGAGGACCACAGAGGTCCCAGTAAAGGCCAGGGGTATCAAACTGCCCTTCATACCTGTAATAACCTTCCATACCTTTTAATACTTCACAACTTTGTATTTTTTTTTGCCCAGAGTGTGACTATTCCAGAGATGCGAAGTCTTCATGGAACAAAGACATTCTTTCACCGTGTCTCATTCTGCTGCTTCTGTGTAATGATGCTGTTGATCACAGCAGATGTCAACATCTTCAAAGTTACTGCACAAGAGACTGCCTCAAACTTTTAATAGTCCCCCTTGTGCCGTGGTTACAAGTCTCAAAAAACAGCCTGGATGAGAAAGTGAAGTGTTCCAGGCTATGATTAATTGGCACTGAAACCCTTGAGCCTTGTCTCTGTGGAGAGAAGCCTGTGGGGAACTGGTACCAGGGGGACCAACTGGGAACAAGAAAACTCTCAAACTTCAGCCTTCTATTTAAAGCATCTTATTTAAAGTGCACTAATTGGCCCCAGGGGCAGATGATGCCCAAGACTGGGCACGGCCTGGGTGAGGAGCCCTAGGGGGCTGCAGGAGGATGGAACTGGCCACGGGAGGAACAGGGATGGGGTAGCAGGTGCCATCACTGTCCCGGAAGTACTAGAAACCAGTCACTAGGCAGAAGTGCAGCTCATTGGTGACAGGAAAGGATTTCTGTATCTCTTGAGAGCAAGTTGACCGGGAAGGAGCAGTGACCCTGGGGCTGGTGCCAGGGCCTCGCTTTCCCTTTCCCAGACTCTGTGCAGGGCTGGACCTGCCTCAGGCCCCCAGTGCAGGGTAACACCTCAGTCTGCACTGCATGAGCCTGGGGGCTGAGTTTGTGCATGCTCAGCCCATGATGAACACAAGTGAATTGGGTCAGTGTTGGTCAGATCTACAGATCAACTCCCATTGCCTTTTTCACAAAATCACAGAATTTTTGGAGTTGGAAGAGACCTTAAAGTTCATCAAGTTCCAACTCCCATGCATGAGCAGGGACATGTTCCACTAGAACAGGTTGCTCAGAGCCCCATCCAACCTGCCCTTGAACACCTCCAGGGATGGAGCCCCCACAACATCTCTGAGCAGCCCATTCCAGTGTTTCACCACCCTTACACTGAAGAATTTACGCCTGATTACCTAGAATATGGACACGAGGGCTCAATTAGACTGAATCAAATCTTGAGACAACCCAATTTTCTTCAGTAAAAAAAAGAGATCTATTTTTTTAAAAAATAAATAATGAAGTGTTAGGAGGAAAAAAGTTAGACAGAAATTCATTGCCCCTTCTGTCCTGTCTTGGGTGGGACAAACTGGAAATCCCAGATTTTGCTTATTCTTGTTTTTTGTCTGTTCTGGATAAGAGGCAACTCTGGCAACTGGGACAAAACAAAACCCCCAAAACAAACAAAGAAACAAATCCAAACAAAAAACCCCAAAGTAGACTTTGAGGAAATCAATGGTAAAAACAATCAAAAAACTCTCTAAAATACTGTTCTTTAAAAACCTGACGAGAATTTAATTTCAGAAATCAGACTTGTGCCGGTAGAAAGGAGGCCCTGGTGAAGGAGCCATGAGCGCAGCTTGCTCAGGGCTGTGTCCAGGAGTGCTGAATATCACCGAGGACAAAGAGTCCATGGCCTCTCAGGACTTTGATCCAGTACCTGAAGGATTTCTCCCTGATGTCCAGTGAAGATGTCTCCTGTTGTTTCTTCTCATCTTGGTGGGCAGCGAGCCAGATGCCCTGGAAGCAAAGGTGGCCAACAGCACCCTGGGTTGTGTGAGCAGACCCAGAGAGTGGAATGAGGGTTATGGCCTCTGCTCATTACTTCTGAACTCACATCCATATGCTGCCTCCAGTGCTACTTTCCCTAAAACAACACAGCAGTGAAGTCAGAAGAGTTCCATGGAGAGCCACCAAGGTGGTCAGGGCTGGAGCACCTGCTCTGTGAGCAGAGGCCAGGCTTGGTCAGCCTGCTGTAGGGATGGGCTTTGGAACAACAGCTGTCCAAATGAGCACTGACAGGCTCAAGCCATGACCATTTCCCTTGCTTAAGTGCTTTGTGGTCCTTTCAGTTAGGAACTTTTCCCTAATATCCAATCTGAACTTCCCCTGCCTCAGCTTTAAATAATTCCCTCTCATTTTAGCATCAGATATCAGAGGTAAACCAGCAGCTCCCTCTCCACTTCCCCTTCTGAGGAAGCTATAGACAGCAAGGTCTCCTCCAAGCTGAATTACAGAATCACAGGATGGTCAGGGTTGGAAGGGACCTCTGGAGATCATCTAATCCAACCCCCTGCCAGAGCAGGATCTGCTAGAGCAGATCCCACAGGAACATGTCCAGGCAGGTTTGGGATGTGTCCAGGGATGGAGACTCCTCAGCCTCCCTGGGCAGCCTGTCTCAGTGCTCGGTTAAACCTAAGCATCCTCACTTGCTCCTCACAAGTCATGGCCTCATGTCCTTTCACCATCTTTGCTGCCTTCCTGTGGACACATTCTAGTATTCCTACATCCTTCTCACATTGTGGAGCCCAGAGCTGCACGTGGTACTTGGGGCTCAGTTAAGTACCATGGGACAATGGCTCCTTCCACTTGGATGTAAGGAACACCAATCACTCTGAGGCTCATTTCATGGTGAAGCACAGTCTCAGAGGTGGGATCTCAGGCCTCGGAGGTTTCCCAGACCTGATGGGTACAGCCCAGAGCAGCTTTGTCTAACCATGGAGCTGACTGTGTTTTGGGTGGGGGTTGGATCCAGCAAGCAGATTCTTGCCCCCTGAACACCATTAATTGCTTTTTTCTTGTCTCTGTGTCCAAAGGAACATGTGGGACCACCAGTGGAGCAGGGGGGGACAGCATCACTGTTGTGAGCTGTGGCATCAGCAGTGGTGGGTTCTGCTGGAGAAGGCAGCTTTCACCTGGAAGAATTCACCTCTCCAACAAGTAGGGAAACCTGACTTGGAGAAGTTCCCAGTTTTACAAAAGTACTT
>NW_009953658.1:166169-166979 GCF_000747805.2 Chaetura pelagica | reverse complement strand
AGTCAAGAATCTCATTTCCAGAAGTGCTGAGTACTTACAGGAGCTGGGCTCCATCCTTGTGATTGCACAACCAAATTCAGGCATTTTGTTTAGATAACAACTCCCTTAACACGTAAATTCAGGGAAACTCGATTTCTCACTGGACCTCCAAGGCTAGGTCTGATATGGCTCCATAGACCAGAGGAACATACAAACATTGATATTTCTTCTCATAAAGGCTGTCCTGAAGACGTTACCACAGAAAATGGGAATGAATAGCAAGTTTCTGGCATCTGACAGTTTCTGTGTATTTTCATATTTATGCAGTGTTGATGTGGGAGGGGGTTTCTCCAAGTGCTGCCAGCATCTGCCTTCATCTACAATTCTGGGAGAGCAGACAGGTTCTGTTGGGATGCCCCTGATGGTACCACTGAGTTTCTGCATGAGACAAGGGAGTGTTCACCACTGCCACAAGAGAAAGATGCAGTTTGGTGAACCCAAAGCGAATGTCTGTGTCACAATACCCTGTTATCAGGGTCCTTATGCCCTGTCCCTCAATGATACCCTCTTGGACACAGAGGGCTCAGAGGTTCCACTCCGTGTTTTGCAGCCTCAAACCTCCTCTCACATGCATTTTCCCCTTATGGAGGCAGCAGTTTTTTCCACCAGGGTGTTCCTTCCCATGTAGGGTTGTTGCCTACACTTTCCCTGCTTTCCAAATTATGCTCCTCAGCTCCCGATATGGCAACTACAGAAGGGAGCAGCTCCTATTGCCCCATCATCAAGGAACAGAGGTTGCAGAAATACTGCAATGAAGCAATGTTTTATTCC
>NW_009953658.1:159979-166139 GCF_000747805.2 Chaetura pelagica | reverse complement strand
TCCTGCTGCAGAAACAGTCATGTATCAGTCTTTATCTCCATATTGACTCCCTGTTGCAATCTTCACATTTCCCGAGTTCCCCACTGAACATTTCCATGGCTCTGTGTGAGGAACTCCAGCTAAAGCTGCTGTTCCTATCAGGAATGGCCCCAGGCTCAGAGCAGGCAGCATTCACCCTAAATCCAGGTAATCCAGCTGCCTGGCTCCTCATGAGCTCACAAGACTTGGTGCCTTAGCTAAGTCAAATCAGAGCTGCTGCCAGACCAGAGCGTCACCATGGCCAAGTTCTCTCCTAGTCCCCTGGAGAACACTTTCCATCCGCTCTAGAGCCTGGCACAGCCTGGTCCAGGAGGGCACAGTTGTGGTGCAGATACCATGGGGGTCATCTCATGGTTGTGGTTTGCTGCTGCAAGCGTGGCCAGTGGCCACCCCTCCTCACTGCTGTCTCGCTGCTGGCACTGGCCCATGTGGGCACCTCATAGCCCTGTGACAAGTAAAACAGGGTCAGGAAGCAGGACTCAGGGCCCAGGGACTGTTGGTCTCAGCCTCCACAGCCAGACATGCTCCTGTGGCCCAGGGTGGGTCCTGCTGAGCCTGGGCACCCCAAGAGCTGCCACAGGGCTGGAAGAGGAGGCCAGGGCCAGAGAGCTCTGTGGGGTCTGCAGGTGGCACAACCTGGAGCAGAAGGGCAGATTGAGGTGGGTCCTGTGCCAGGAGGGCTTTGTCCCATGGGCTCAGGTCCTACTGGTGTGGGTTGACCTGGGCGGTGCTTTTCTGCTCTGCCACTGAGCAAGAGCTGCCTCTCAAAGCCTCTCCCCCAGGGCCCTGAGGGGTTAAAAGCCTCTCCCTGCTTGCAGCTTGAGGACACACCAGCTTTTCCTCCTGCAGGTAAGACAAAGGGACAGCACCTGGGCACCTTGCTGGGTTTTCCCTCTTACCAAGCTCTGGATACCATCCACTGGATGGACATGAAGGTAAGGGAGGGCTGGGTGGGCAGGACTGCTGCCCGTGGGGGCCAGGGCCTCGCTCGTGGTGGGACCCTCACAGGGGGCCCTATTGGCACCCTACTTGGGGGCAAACCTGGTGCTGGCACCAGGGCTGCTGGGTGGTCTGGGCACGAAAGCAGGCTCTGGCTGCTGGTGGTGCCTCAAAGACAGCAAACCAGTCCTTTTCAAGAGAAATAAAGCCTGTCTTATTGCCAAGGTCCCTCAGTCCAGCCATCACCTCAAACTGGGACTGGGCTCAGTACTTTGGCTCTATGTCCAAGCTACCTGGTCTCCTCACCTGCCTGCAAATGGGATGTGGTGGCTTGGCGAGGAAAGCCCCATCCTCCTGCAAGAGCATCTGGCTCCTCTGGGTGGGCATGGAGCACATCTGGCCTCCGGTAGGAGGAAGAGTGACAGGATGAACCCCAAAATGGTGGAGCTGTGCAGAATGCTCAGTAGCAACTTGAGGCACCCTGCTTCAGGGACTGGTTCAGAGCTGAGTTGGGCTCAGAACCAGCATCACCCTCACACCAGCCAGGGGTGAGGTTGCAACCCTCCTTCTGCCAGGGTGAATGACAGAAACCAGCTGTCTCCCCAGCCCTGAAGACACTGGTGCTCCCTCTCTGTCCCCACCCAGCCTTTCTGGACTGATGAGCAGTGGGCACAGTTGCAGCAGCACTGGGAAATACATGGGAAGTCATTAGTTACCACAAGAAATTACCTTCAGTGCCAGGGAGCTGAGGCAAGGTGGAGACTCTCTCAAGGCTCATTCCTGTGCAGTCCATGGGAGAAGAGAGGGTTTTATACCATATATTTCTCTTTCTATTGAGAACAAAGGGTTTGAATCTGGCATCTCTTGTCCTGTGGCTCTGTCCACTGACTGCTACACTGCTCCAGAGCATGGTGAGAAATTAGGGTCATTCCTCTGCACGACTCCTATGGCTGAACTTGATGTAGCTCCTTGCCTGATCCAGCCTGAATTTGTCAGCATGGGAAGAGCATCATCTGCTCTCCAGAGCTCACTGTCCCTCATGCAGCAGAAAGAATTCCCTGCTGCTGCTGCTGCTGCGAATACAATGCTGTGAACCCACATCAAACCAAGGGCCCATGGGTCCTTCTCTCGAGGTCCCTTCCAGCCCCTAAGATTCTATGATTCTATGATTCTATGGGTGCATGCAAGGGGCTCACACATGTCTTGCTCTGCTCTTCCTTTCAAGTGTTGAGCCCCAGTTGGAGCACAGACAGGGAGCTAACCCCTCCAAGCCTAACCTGTTTATCACTCTGATTCCTGTTCCTCCTCTGAACCAGGCAGGTCCCCACCCTTGCTGGTGTCAGCAGACTCCTGTCTCTGGCTAACAGGTCAGGAGCAAATGCATCCAAGAAGGTCCTGGACAGAACCTTCTCCCACACCTGCACCACAGAGGCATTTGTGCCCCTAATCACCAGCTACCTTAGCACTGTGGAAGCGCACACATACATAATGTTGAATTTATCCAGATCCATCCCTGATGCAGCTGGAGACAGGAGGTGATTCCCAGGGAATGCTGCTGTGGTCTCTCCCAGCTCTCTCCCTTAGGCACTTGCTCGTGCCTGCAATGCTGGGCCAAGCAAGTTGGGCTGCTCCTGCATCCAAATGCTCAGAGCTGTGGCTGGGAGAAGAGTGATGGTGTGAGATTTGCAGACTGTGGGATGACACAGCCCTTATGCCCCTGCCTAGTGTATGCAGAATTAATAACAAAATAACCCCAAACAAGTAAAGAATACATCGACCTAAGAAGTTGCTGGAGAGCTCAGCCAGGTGGTGTTTTCTCAGCCTTGTAGCACCCACATCCAAGATAGAGTAACAGGTTTGGATATCAAAGAGGAAAAGAAGAATTAGTCTTTTGACTGAAAGTTTTCCTCAATATTAAATTAAATATATATATATATATATTGAAAAACTGGACAGTAAAAGAGAAATGAATCAGAACTTAGCTCTTCTGCTTAGCAAACACTGATAGTGATCACAGTGAGTAAGTAGAAGCAAAGAGAAAATACTGTTTGCAAAAAAGAGTCCTTAGTCTAGAAGAGAAAGCTGAAAATTATGAATGAGAAAGAGCTGATGTTTGACCAATCCCAACAGGAGCAAAAGCACACAACTTCTACCAGTGCTTTGGCAGTCTCTTGTGGTAAGTAGCTACCAGAAAAAAATCTCCCAACAGAAGCAGTGAATTCTCCATTGCTCAACCTTTTAAAATCATGACCAATACATAGAGATGTGGTTTGAACCAATAAAATAAAAACAGATTAATGGGTGTAAAGCAAGGGTACCAACCTGAAAGTTAACTGTGCTGTTTAATCTCATGAAGAGCTGTGACAATTGACCTCAGTTGTCCAAAACACACCTAGAAAGAGGAAAGGATTTTTTGGTGGTATTCAGTTTGGTTTTATATAATGGCAATGGGACCTGTCACAGCCATCAGGTGACAGCTTCAATGTTGAGTCCAACCCCCCTGCCATGTGCAGGGACATCTTTAACCAGACCATGTTGCTCAGAGCCTCTTCCAACTTTGTCATTGATGAAGATCTTAAACAGCACTGGTTCCCTGAGGAACAAAACTCATCACTGATCTCCATCTGGACATCAAGCCATTGACCACCTACATCTGGATGAGGCCATCCAGCCAATTCCTTATCCACCCATAAAATCCAACTAAGACAGAAGGATGTTGTGATGGATTGCATCAAAGGCCTTGCAGAAGTCCAGGGAGATGACATTCATGGCTCTTCCCTTGTCCACTGATGCAGTCACTCCATTGTAAAAAGCCACTAGGTTGGTCAGGCAGGACTTGCCCTTAGTGAAGCCATGTTGGCTGTTCTGAATCATCTCCTTATCCTTCATGTGCCTTAGCAGATCTTCCAGGAGGATCTATTCCATGACCTTCCCAGGCACAGAGGGAAGGCTGACAGGTCAGTGGTTCCTGTGGTCTTCCTTTCTACCCTTTGTAAAACTGGGTGTAATGTTTCCTTTCTTCCAGTCACCAGGGACTTCACCTGACTGCCATGACTCTTCAAATATGGAGAGTGGCTTGACAACTATGTCAGCCTGTTCCCTCAGGACTCTGGGGGAGTCATGAGGTCCCATAGACTTGTGTATGTTCAGGTTCTGCAGGCGGTCTCAAACCTGAGCTTCTCTTACAAGGGGCAGGATGTTGCTGCTCCAGTTCCTGACCTGCAGCCCACCCACTCAGGACCTGTGGGAAGAGAGGTTGCCAGTGAAAACAGAGGCAAAAAGTTGAGTCTCTCCGCCTTCTCCCCAGCATTGGTACCACTTTGCCAGTTGTGTGCATCAGGCAGGACACTTTCTTTGACCTTCCTCTTCTGGCTGACATACCTGTAGAAGCCCTTATCATGACTCATGCATCTCTTGCCAAGGTCAGCTCCAGCTGCTCCTTGACCTTCCTGACCCTGTCCCAACACAACCCTGTCCTCTTCTCAGGATCCCTGCTCCTGCTCCCACTGCCTGTGCAGTTCCTTCTTGCCCTTTATTCTGACCAGCAGGTCCTGACTCAGCCATGCTGGTCTCTTGCCTTTCTGTGCTGATTCCTTACACCTGGGGATCAAGGGCTCTTGCGCCCTGTGGAAAGTATTCTTAAAGATCTGGCAGCTCTGGTCTGCTCCCTTGTCCCTAAGGGCGGTTTCACAGGGGGTCTTATTGACTAAGTCCTTGAACATCTCCTGAGGCAACCGAATGGAGCCAAACAAGCTGCCTGGGGAGAAGAGGATTTTACTATGCACAGTCCCAAATCACCCGTGGATCCCCAAGGTGCCTGTACTGTCATGCAGCCACAGACCACCCTAGTGCTTTCCAACTGCCCTGGTGCTTTCCAGCCTTTGCCTTCTTACTTTCATAAGCTTCAGCCTCCTAGACCCTTTTCCTCACCCAGCCAAGAGTAGCTCCTGGTTTCAGATGGGCTAGGTGCAGTGTGTGCCTGTGCTGAGTGCTGGCTGGGATGAATCTGCACCCCAAGACAAGGTGACTGCAGGTGGTTTCTAACCTTTTCTCAGCCCCATTTCTGCAGCAGAAGAAATGCTGAACCAGGCTGTATTTGTACACCAAAGCATCTGGCCTATTTCTGCTGGGCTTCATGGCACTTGCCCTGGCCTAAAGCACCAACCAAGCACCACTTTCATCAGCCCTTGGCTGAGGTTTATAAGCAATAAGTGCTTCCCCATGTCTTGCTCATCATATGGACACAGCCATCATAGCTTCACACACCATTTAGCAAAACATGATGCCACATCCCCAACCCTACAGCTGGGAAAGAACAACCTTAGAGGCTGTGGCATTCAAGGAGGCAGGGAAGCATGTAGTCTTTCTAAGTGCAACCGCAGTAAAAGAGAGACATGCTTCATATTCTCATCAGGACAGGGGGGAGAGCTAGCAGGAGAACCCAGGTGGTGTGGGTTAGTCTAGATGCACACTGTCCTTGGCTTCCTCAGTGTGATTATCCTGCAGTCATGGATCCAACATTGAAAGGCAGCTCTCTGGACTCTAAAATTCTGGTGTCTATGAAATCCCAACACAGGAAGCTTTCAATCACTATGTGGCTATGATCAACACCATCTTACCAGTGAAACCCTTGCCTTGAGGGTGGTTGTGCTCAAGACCCCTGGTTCACTGTCACCACCCCCTCCTCACTGTGCTCATTTCTGCCCACAGACCGACATGGCGGGTGAGAACCAGACCCATGTGACGGAGTTCAAGCTCCTGGGCTTTTCCCATGGCCAGCCCTTCCTCTTTGTTCTTTTCCTAGTCGTTTACCTGGCCACGCTGCTTGGGAACTCTGCAATACTTGCCCTTGTGTCCCTGGATCCCCGCCTCCACAGCCCCATGTACTTCTTCCTCAGTAACCTCTCCTGCTTGGACATCTGCTACTCCTCAGTGACGGTGCCCAAGGTCCTGGCAAACGCCCTGCGCCCGCAGGCGTCCATCTCCTACGGGGGTTGCCTGGCACAGATGTTCTTCCTGATGGGCTGCGCGGGGGCCGAGTGCGCGCTCCTGGCTGTCATGGCCTATGACCGCTACGCTGCCATCTGCCAGCCCCTGCACTACGCCCGCGCCATGAGCCGCGGGGTCTGCATAGCAGCTGCCGCCGGCTGCTGGCTCTGGGGGATGCTGGACTCAGCCGTGC
>NW_009953658.1:158895-159621 GCF_000747805.2 Chaetura pelagica | reverse complement strand
GCTGGGGCACGTCGGGCTCCCAGGGCAGCCCTGCCTGAGCCCAGCTGGGCTGCAGGGCTGAGGACTCTCTGCCCAGGCAGGGGCAGACTGCCAGCTCTTCTCTGGCCTTCAGCACATCACTGATGGTAAAGTGGAAAAATCAAGTTGGGAACAATGCTACAGTTCCGGGAGTGTGCCTTTATTTTGCAGGTGTTGTCCTGAGCTCAGCCCAGGACCTGCTGCATCGATGCTGACACCAGGGAATGCCATGAAAGGCGATTCCACGTGGCCGCAAGCAAGGCTGTGAGCTCTGCCTTGGGGCTGCCCGTGGGGCTGAGCCAGGCCCAGCATCAGACATGGGGCAGTGTCTTGGACTGCGACATTTGGCCTCCACAAAGGGGCTGTCCAACCATCCTCCTCCCACACACGCTTTGGTGCGGGGTCTGACCTCCACTGGGCTCCTCCCGGCTGCTGTGCAGTCTCCGCGGTGTTTCCTACATTAGCACAGCAGCCAGTGGTTCCAAAAGGCCACCCATTATTCTCAGAGCTTTGGTCAAACTGCAGGTTATCAGCACGGAGCTGGCATTGCTTAAGGCCCCTCCAGAAAAGCTTGCTTTGCTTCATAGCCATACAAAAGTCCAGCTGCAGTTGTGAGTGGCGTGGCCGCGGAGGCTGAGGCTCAGCCAACAGCGCTGGCAGCCAACTTTGTCCAGCTCCTGATGCCGCAGTTTCACCTTCGTGCAGGGG
>NW_009953658.1:143091-158518 GCF_000747805.2 Chaetura pelagica | reverse complement strand
GCGCTGGCAGCCACCTCTGTCCAGCTCCTGCTGCCGCAGCTTCACCTGCGTGCAGGGGCTCTGCAAGTGGGTCCAAGCTCAAACAACTGCAGGGGTGTTGGCGCAATCCCACCTCTGGCCAGACCTGCAGGCAGGTACACGAGAGCCAGCAGTGTCCAACGTGGTGGCAGAAGGCAGGAGCTGCCAGGCAGTGCAGGGAAGGAAGCTGCCACTGCAGGTGCACGTCTGCAGCCACTGCAGCGTTATCACACAGGGACAGATTATGTGGAAGGGCCAACCACACACTCATCCATAGCTCAACTACCAAGAGATACCCAGCAAAATACAGTTTGTTTCCAAAGAAACCTACTGGAGAATAATAAAATGGGCCTATGAGGTATACAGCTTGTTGGGAGCTGTTGGCCAGCTCTTCTTAATGCACAACACACCCTGATTTTATTCTGCAGGGAAAAAAATGTTTCTGTAGCCCATGTACTGGCCTAGCCTGTTGCTCCTGCCCAAACAGGATGCAAGCCTCTCAGCCAGCTCTACTTGCTATACACCCTTCTTGATTGCAAAAAATAATTAAAACACCCCTAGTTCAGAGTCTCCCTTGTACAAAACAGAGGGTCTGCCACAGTGAGGCCCATTCTGAAGACCCCCTGGAAAGGAGTTTCAGGAAATAAAGGGTGAACTGCACAAGGAAAAATATTGGGAAAGTTATTTCAGAGAAAAACCCAAACAAAGCAAAACAAACCAAACAAAATCAGGAAAAAACAAAACCAACCAACCCAAAACATCCAGAAAATTCGCATGAAAAATCAACAATTTCTAACCTGAATCACAATGTATCTTTCCCATGACTGACAGACACAGACTGATTTTTCTCAGTATCAAGCACTGAGCAGGGATCCTGCACTACCTGGAGGTCCAAGAGTAGGATGGTCCAGAACTACTCCATCAGCCACACAAAGTCTGAAGGTGTCACAGTGGGACCCTCTGCAGCTCAGCTGCCCACAGCTCCTGCAGCCTCCCTCATGCTGTGCTACTCAGCCTGTCCCTCCTTTATTCCTGTTCTAACCTCCAACATCCTGTGATTCTATGATTAAACATTAATAATTTCCTCTTGTCCTGCTTCCCACCTGCTCAGCTTTTTCCCCACATCTGTGCTGAAGGAGGCTAGATTCAGGCACCTTCCACTGTGCAAGGAACAAAGCCTCCAGAAGATACAGGGGACACGTGCTGCCATGGAATAACCAGGATGTGTCAGGTCAGAACAGGAGCACTTTATTACCAGAGTTGGGATGGACAGACACTGCTGACAGGGGCAGTTACAGAGTTTATTTCAGTTTGCAACTCACTTTTCACCAAATGGTGTCAGATAAGCAGGACATTGCAAGTAACAATGGCACTAGTCAGATGAGGAGGCTTTAGCCAACACACTGGTTAACAAATAATACACTCATTTGTTAACTAAACAGGCGAGACCTGCAAATATTTCTTAACTAGGCAGTCCTGCAAAGGTCTGTAAGGCATTAACTATTTCACTGCTGCTCTGGGGAGGCCTGACTCCAGCACAGGGACTCAAACCACCCAACAGCAGAGAGAACAGGCTGAACCAAACCCCGTATGGGGAAACCTACCTTCAGCACTGACTGCAAAGCATGCTGCAGGTTTGCTCTTTGGTATTTCTTGCATGTAGACATGCCAGGCCAAGCCAGATGAAGCTAATAACACGTAAAAGGCTGAAGCAGAGAGAGGCAAAAGTTTGGAAGGAAGCAACTTGGACAATGCTGGTTTCACTGCAGAAGCCTGACATAATTTGCTGGAAAGAGGCCCACTTTGCCCCGGCACTGCCCCCGCCACCAGCCTTCATCAACCATCTCGATGTGTGTGATTGTATCATCAGGATCAAAAGAAATCTCATCATCTCCTTCTGCAAAAATTGTTCAGAAAAGATTGTCACAATACAAATATAAGAGCTGGTTTTACATCCCTCCCTTTACCCCTCCCCAGGAAAATAATATAGGACAACCATTCTGATAACCCTCAGCATTCATCTCATCCACTCCCCATCAAACAGCACAAATAAAGCAGAGATGGAGCAAGACTTCACAGATGAAAGATGAAGCTTCTGTGTTCACAACTCAGGTCTCATTCTGCTTTCCAAGAGGAAGAAATTTATACCACCAAGTCAAAATGATGGTGTCCCACTTCCCTGTTGCACTGCCCTGACCAGTTCCCAGTACCTCTACCCACAGCCTGGATGGCAGACCCACCTCCTTGGTAATCATAGAGAGCCACTGCACAGGTCCCGTTGTTCTCCACCGCATAAACATTGTCTGTTTCCCCTGCAGAAGACAAGATGGGCAGATGAGAAAGGCTTCAAGCAGCTACATGGATCTGGCCAATGCTGCCCTCCATCTAGTTGTGAATGACACATGGAGAATGACATCCCAACCCTGCCAACATGGAGAGGTGTAAAAAGGTGTCTGCAAGGAGAGAGGCCAGGTCCTGACACTTCATGTTCCTCTCCCAAGAAAAAGGCTGGACATAACTCCAGCCTCTCCACTTACCACCTCCTGCATCAGCAAACCCATGACAGAAACACCAACAGCAGCCCATGCAATTTTCTCATGTGCTTGGGGGAAGACTACCCTGCCCTCCTCACACCCAGGAGACACCACCAGATCAGATGTCCTGAGCATCAGCTGTTTGAGTGACTCTGAATGCAGAGTGTACCCCTCAGGCCTCAGCAGAGCACTGGCAGTTCCTTGCCAAGAAACAGTGCACAGAGAACATCAACCCAGGTCCAGCTTCTTCAGAGTCCACAGCAGCCCACTGGTCCTCCTGCCTGAGTCCTGCTCTAGCAGAGATTCTTGCTGTCCAGCATCCCATACAGCTGATCTCGCACCTTGGAGAACGGCAAAGGAGTGGGAGACAACCAAATCTCCATCATTATGGGCTGCTACCCTGACCACAGCAGACTTCAGGATACAAATTCCCTTCACAGTCTGCCCCATGCATCCAGTCACGTGAGCAGACAGATACAAGCTCTCCAGGACACATCCATCAATACTCACCCTGGTAGCACTGGCTCTGGCTGGGCTCCTCAGGAAGCATGTTCTCATAGTCTTCACCTCCATCTCCTCCAAAGTCATAGATGGCATCTGGCTGTCCCAAGCATGCTGGCAGCTCCTCATACTCAGCACCTCCAGTGACACTGTCACAATAGTCAGAAGGCTCTGGCAGCTCCTCATAGTCTCCACCAACATCCAGACTTTCACTGTAGATGGGCTGATCCTGGCTGGGGATCTTGCACAGCTCTTCACCCAGATCTGCTGGCCTTGGTGGCAAAGTGGGTGGTGTTTCCTCATTGTCCCTTCTTGCCTCCTGCCACAAGGTGAGAAAATTACAGGAAAGTCACCTGCGAGGCATCTCTCCCATGCTGCCAGGCAGCTCCCCCATGGCTGCACAGCACCCAGCAGAAGGGAGCCCACTCCACTGCAGGTGCCTTTAGTGTTACCAACACACAAACAACTTCCTCTGCACCAGGGGGAACCAGCTCAGCCTTTAGATCTGTGTCCAACTGGCACGTGGGGTTGCTGTGAAGACCCTCATGGCTCATGTATTTGAGCCTCTCTCCCGTGCTCGGCTGCAGCCCATGGACTGACCCACACAGCCTGGCTCATGGTGGGCAACCATGGCCCACCCCCACTCCAGCCTTCCCCCCCTCACTCCTTCCACAGCCTCACCCACGCTGTGGCTGCACCCCACATCTTCCTGCAGGGCTGCTGCAGAGCAGAGCCCCTCCCAGGCACAGTTCCCCCTGCCTGCTCCCCTTCCTGGCTGTCCCCAGGCAGCCTCAGCACCTCATCTCCTGGTGACACTGGCCCTTCTCTCCCCGTGCTCCCCGGCACCCTTGCTGGCACGGCGGCAGGGGCGGCCTCTCTGGGGTCCTTCTCCCTCTGTGGGATTTCCTGCTGGAGACAAATCATCGGGTCCCCTGAGTCGCCTTGAATGAGGCCCAGAGCAATGTCCCTTCCCATTCCCAACACAGAATCACAGATTCACAGAATATTAGGGGTTGGAAGGGACCTTCGAAGATCATCGAGTCCAACCCGCCTGCCAGAGCAGGACCAAAAAAAACCTAGGACAGGTCACTAAAAAAGGCATCCAGACAGGTCTTGAAAGTCTCCAGCGAAGGAGACTCCACCACCTCTCTGGGCAGCCTGTCCCAGGGCTCTCTCAGCCTCACAGGAAAGAAATTCTTCCTCATGTTGAGGTGGAACTTCCTGTGCTCGAGTTTGAATCCATTGCCCCTTGTCCTATCACAGGGCACAAGTGATGAGAGGTTGTCCTGCCTTCTTGATGCCCAGCCCTCATGTATTTATAGACATTAATTAAATCCCCCCTCAGTCTTCTCCTCTCTAGACTGAAAAGCCCCAGGTCTCTCAGTCTTTCCTCATCAGGCAGGTGTTCAGTCCCTTCATCATTCCTGTAGCCTCCGTTGGACTCTCTCCGGTAGATTCCTGTCCCTCTTGAACTGGGGATCCCAGAACTGGACAGAATGCTCCAAGTGAGGTCTCACCAGGGCCGAGTAGAGGGGGAGGAGAACCTCCCTCCATCTGCTGGAGACACTCCTCTTAATACACCCCCAAGACACCACTGGCCTTCTTGGCCACCAGGGCACATTGTTGTCCCATGGATAACATGTTGTCAACAGAGCAACTCAGAACATTTTTCTTCAGCTGAGATCTATTCCAACCTGTCCTAGGGACTGGACACTAGCAGGCATGTAACGACTACAGGGTCTGCAGAGAGTGGCCTCATGAGGGAATGTATCAGGAAGCACTTTGTTGATGAAACCTTGACTGCACACTGAATGCAGATATAGAACCTGCAGCAGGAAGTCTGGTAGACAGAGGGCTTGGGTGCCACCTCCAGATTGGAAAACCCTGAGTGCAGCCTGCTGGGATGGTGGCACTGGGGAGCTGTGATCACACCATTTGACAGGCACTAGAGGCAAGGAGGAGCCTCAGCCAAAGCACAGGGACTCCTGGCTGGGGAAGGCAGTTCCCGACCCGTGTGCTGAAAGGGAAAATCCTGTGACAGCTGGGAAGTTCGCTGGCAGTCCCTGGCAGGCTTGGGGCAGAGTGGCTGGAGAGCTGCCCAGCAGAAAGGGACCTGGGGGTGCTGGTAGGCAGGCAGCTGAACATGACCCAACAGGGTGCCCAGGTGGCCAAGAAGGCCAATGGCATCCTGGCCTGCATCAGGAATAGTGTGACCAGCAGGACCAGGGACGTGATGGTCCCTCTGTACTCAGCACTGGTGAGGCCACACCTCAAATACTGTGTCCAGTTTTGGGCCCCTCAACACAAGGACATCGAGGTGCTGGAGTGTGTCCAAAGCAGGGCAACCAAGCTAGTGAACAGCCCTGAGAACAAGTCTTATGAGGAGCAGCTAAATGAACTGGGGCTGTTTAGCCTGAAGAAAAGGAGGCTGAGGGGAGACCTCATCACCCTCTACAACTACCTGCAAGGACATTGTAAAGAGGTGGGTGCTGGTCTCTTCTCACCAGTAACTGGTGATAAAACAAGAGGCCTCAAGCTGCACCAGGAGAGGTTTGGACTAGACATTAGGAAGAGCTTTTCACTGAAAGGGCTGTCAGGCATTAGAACGTGCTGCCCAGGGAGGTGGTTGAGTCACCATCCCTGGCTGTGTTTAAAAGTTGTCCAGATGTGGTGCCTGGGGACATGGCTCAGTGCTGGACTTGGGAGAGTAGGGCTAATGGTTGGACTCGATGATCTTGAAGGTCTTTTCCAGCCTAACTGATTCTGTGATTCTGTGAAGCAGTTTAGCCAAGAGGTTACAGTGAAGAGATCAGGCAGAAGGACATGGAGCTGCATGGCCCTGAGGACAGGCCTGCTTACAAGCTGGTGGGAGATGGCAGGGTGGCTGTGGCTCACCTTGCGCCGGGCTGCCTGGGGCTCCCCAGCCTGCTGCCTCTCCCGCTGCTCCTCCTCCTGCCTCCTGCTTTCCTCCTCTGCTGACTTGGCCATCTGTTCAAACCGTGACCGCAGGCTGCTGGTGCCACTAGAAGCCCCTGTGGAGAAGGCAGCTGGTCAAGCCAGCCCAGTGGCTCCCTTCCACCATCCCAGGCACCTAGGAGAAACCCAGAACTCTCCCTCTCGCAGAGAATCTTGCAGCTCAGCCACCTTCTCCTGCCCCTCAGCACAGGTTAAATCCACACCCCACCACAGGACACACCGGCCAGTGTGCTGCCACAGAGGGACCATGAGGCCCACAGCTGTCCACCAAGCCCAGGGCTGGTACTCAGTTGTCTCACCTGCCTCCAGTGGTCTTGTTTTCTCATACGAGGAGGTGGGAGCTGCCATCTCACTAAAGCCAGCAGCACTCTGCAAGAGGAAGGGAAGAAGTGTCCAGCTTGCCAGGCAAGGTCAGTGCTGAGATCCCCCACTGGCTTTGCCTACTGGTGACTGCAAGCTTCGCTCCAGATGAGTCTGTCCTCATCTGTACAACGGCCATTGTTGTCCCAGTGCAGGCTGCAGCCCTGCTCTCCTGATGCCTCCCAGCACTGTGGCAATGCCTGCTGCTCTCCAGCCAAGGCCAGGGGCTCTCCTGTGGAGGGGTGGCCCTCCGAGGGCTGAAGGGTCACAGGGAGCCAAGGGAGGAGTCTGCACAGTGACAAGGAGATTGCTGCATGGAACAGCAGGGCTGGGCACTTGAGGCAGAACTGCTCAGTGGTGACACAGCAGGGACCTGAGCAGATGCCTGAGGTCTGATTCTTCCTGAGGTCCAGGGAACCAGTCCATCAGTCCCCTGCACTCCCAGTGGTATGAGGCATGGAAGCTCTTCCCTATGGGATGGCAGGCTGGAGCTGCCTAACCCTCAAAAACCTTTGTCCCTTGCAGGTCGCTGCCTGCAGCATGGGCTGGAAACATCAGAGCAGAACTGTGTGTGAACAAGATGGTGCTGGCTCTGTGAGGTGTGGGGAGATGGCTGCACTGGTGACAGCACCGCTGGGGTGTTGGCAGCAAAAATAAAGTGAAATAGAGGGGATTTATCTACGCTCACGAGAGAAACTATTTCACACAGAAAGGACTAATGCAGCCACATATGCGGTCCTACCTGCAGGTGTCACCACCGCGCTGGGTGGCTGAGCCCAGAGGGCAGCTCTGCTCGCCTGGAAGACAACCCACCTGAGCAGGCAAGCAGCACGGCAGGCTCACAGCCAGCTCCACACAGAGCACAGCACAGGCTTGGACATGGCTGTAGGACAGCATTTAAATTTAGGAGTCTTAGAGTGAGAACTGAATCCTACACTTGGTGCTCGGAACTTTGTCACAGGGGAGTTAAGATTGCCTGGAGGTACATTATGCTTTACTCTGGAGCTATGAATTCAGCACTATTCCAGTGCCTGAAAACCAAGCAACCAAGACCTTAAGTACCTGCCCAAGTATCCTTACTTTTACCGTCTTTGATTATGCTTCAATATTCTCAAAATGCACAAATTCATGTTCCACTTTAAGCAGATCAGAACTACTTATCCCCACTCTGCATCCTGCTTCTCAAATAACCCACAGCCCTGACTTACACATGTGCTCACCTGATTTTGCGCGTTTTTGTCTCCACATACGTGCTGCCCTGACCTTCGACCATGCACCTCCATTTGCTGTTGCTATATTCCCAGGCCATATTAAACTCTTCCATGGGCTGGATGCCATTCCCAGTCTACCCCTGGCCCAACCCACACATGCAGCATGGAAAGGAACATACTTGGTTGTTACAGGTATGTGTTTATGGCCTTCCTTGGCTCAGGGCCCTGCAGAAAGGTTCCCACCTGCTTCCCCCAGCACCTGAGCATGGTGCTGTTGATACTGAACCAGACACAGCCCCGTGCCACTGGTGCTGCGCCCAACGACAGAAAAGGTCTGGTTCAGGGGAGGTGCCCTCACTTCCTCCTCCAAATGCCCCAAGGCCCCCCAACCATGCAGGACTGTCATCTTTTAGGTTATCTCCAACCATGCACATCATCGTCCACTGGCAAGACCCCCTTCCCTGAACACGACTGTAGGGCAGCCTGCCCAGCACAGTTGTTGACTGCAGTGCCCAAGACAGTCTGCACTTGGACTGTCAATGAGCCTTTGCCTGATGTCAGCCCAGGCAGAAAATCTGAACCAGCAAACTGGATGACCTCTTCTCATGCAAGGTTGATGCCTGCCACTCCCACCCCTGCTGGGTTTTGTGAAGGTTTGCAGGCAGCTGACTTGGGCCTGGCCTCAGATTTCGCTAACTGGATAGACCATATAAAACTCCTGGACAGGACAGAAAAACTTGCAGAGAGGCTGATGAGTTACAGATAGTGCCACCAGGAATGGCCAGGTTCCACCAGCAGTTAAGAGGGTGCTATGGGGCCCGTCACTCATATACAAAGCCATAGTAGCTGGTGAGTAGTGTATGAGGAGAAGGACCCAGATCCCTGAGAGGCCACAGACCTGCATCAGATACTGGAGAGACTGGGGAGGTCTACAGGTTGGCTATTTGAGAGACCAAAGATTCAAGCCAGCTTCTGGGAAGCCTTGTTTATGTGAGTGTGCCAGCTGACCACAGACCTCATGCCTTGGGTAAGAAGAGCAGACACGGCAATGCCAGCCTCTCACTGGAGGCAGTCTGAGGTAAGGACCTCTCTGTATGAATGCTGCTCTCCTCACAATCATCTCCCACCAGTCAGTGCTGGGGACTTCACACCTGATGGGCTTTCAGTCTGACCAGCACCTCTCCTGTGTAAGAGACAGTTCCTGCACAGGGCAAGAGCCTGTGACTTCTCACAAGGCTGCACTCCCACAACAGTTCATCTCCAAGAGCTATCACAGCCCACTCTGACTGAGCTGGTACACACAGGGGCTGCAGGGGTGATGGCCAGCAGCCAGGCAGAGCACTCCCAGTGTCTCCACTGGTTCTAGATGTCCAGGAGGGCACAGCATGATGCCCTCAGAAAGTTCTTTGCTGGCTCTGCTATTAAATCCTGCCCCAAGAGAAAGCAGGCTCAGTCTGAGAGTGGAATGAGCTGCGAATGAAAAAAAACACCACATTTTCTTCCTGGCATTATAGTCTCCCCAGGCTGCAATTCCTCTGCACCCTCTGGTGTACCCCAGCCTTGCAGTAGCTGTGCACTGAGCACTGGGACTTCATCTCCAGCTGGGACATCTCTTCCCTTGCAGCAGTGCCAAGGGCAGTGATTGGCAGGAAGCAATTCCAGGCTTCAGGATGAAGTCTTACCTTATCCACTCTGTCCTTCTGGACCCCGTAACGGCCTCCAAACCCCCTGGCATAATCTGTATGGAAAATATGAGGGTATTTTAGAATATTTGCTATTCTGTGTGCACTTCCCACTTCAGTATACTGTGACCAGTGAAATGAGTTAGCTTTATCTAAACCTTACCACACATGGAACTAGGATAATACGTGTAAAACGATCTGGACAGCAGCTTTTAGGACTAATCCTTCATTCCTCTCAGCAAGTGCCCATGTTCACTGCTGTGTGCTGGCAAATCTGCTTCCCAGGCACTGGGGTGAGGAGCCAGTTGTGCTATTTCAGTTCCAGGTGGCCTTGCTCACTGCAGTTAAACATACACCAATCAAGCCATTCCTGGGACCTCCTTTGCCTCATTTCCTTGTGCTCACCTTCTGAATGCTTTTATAACCAGGAATGTAACTCACAGAGGAAGCACAGTGTAGTCTGGGAAGCCTGATTCAGGGACTTGCATTTCATGACTCCCACTCATCCAAGCATGTATGTACTCTGGCAGAGTTTACCCTGGTGCTTTGGGGGTTCACAGTGCCCCAGCTGCTCCCTAACATGCTGCACACATTCAGGTTTCAGCAGCTGGATTTCTGTTCAGGATGAACCACTAGCTCCAGGTCTGTGTGTGCTCCAAGGAAATCATGCACCTCTGGCAACATTGCCCTACCTGTTTGGGATGCATGGGGTTGCACTTCCTCCTGATGGCCCCAGCCAAGGGCACTCTTGTCCTGGCGATCCCTCTGGACCCCAAACTTCCCACCAAAGCCCACAGAGTAGTCTTCAGTCACAGGGATCCAGATCATGCCATGGAGGAGAACAGATGAGGGAGGGGAAGAGAAAGGTGGCAGCACTGTGAGCTCAGGTTGTTCCCACAGGGGCAAGAGCTTTCCCCACCCAGAACTTAGAGACTAAGACATGGAGCAAGACCTGCTTTCCCCACTGGTGACCACACAAACAGCCCTCCTTCCTGGGACATGTCACCTGCTATTAGCACCTGCCTGGGCTTCCCCTGCACCCTTCCTTTGGTGACATACTGCTCAAGAGAATCCTGTGCCCTTACAAATCTGCTGCTTCTCTTCATCAGCCTGAACTTCTTCCAGCAACCATGCTGGAAGAAGCTGTGGGCACTCAGCTCCTCCCCACAGTTTCTCCACCACTCATGCAGCAGGTTGCAACAACCAAGCCCAGTGTCCCACATCCCCAGAGGACACAGTCCCAAACTTCATCCCCCACACTCCCTGCCACGGTGGGCTCCCCCAGCTCACCCTTCTGAGACTCGTGCTTCTCTGCCTGGCTCTTGTAGTCGAATCCCACTGCTGCTTTGTCCACCTTGTCCCTCTCCACACCATAACGGCCACCAAAGCCCTTGGAGTAATCTGGGGGGGAGCATGGAATGGGGCTGGTGAGGGGAAAGGGTAAAGATGGGGAGCAGCACTGGGGAGAAGCACTAGGGAGGAGGAAGAGCAGCAGGGATGATGGAAAACACTAGATAAAGCAAGGGGCTTGGAGGGGACAGAGTGCAAGGCAGGGAGCACCATGAGGACCATGGAGGATGAGGATCCATGGAATGGGTGCACAGGGCAAGCATGGATCATGGTACATGTGAGTCTGAGGGCAGCAGGAGACACAGCCAGAGGGCAGGGAAGAAAAGCCATGGGCAGCTGGGGAGGCAGTGGGAGCTCAGCTGCCAAGGAGGGAAAGCCAAGGCAAGACTTGGGCATCCACCCACACGCATCTCTCTACATAACAAGGATTTCAACCTGTGGTCTGCCAGGCTCTGAAAAAGTCTGTGAATAAATGTATTGAACCCTTGAAAGTACAGAAGAAATGGCAAACCTCTGCTGTAGGGCTTACATCTGCTACAATGGCATCTCAGCCACCATGAGGAATCAACTGGCTCTGGATGCTGAAACCTCCATTTCTGGCAATGTGCTCCAGCTCTCCCCTCAGACCCTCTGACACATTCACCCATTGTGTGACAGAGGCACAGCACACCTTCCTTACACCTCCCCCTTTTCCCTCTTCTAAACTAGTAATGTAGTCACTACTGCAGCTGTGTTCAGTTATTCTCTAAGCACCAGCTTGTTATTCTGGGTTTATGTCCTCAGAAATTTCAGACTCTCTCCTAGCTGCTGGCTGTACAAGACTTCCCTTTCACAGACCTGGTATGCCAGCTCTGTTTCCAAATCCTGCTCTTCGAAGCAGTAAGTCACAGTTCCCTCTTTGTTCCCTGACCCTATTCTTACAGGTCTGCATTTCACAGAAGTTGAGGCTTCTCCAGCAAATTCAACCTTATCAATCCATTAAGACTGTGACCTAGAGAAATACGAACAAAGTCACTCTGTGTTCAGGAACAGCTCTCTGATCCATAGAAGCTCAGTCACTTGAAGATGAACCTGTAAGTTCTAGAAATTTCTTAAACTTATCTCAATTAAACTATTATTTCCCCATCAGACCATTATGAAATGGACCTTTTAGGACACTACAGCAAACACCAATTTTATGGCTGGAGTTTCCAGTATGGACACATTTTTATGAAAATACAAACAGATTACCCTATTTCTAACATTTGCATTCTGTCCTGAGTAATTTCTGTGGTTTTACACAGCCTGATGAACTTCTTTGTCTGCAATCTAGTAGTATACAATCTCTTATACATTAATGTAGCAAACTCCATGTGATTCATTTAGGATCAACAAAGAATGCCTCAGAAGAGCTTCCTCCTTTTATAGTTTCCTCTGAAACAAATGATTCTCTTCTTCTGCCCTTGGTAATGCAGTGTTCCCCACATTTATCTGAAACAGCACAAGACACTGCCCTCTCATTTTCTCTTGGTTGCAGAATATTTAAGATATCTTTAGTTTCAGTCAATGCTTTTAACGAATGTAGCTGCTTGTATATACATGTCAAAGCTTGGTTGAATCATCTCCAAATTTCTGCAGAAGTCTGGGTGCTGTGTAGCCTTTTATTTCCATAGCCATTGTTGTGCCTTTTCTTATATGCCACTTTTCCAGAAACCACTTCTGCTGTCCTACAGTACTTGGGCTCCCCCAGGAGCAGTAGCTCAGAAGAATTTAGGGGGTGTCTTCTCTGCTCAGCCATGACATGGTTTCCATCGAAGCGAAGTGCAGTGATAAGCAGGACATACAAGGGAAGGGTGGTGACAGGACAGCAGGGACCAGGCGTGCAAGGGTAACTGGCTTGGAACAGGAATCTGAAACCAGTGTCAGGAGAGGGATAACAGAGGAGATTGTGCCACAGCAGATAGCACAGGATGTGGGGAGAAGAGCAGAACCCGAGCAGTGTCAAAACGGCACATGTGCCCATGGACTTGCCTTTCTGAGATGAGTGTTTCTCCACCTCACCCTTGTATTCAAAGCCCAGTGCTGACTGGAACAAGAAGGGGAGGAATGTCAGTCACCCTGAGGACCAAGCTGGGTCTCACCAACCCTCCTTCAGATGCTGAGCTGGCACCCTGCTCCCAGGACCCATGTGGGTGCCTGGCCACCCCTTCGTGGCACAGGCCTCCTCAGCCTCTCCCACCACCCCTGTGTCCATGCCCAGGAACAGGCTGTCCCCAGAGCCCATGCATTCCAGGTAAGAGGGCCATGGTCCTGACCCACACCCTGGCAGCAGGCAGGGCAGCTGTGCAGGCAGGGATGCATCCTGCTGTCCCCTCCTGTCCTGCCATGCCAGGCACTGTGCACAGCACAGCTTGGGACTTTGGAGATGCAAAACCCCACGGGCCCCAAGACAATCAGTGCTCCCTGGACAGGGCAGTTACAAGCACTAGTAATGCAACACTGTGCCCTTGTTAATCTTCACAAGAGCCCTGCAATTTGTCACCAGCCACTGTCCTGCACTCAGGGGCAGAAGATGGGGCATGTCATGCCTAGCCCTGCACCTGCCAGCACCCTGAAAGCTGCCACGGTCCTCAAGGCAGGGCAGTTTTGGGGGCAGCCCTGAGCACCAGGCACAGGTCAGCGCATCAGCCACCTTGTCCAACGCACCTTGTCAGCCCGGTCCCGCTGGACTCCGAACTTCCCCCCAAAGCCCTGGGCTGCGTCCGTCTGCGAGGAGTGCTTCCCAACGTCAGCAACGTACTCGTGTCCCACTGCGCACTGAGAAGAGAGGCAGCATGAACACGGGTCCGCGGGCAGCTGGCAGGGTGGGCACAGACACGGGGACCACCGAGCTGCTCTCAGCCCCACTGCCGAGATGTCTGCAGCCTCCAGGTGATGGATCAGGGTGGCTGGTGCTGGTGGGGACGATGCTTTCTGCACGGCCCTTGGCCAGGACCAGCTCTGCCCTGAGACCAGTGATGCAGCTTCAAGGGCAGCCGTCCCACAGGGCTGGCCCCACTGCCAGCTTGCCATGCAAACCATGGGATGCCAGGTACCTGCTGCTTCCAAATGCCAGTGTAGTGGTGGATGATCACCTGAGGAAACTGAGGAGAAAAGTGCAGGTAGGCATGTATGACTGAAACCCACAGGCAGCAGGACTGGCACATGCTTACTGTTGTGTGTGTCTGAGAGCGAAGGTCAGCAGAACTTTGATCAGACCAGGGTTCCCCTGCTTGCTGTGGGAATGGTGTGTCCAGGAACTGCACACACACCTCAGGAGAGGGCCAGAAGCTGAGCCAGGCAGCATCCTGCTAACACTGGATGAAGGCTGAGGAGCTGTTCAACAAAAACATCCTCACTCTGCTCTGGCAGAAGGGTCTGAGCATGGGTGCTCCTCTCAGGCCTCCTGGAAATGTGTTTCTCACCCTGCCACCCTGGTACCATGCACACCCACAGCAACAGGAGAGCCACCAAGCTGGGAAAGGGTCTAGAGAACAAGTCATACCAGGAGTGGCTGAGGGAACTGCAGATGTTTGAGAGGAGACTGAAGGGAGACCTCATGGCCCTCTACAACTACCTGAAAGGAGGTTGCAGGGAGGTGGGAGTTGGCTTCTTCTCCTAGGTAAATAATGACAGGACCTGGAAATGGCCTGAAGTTGCACCAGGGGAGTCAGATTGGGTATTAGGAAGAATTTCTATACTGAAAGTGTGGTCAGGCCCTGGAACAGCCTGCCCAGGGAGGTGGTTGAGTCACCATCCCTGGAGGTATTCAAGAAATGTGTAGATGTGGCATTTCAGGGCATGCTCTAGTGGCTGAGGTGGTAGGGTTTTATGTGGGTGTTTTCTGGTGGGATGTGTGTGGTTGTTTGTGTTTGGGGTTTTTTTGTGTTCACAGTTGGACTCAGTGATCTCAGAGGTCCCTTCCAACCATTACAACTCTGTGATTCTGTGACGAGATCTGATCTCACATCTGAAAAAAAGTATTAAATGCTGAAATGTACAGGAAGAAACATGATGATGATTATCAGAAAACATAACACAGATTTGATGTGAGAAAAAAGAATCTGTACTGGAGAACATGAGGAGGGGATTATTCTTCATTAGTTCTCTAAGCACACGGAGAGAGAGGCACCTAATTTGTTACACAGCAGCTTTGCAACAAGCCATTCTTTGCAGCTAAGGGGAGTGTTGTGAGGAAGCTGCAGACAAATGGACAAATGGGTTCAGAGACAGATTATGGGGTAGCTAGAGATGTGTGGATCTGTGCAGCCATCCCAGTTCCCTGTTCCCTCTCTTCAGTCAGGCCAGAAAAAATGGATGCTCTTTCCTTTATGAGAAAAACTTTTCCACTGGGGCCCAAGAAAGCCTCCTACAACTGTTACCTTATCCATGCGGTCCCGCTCTGTTCCAAACTTGCCCCCATAGCCATAGGAGGCCTTGGGTCCAGTCTCCAGCTCCTTCTTCTTGATGGACTCATGCTCTTCTGACACTTTGTTCCTCAGCTGATGGATGCTGGTGAGACAGTCAGGGTAAGTCCCTGTGGGCTTGTGCAGACCCACACACCCAGCTGGAGTGTCCCTGTGCCACCAGCTCGGGACACAGAGCACTGTGTGGCACCCGATGCTCTGGGGCAGGTGATGCCGCCCTGGGCGGCTGCAGCCCCAGGCGGGGTTTGCCCTGTCCCTGTCCCCGGGCTGGGATGTCCCAGGAGCCACCAGGCAGGGGCAGCCCGGGCAGGGGCAGCTCGGGCAGGGGCAGCTCGGGCAGGGGCAGTTCG
>NW_009953658.1:130326-141208 GCF_000747805.2 Chaetura pelagica | reverse complement strand
GGTAGCGGTTCCCCGCAGGCCCGGCTCCCCAGTTCCAGTGGGAACCGGTCCCGGGCCCCGCCGCTCCCCCGAGCCCCACTCACTCGATGTGCGCGGCGCGCCCGGAGCCCTCGATGGTCTTGGCTCCCCAGCGCTGCTCCTTCTCCGAGATGTCGTTCTGCGGAGCCAAGCGGGAACGTCAGCGGGGCCGGGGGCAGCAAACAAAAACTTCGGGAAAACACTGGAGGGGCAGTGAACGTGAAACGTTTCGCCGAAGGTCCCCTGTTCTGCCTCAGCTTTGTTAGGGCCGTACTTGTTTTGTCGTCTTTTTGGAAGGTCTGAACACGGATTTGATGAACTGAAACATCAATAAGCTCTTTCCCAAGATAAGGTAAAGCTAAAAAATTGTATGTATAAGACAGAATAGTAACAATAGTAATAAAGACTGTTCAGGCTTATTTTAAATACTCCACATATAGAAGAAATTAAGTCATTAAAAAAAAGTTGACAGCATCGATTTTTAAAAACACATTAAAAGTCGGAAGAATTTTTTCCTGGAAGTAATTAGGCAACACTGTACTTTTAAAGAACAAGACTCTTGTGTAACAGAAGTGTCTGTCCATCAAAAAACAACCTTGGAAAGGAAATCCAGATCTCAACCAAGCTCATAGACCTATAGCTGTGAAGTGTGGCTGGTGCCCCTTGGTGCCAGGGGGAGATGGACTTTTGTTGTGCTATGTGCTCCTAAGAGGTTTAGAAAAAGGGAATGAGATACTGAGGTCTTGAGGTAGCAAAGGACCTTTGAAGTTAACAAAATACAGGAGACAAAGCAGAAAAATCTTGTGATGTCAAATCAGTGGGTGATAAAATTGTAAATGAAGGTCAGTGTTAATAAGTACAAAAGTAAAGCATCTGGAAAAAAAACTGTCCTAATTATATCTTCAGATCAATGGTTCCAAAATCTTTACCATTCAATTATGTAGAAGAGCAGCAAATACAGAACTGGCTAAAAAACCAAGTATGAGTGACTTTTCCTAATAAGATAGGAATAGAGAATCAAACAGAAAATGAAAGTCATGACACTGAATACATGGGGTTGCCACAGGCTGAGCCCTTCTGTTTCACCCTCTCAGCTAGAGAAATAGAATAGACAGGAAAAAAAAAGCCAGTTCAGAGGCATGGAGCTGCATCTGCACAAGGTGACTGATTCTTCCAGCTGGAAAAAAGACAAATGAGGACAATACTGGAATACTGTACAACTACAAAGTGTGTGGGAAAGGGAAAGCTTAGGCTTTGTATTCCTTATAACAGAAGTGGCGGGGAGGACTCAGTGAAATTCCAGGCAGCAGGTTTAAAAATACCCCAAATATTCTATACTCTTTAAGTGATACTAACTTGTAGTCAGATGTGGGGCACACTGACTGATGTAGGAATTTAGCAGACTGACCCTAGACAAAGGGCAGACATTGCTCAGACAGATGACCGGGGGTACCAGCCTCAGCTGAGCCTGCACAGCCAGCAGTGCTCCTTGCTGTACCAAGCTCCAGGCCCTGCACCAGTTCACCAGCAGACAACAAGGGCCAGTGAGCCCTGCACAGCACCACCAGCACCACCACTATGGGTTGCCACCCCAGGCACTCACCACGAAGTCAGGGTCCGTGTCCCAGTCGTCTCCCTGAGCCTCAACCTTCACTGACACATCATGTCCCACGACTGCTTTCCACATCTGCATGAGGAGGACATGGTGTCACCCAGAGGCACTGGTGGCCATGGGCAGGCCAGACCACAGCAGTCATGGCATGGCTGGAGCTGGAGGAACCTTTGCAGACCATCTGCCCTGCTGACCCTGCTCCTCAGACAGCACCAGGCACCCCAGAACAGCTGCTCCTGAGCCCCAGCACCCCTTTCAGCAAAAGAGGTCTGGTCTGGTGGGAGGTGTCCCTGCCCATGGCAGAAGTTTGGAACTAGATGATCTTTAAGGTCCCTTCCAACCCAAATAATTTGATGCTTTTAAGTGTAAACCACAGTCTTCATGCACCCTGACTCCACAGTTAAAATGCACACTTCATTTAATGTAAATTAGTGCTAGTATCCAACTACCAGATTCTGCTTTTCCAACATACTTCATTTTTCTGTTCTGTGGGAGACTGTTCCCTGCTTTAACCTCCCTTCTAAGCACAGCCAGAGCACTGCAACCAGGCCGTGGCTTGCTCTGCCACCACGGTGCAAGGCTTATTTACCAGAGGTTGGACTCCTCAGGTCTCTCCTCTGTTTTGCAACCTTTTAACCATTGCCAAGTGTTCGAGACAAGGTGCAGGGAAAAGCAGTATGCTGGTCTGGAACGCAGTGAGGTGTCTGTCATACACTGAAACCAGGAAATGGGGCTAAAATCATCATGTGCGGCTCTGAAGCAGCTGAGGCAGCAGCTCATCCTGCCTGCTCAGGGGCCCGGAGGAAGTGACAGAGCCAGAAAGAGGAAGTTAAATAAAAGTAACATGAAATCTAAAATTCCTACATTTCATTTTCAAGGTGGTTGTGAAAAACTGTCATGTAAAGGCCCTTCCTAAAGAACATGGTTTTTACAAAACCACAGACAGAAAAAAGATGGCATGGCCTGCCCACTCCTGCACATGGAGCAATCATTCCCAGCAGCATGTCCCACCATCTCTTACTGCCTGTGCTGTCGAGGAGCACCACATTGTTCTTGCTGTCACCCAAAACAGCTTTTCACTGCTGCAGAGAGAGAGGTTGAACAGAATGTGCACCAAAGCTTGGGCCCTGTTTCACATCCCTTCAAACATCACATAAACCTGTGACCAAGCCAATGGGAAGCAAAACTGTGTTGTGATGGATCCTCATTTAAACAGGATGCTTTTGTTACGTGCTTCTCACTCACTAAACACTCAGTCCCACAGCAACACAGTAGCTACAAACCAGCCTCAAGTGCCCAGGACTGTGGCTTTCTAGGCAAGCAAAATGTTTATGCACTGACAGCATCTTACAAAATCTGAATACAGTGAATTGCAAATAGAAGCAGGAAAGCTCCTGTGGACAGCATAGAACAGTCTGACAATACCTTTCACCTCCTTATCCCCTCACCAATTTATCAGCATCTCTCACTCCAAAGATTTTTTCAAGCTTGTGGCTCATTTCTGTTAATGATAAAACAGCAGCACTAATCACCTACCTAAGGGCTGTTCAACAGGGCAGCTGATTTGAGCAGCAAGCTCAAATGCAGGTGGCCCAGAGTTTTAAGTCCTGCTGTAAATGGCTTTTCACCACCAGCTCTCCAAATCCATCCACCACACGTCTTGGGAACCACGACAAACCACTGACTGTAATCACATCACAAGGCTCCAGACACTCACTATGGCAAGGCATATCAGCCAGAGTAGCAACTCAACCCTTTATTTGTCCCATTTTTCCCCTTGAAAGCATCCACTACAGCACAAATGCAGGACTACCACATAGCACTGTTGATGCTGGTTGATTTGAAGAAGTGGTTCCCTAGAGCCTCAAACACAAGAGCAACAGCAGTGACCAAAGAGCAGCCTGAGAAGCAAATGCCAAGCGCCATCAACTCACACATGCTGGGTCAGGAAGGAGAGCACTTTACCCACCAAAACCCTACAACTTTTTGTTGTTGTTTCTCATTGTCTACTCTCTTACCTTAACCGGCTCACCAGCTCCTGCTGGCAAACTTGCTGCTTTCTGCTCAGGCCCCTGCTGCTAGCGGCAGCTTTTGGGCTGCTGGGAGCGCCCAGTTCCTGTTTCAGCTGCACTTCCTGCGCCCCAACCCCCAGCTCCACTCAAGTCCCAAACCTGCCCTGGTGCTGCTGGTCCTTCGCAAACTGCCTGTGCGCAGGGGTCCTGACCAGGTGTACGCCTGGGATACAAACTGCTGACACCACAAGTAGTGCTCGATGGAGCACAGTTACGTTCCTTAGTGTGCAAAACCAGGCTGTGATCTCCATTTTCATCTCTTCCAAAAAATCATTCTGCCATAAAATTATAGGACAGACAGAAGACTGAAGGCCCTGGGTTTGACAGCTGCAGTGAGCTCCAAATAAAGCAAACTACTGCTTACAGAACTTGTTATGAAATTAATATGAAATAAACACACACAGGCATACATACACACACACACAAGCTCTTCCAGGAAAAACAGCAACAACTAAAAGTAAATAGCTTGAACTAGGACAGAAAGCATGTGGTTAAGAAATTCTAAGCACTTACAGATCAAACTCTTTGGTACATGGCTTACTAGTGTGAAGTGCACAATTTTGGAATGAGTAGTATGAATCACACTAGTTAGTAGATAAACATCTCACACCAAAATAACTTCCTTTCTAAATGAGTCAAGTGACGCAAGAAAAGCTCCTAGAGTAGCAATCTCTATATGACACAATGGCAAGAAATACAAGGCTTAGAATAAAATAGACTAGTTCAGCTGGAAGGGACCTGCAGTGATCATCTAGTCCAACTGCCTGAGCACTTTAGGGCCAAAAGGCACAGCATGTTATCAAGGGCATTGTCCAGATGCCTCTGAAACACTGATAGGCTTGGGGCATCAACCACCTCTCCAGGAAGCCTCTTCAAGTGTGTGCCTCCCCCACCTCCTTGGTAAAGAAATGTTTCCTAATGTCGAGTTGGAACCTCCCCTGATGCAGCTTTGACAATTTCCATGAGTCCTGTCACTGGATCAGACAGCAAAACTGGCCAGAGATATTCCATATATCTACGTAAGCTCAGAGATCACAGAAGACAACTGCTTCCTGCTTCTTCTTCCCTTCTCTTCTGCCCATGGCCAGCATCCTGGGAGGACTCTGTCCATCCATCACCATTGACCCCCCAGGCTGGTGCATCCCTGACCCTCATCACTCTCTCTCTGGCAGCTCTGGGACTTTTCGGGACTGTTCACAGCTCAGGAGATGCTATGGGAGTTGCTGGGGGTGGAGGGAAGCAAGAGGCTTTTGCATATTCCTGAACACATTTGTATATAATTGTATATGTTTTCTTTTATCATTAGTGTTGAATTAAAGCTGTATAGTTTAGTTTTCAGAGAGTCTCTCTCTCTCTCTCATTCTCTCTCTCCTTCCCTACCTGGGTGGGAGGGGATTGAGAGCATTGTTGTCTCTGGTTTAATTGTTGATCCTGAGTCAAATCATGACAGGATCCCATGGAGACCTCAGCACCTCCCTCTCCAGTACAAAAACAGCATAAAAAACCTGACTAAAAATCCAGAAATCATACTAAAATCCACCACCTCCCCTTGACCCATTACGCGGGTAAGCTTATCATAAAAGGATATCAAATTAGTTAAACAGGACTTTCCCTTTGTGAACCTATGTTGACTGTGCCTGAGAAGAGCATTGTCCTTTAAAAGTCTTTCAATACTGACCAGCCTCAACACTGAGATTTGGCCTTTCGTGTCTCCTTCCTGCAGGTGAGAACCACAGCTCTATAATCTTTCTGCAAAGCCTCACCTTGCTTCCAGAGGTCATCCAATTCCTTTTTCCTCTGCAGCTCCACCAGTTCCCTGTTCAGCCAGGCTGGTCTTTTGCCCCACTTACTTGACTTCTGATGCAGCAGTATTTCCTGCTCCTGAGCTTTTCAAAGAGGCTTCCTAAAAACTGACCAGCAGCCACCTACTCAAAAGCAGTTTCCCCGGGGACATGCTACGTAGCTCCCTGCATATCTTAAAGTTTGCTCTCTTGAAGTCCAGGGAGCAACTCTGCTGACCTTTTTCCTCATTACAACGATAATTTCCAGCTCAACCACTTCAAGATCACTGTGGCCAAGACTGCCACCTGCCACACATCTCTCACCAGCCCTTCTCTCCTCACATCCCAACAGCTCTAGGAGGGCATCTTTCCTAGTTGGCTCACTGCATGCTTGTGACAAGTTATTTGCCACAAACTTCAGGAGTTTCACAGACTTGCTTGTCATAACAGTATGGAATTCTCAGTTATGTCTGGGAAGTTGAAATCTCCCATAAGGACAAGGGCTACTGATCCAGATTTCTCCCAGTTGCCCATAGAGTAACTCCTGAGTGCTTACATCCTGGTTGGGCCATGGGTAATTGATGTCCACTACATTATCTCCTTTGTTTCCCATCTCCCTAATCTTCACCCAGAGGCTCTCAACCACATCATCCCTACCTGCCAGGGCTGCAGACAAATCTCTCCCCCACAAGCGGTGCAACTCCTCCCCCTTGCCTGCCCTGCCCACTCTGATTCTGGTTCCCCCGACTCTAGTTAAAGCCCCTCAATGGGTCCCACCCACTTACAAGCGAAGATGCGTTATCCCCATCAGGACAGGGGGTTCACTGCAAGCCCCAGCTCACCTTGTGTTCTAAAAGACTCACCCGTGGTTATAAAAAACAAAGTTCCGCTTGAGGCACCAGTCCTGGAGCCAAGTATTGCTGTCTTGGACACGCCTATTTCTTCCAATGTCTCTCCCCATTGCTGGGAAGATAGAAGAAAATGCTTCCTGTACTCCTGAATCTTTTAGCATTCTTCCCAGGGCCTTGAAATCTCTTTTGATTAACCTTGGACTTCTTGTTGCCAACATCATTAGAACTCACATGAAAGAGCCAGGGTGGGTAACAGCCCAAAGGCTGTGCCAAGCTTGTCCGCTGCCAGGTGACATCCTGGATTTGGGCCCCAGGGAGGCAGCAGACTTCCCTGAAAAAAGGGTCTGCAAGTAGGTGCCTGCAGCGGTGGTGAGGGAAGTAAGCAGACCAAATCAATGTGATTGATAAAGCAAACTCCAATTTATTGAATACACAGTGTTACTTTTATACCCTTTTACAGAACTACTTGTCGTGATCTTTGGTTAGTCATGATATCATTGGATAGCTCTATTTTCATGCTCCACCTTCAATATAGCAACATACACATAGATTCTCAGGGTTCTTTCCTTATTCTTTATTATTCTACTTCTCTATCTTGTTCTTGTGTTAGTTACTTTGTTATAATCTTATATGCAAGGCCCAAGGCCTACCTTTGGTAAGCTAACAAAGAGACTGTTCATACTTGTGTTAGGCTAAACAAGAGATTGCTTGTACAATTGCTACGTATGTTTAAATTCTCAGGGAGCTAGCAGAGGCCCATGGCCTTGCTGCTCAAGCCATTCTTCAACAGGTGCCTCCCTTCTGCTCTGTGACTATAACTCGCTGTTGTTTCTTCTCAGCACTGGTCTTGATGCAGCAGCTCTTGTTGCAAGGGGACGGTTGATCTGATCTTGGTGAGCGCACTCACATAGGTTCCTCCTATCTCATCTTGTGCTTTGTTTGCCATGCCCAGAGCCTCATACCTGTTCTCTAGAGGAAGCTGAGAGGGGAAGGAGGCATTCCTCTTACAGCTCTGTGCAGGATCTGCTTCCACTCCTTCCTATCCCTTGTAAGGCTGCCTTCCTCCTGACACAAAAAAAGACGCTGGACCTACCTCAGTAGTCACCATGACTGGGTTTGTGTGTACCACAGATGGCAGAGCACCCCTGGTCCATCTCTTTCTCAGACGTTGTTGCAGATAGATCAAAAACTAGACAGGACAGGTCCATCAAACAGAGAAGAAACAAAAAATTCGTATGTTTGAAATAAGAAACATCAGCTAAAATGCCAGATCTTTCATTAGGTCAAACCACAAATATGTCAGGTCATACCATGATTATCGAACCAGGAGCTCCTTCTGAGATTTTATTTATATATTTAATCTAAGCTGTAGCTGTTCTATCTGAAGGTATAAAATATATAAATGTCTCTGAAGCAGAAGCTTGCCTTACTGCATGCCAGGAAAACCTGCATCATGGGCTGTAAGGAAACGCATTTTGCTTGTAACTCTGGCTCCTGTTAAATAGAGCAGCAATGTTACCCACGGCCAAACAACATTGCCAGCTTCTGTCCTATTTGCTGGTGGATGAGAGCAGTGAGTATGAACAAAGGTTCCTGTCTTTGGCTACAGAAGGTTGGAAAAGGGCAGTATGATTTAACTAGTCCCATCTAAGTTAGTAGTCTGCTTCCACCTTGCTTCTGCCAACTCCTGTGTCTTTCCTGGGGATGCACAACTAACAGGCAAATGGACCCGAGTGCAAGGAAACGTAAATCTACTCAGAACTTGTTTTATTGGATTTGCTTTCACTGTTAAAGTGCAATTTCCTTCCTTTGTCATTGCAGCAAAAGCTAAAAATGGTTGAGAGAGGTGAGATGGGGAAGAGGTAACTTCCATAGGCATTCAAGTAATATGAAGAAAGAGCGGCTGCAATCACCACACAAGGGTTCCCAAGAGTGACCCATGGGGTCCTGCAAAACGTGTGGTGCAGCAGCACTCAAGACATCCTAACATTTACATGACAACATTACACAAATTCCATCTGAAAAATAGTTTTTATTATATATACAGGAGCACATGCCCCAGGGAGCTATAGGCAAAGTATTTGGTCACTGGATTTTAAATAGTTGAGGAAATCCACGCAGAAATCAAGGGTAGTGCACAAAGGGATACATAGTGCCAATGTTCTGGACCTGCCAGAGGACCAGGCATTTTAGCTGTCATGAAGAAATCAATCCACCCTCACACAGGCCTTGTTCACTGGCTAGAGAATCTGAGTCTACCAGCAATATCAAAAGAACTACCTCTTTCCCATGGGAAAAATGTGACTGTTAATACTCTAGCAAGAGGCCGATACCATCTTTTCTGGCAAGTACTCTGAACAGAGCAAGCACGTGGGCTCTTACAGGGAACTTCAGGGTAACCATCTTCGCATTCAGCATTCTCCCTTTGGAAGAAGGCAGTCTCAATTCCAGGACATATTGTGGAGCTCTTTAGAAAACTCAGCTTTCCATCAATCCTGTAAGATCCAGTCCATTTGTATCAGTTTGCTTTAGATTCAAACAAGTGCAATGACCAGCACTGGCTTTCTACAACAGGCTTTTCCTAAAGCAGAGAAACCAGGTTTCAGAAACTCCATTCCCTTCCCCAGTGTAGATGGGACAGAGAATTTCTGGAGCTTCTGCCTTTGATTTGGGATGACATAGCAGATTACGGACTCTTTCAACTCAGCCTGTACAGGTTTAATCTGACAAGGGTCCAGTGGAGGAGGATGCAGGAGCATAGCTGCTCTCATTTCAAGAGGTACACAAGCACCTTCCACCATGAGACATGCAGAGATGCTATGAACAGCAAGATTATTAACTTAGAGCAAGAAAGTTCCTGTTTCCTATACCTTTTCATCAATAACTAAAAACTGACATTACTTTACAGGCTTGTCAGAGCAGACATATGTCTGTTTTTAAATGGAATGCTCAGCAGGCCCAGATATACTAATTTGGCCTTTCTTCAACAGGAGATGCAATGGAGCAAGACACATCATTTTGAAATTCAATTCATGTTCCTTAAAGTGTCCACAACTTCCTTAGGATATGCATTTCAAAGAGAACTGAGACATGGAGCAAACCTAAGGGATGGAAGAAAGGGAAGAAGCTTCACTTTCTTTTATCTATCTGCAGGGTTTCTCCAGCCCAACTCACTAATTCAGTCTAAGAGGGGGAAGCTCCTGCAGTTCCTAGAAGTGTGGAAGTACTGCAACAACTCAAGAATAACTTCCTTATTCCTCTCACAGCACTATCCTGTGTACAATGAGTGGTGCTGCCTCCAGGTACAGGAACAGATGCTGCCTTTGAAGCTTGTAGTGTGATGACCCTGTGTCAGAAAATGTACCACTCCTTTAAAGACACTGAAGAAATGGCAGATGTCCTGGAAACAGATCCCAAGTGTCACCACTGGCTGCTGCATACTTAGACAGAAGCAGCCCAGGTGCAAGCTCTTGGGAGCAGCTGCTCTTTAAGGGCTGATTTAGAAAAAGAAGGCAGGTGGGTGAAGTGCTGCCCTGTCCATAGGGAATGCAGGCCCAGGAATTGCACAGACAACCGTGGCTCACATTCCTGTTCACAGGTGGCCTGTGAAGCACAGGAAGAGCAGGACATGGAGAGCAAGCAGGTACATGGCCACTAGCAGAGGCAAGTGGGTCCGGGAATGGAAGAGAGAACGTAACAGGCGTCGTAGTCCAGGGATATTCCGAGTCTGGAAGAGTAAAAGAGAGAACAGTCAGTACCAGGAATGGATATGTTCCCAGCTGCCTTGACCCAGAGTACTCCAGACCATGGAGATAAGCTTGTTTAAGCTAACAAGCATGAACCTTCCCAAACCCATTCCACTATCAGATTTCACCTCTAGAGGCAACCCTCACTGAAATATTCCCCTTCTTCTGTTCTCTGTGGGTTTCTCATGAGCCAGCCCTCTCCAGTTCTGCTTGAGAAAGGGCAACAGAATGCACAGCACCTCCTTCCAACATTTGCTCCACGCAAATTTCTAGCCTCTCTAAGCGAACAAATGGATCAATGGTGCTTTTCTGCTAGAGCCTCAAGCTACTGGGAATCCTGATTGACTCTCTGGCCTAGAAGAAATAAAAGGAGAAATCCAGACAAACCAAACAGATTTACATGTGCCTACAGAAGGATTTAGCTGCTATAGGTTCAGTTTTCAGTTCACTTTTTCTTGCATCAGCCAGAGCTGACATCATTGACAGCTGTGAATGTAAATTCTTACTCTGCTGAAATTATTATCCATGGAGTCGATCAGCAAGGAATGCTCGTGGCCTGGAGTCATGTCAATGCTAGCACTTGAGGAAGATGCCCACTCACTTGACTGCAACCTGCCACAGAAAACATGACATTAAGTTCAGTTCCTTATGATGCCCCAAACCAGCACTGCAGACAAGCTCAGGAAAGAAGGTATTTCTTCAAAAAGTAATCAACAGCTGCAAGAAAGCCATGGCCTCACTTGACAAGAACTGGATTCACTTGTTCAACTGCAGTGCCTCCTGAGCTCAGGCTGAGCAGGAA
>NW_009953658.1:114746-130190 GCF_000747805.2 Chaetura pelagica | reverse complement strand
GTAATCCTCCTTCCTCCACCAGGTGAAACCACAAGAGTGAGCATATTGTGCTGTCCATACAAGTTGCACTTGCTCAGTGCCAGCCTCTTCCTGTGCCTACAGTCAGAGTGAAAAGTAAAATTTCCATAGTGCATGATGTGCAGATCACCACTCCTCTGCAGCAGAGAGGGCAATTCAGCTGTGCAATGGATTTCTTTTCTTACCTCATTACCCATCACCTCAAAACTGTTTACTCTTTTGGTGCTGTTCTTTTTCCTTTTGTCTTTCAGGGATTTCAAACTATAACTTAATTGAGGTCTCTGTGTTCTACCTGGGGGCTTTCAAGTGACATTTCATAGTGTGTGACCTGAAAGAAGCCAGGGCAGATGTTTAACTGTGTATTTTAAATTTGGTGAAATTTTAGAAGCCAGCTCTGGTCCCAGTAGTGCTGGCTCTTGCTAACCGTTTTCTAGTGACAGATATCCAAGACTGATAAGTTATGATTAAAGGATGAAATGCAGAAGCAGCACTGTCAAATCTTGGGGCTAGCATTAGTCAGTAAATCAGCTGCCAGAAGCTTTCCTAGACATTAATGCTAGAAGGAGCTACAGTTGTATGAGTTATGTAGCAATCACCAGGGAGCTCCATCCAGAATTCTCCCATACAGACCATTATTTATTGGCTGCATGAGCATCTGTGTCAGAAGCAAGCCATTGTTTTCATGTACAAGACTCAGATAGCAAGGTTTATTTTAACTACCAGGAAATGCACAGCACAACTGCCTACAATCCAGTTCCCTGATGAAACCCACTTTCATAGTCAATAAGGACAAACAGGCACTTCTGACATGCCACTCACTGCATCTTAATCCAGACATCTAGTCTAGGCCTGCCTCCTTTTCTCTTCTGACTATAAGAGAATCTGTCAAGTGACCTGGGATACACAGTGTATTGGGTACAAATGCAAGGCTTTGGGAACATCGAGCTGGAGGGAGAGCTGTGGCAGGAGGCCATGAGGTGCCCTGTACCAGCAACAGCTGGTTCCAGCTGGCCTGGCAATAATGCTGCTTCACCCTGTGCCAAAACTGCAACCAGAGGAGCCCAAGGTACCCCTGCTCAGACTCATTAAACAGGGTGGCAGCTGCTGGGGGCAGGAGGAAATGTGCAAGAAACAAGGAGCAGCAGAGGGAAATCGCTATGTCCTGACCCCAGGCTCCCCCGCTGTGCCCTGTGCCTCACCAGAGGGACTGGAGGGAACGTGTGCTGCAAACAGTGGGACTGGATACCAGGAAGGGGGGAGGAAAGATGTCTGGAGTGAAGCTGAGCCTGTGAAAGGCAGGGGAAAGTGTTTTCCCTCAGTGTTTATTTTTTTTCTCAATACCTACAATAATTAAAAGTTAATTTAATTAAAAATTAAATGTTACTTGACAATACATTAAAAGTAGTGGCATGCAAGTCAGACTGTTTTGCCCATGACAAAGAGGTGCTTCCTGAGGAGAGAAATCCCTTGGAGTATGAAAACTCTTCTGCCTTCACCCAATTCCAAGTCTCCGAATTTTATTTCCAGTAGTTAATTTAACTCACTGAGAAACCTGGCATCTCATTTCTAGTAAGAATTTGTCTGAATGTCTAGACAGATATTTCATTTTATCTTTGTCTACCCTTGAAGGATAGGCTGAACATTAGGAAACATTTTTTTACTGTGGCCAAGCACAGGCACAGGTTGCCCAGGGAGACTGTGAAGTCTTCATCCCTGGAGATTTTCACAAGCCATCTGGATATGGTCCTGGGCAATTGGCTCCATGTACCCCTGCTTGAGAAGGGAGGTTAGACCAGATGACCTCCAGAGGTCCTTTTCAACCTCAACCAATCTGTGCAAGACATGGTACAGTGACATTTAACAGAGGCATGTGATGAAGTGTAGATGAACACAAAGCTGGGATCACCACGTTTGTGGTGCTGCTGCCTGTTGGCTCAAGCTCCCTTACCTCCTGATCTGATCCTGTGCTGCAGAGAGTGCCTCCTCGACAGCAAGACGACGGTCCCGTTCCTCCTCCAGCTGCTCCTCTAAACACCTCAGATCCTGCTTTGTGCTGCTATGTAAATGTTCTGATTCGGACAACCTGTCAGAAAATAACCAAGCATATCCCAAAAAGGGGCTAATTCATGACCTATTATGTTTCTTCTGTATTCACAGATGCAGTATATGAACAGACTCCAATTCCCTTCCACTTCACACAGAATTCTACTTATTTTTTATCAATATATTTAATTATTTGTAAAGCAAGAGAGACCATAAATCTCTTGAAGCTTCTGTGTCACATCAGGAAGGAGTTCCTTGGCTCTGACATTCATGGTCTCATCTTCTGAAAATTATTCTGAAAGGGTATAAGCAATCATGTGCTAGAGCTTAGTTGCAGCAGGTTACAAGGCATCATGTGCTAGGTCTCAATTCCAGACACACTCAGGCTAACAGCTTTGAGACTGGGACCACTGATCTATGTAAGCAGTTCCTGAGGTCCCAGCCCATCAGATAAAAGATGCCAGGTTGGCTGGTGAAAGTCATCTGGAATTGATGACTGCCTGATTCTTTTTTTTGAAGTTCTATCCAAAGAGATAACTAAGGACAGCTGTCAAGTGCAGATAACAGTTCCTCCACTTCCACACGGTTCTAGTGTGGAACTGAGTTTTTCCAACACTCTGACAGAAATAGGCTCATTGCTAGCCCAAACACCTCCATCAGAACTGACATCCCCAGCCCTGTTTCCTCAGGCTTTCCTTACCTCAGCTGCAGCTCCTGCAATTCTGGTGTGTAACTGCCACTCTGAGGCTTGTTCTTTTCTTGGGGTGCTCCTGGAGCAGCATCTGTTGCAAACAACTCCTGAAAGAAAGCAGGAATGTAGGCAGACAGCACAGAATGAGAAGGATAAACAGTAGCTACAATAATATACAGCTAGTGGAGCTCATCTGCAATAAACTTTTCCTCCCTTGCCCCAGGACTCCACCCTTACCATGCCCTTGCCTGCAGCCTGCAGCTCCTGGAGCTGCCTCTCGAGCTCCAGGCAGCGGCTCAGGACCTCACTGTAGTGCTGGTGGCTCCGACTGCTGCCGCGCAGCTGGAGGGAGAGGGTGTTTTTCTCCTCAAAGACCTGAGACAGCTGAGAAGAGAACACAACTGCTAAGAACTCATATCTTTGTGAGAGCAAAATAGTTCTCTGTGTAACTGAGGTAAGAAAAGTGCTGATGTTGACCTAAACCTTTCAGAAATATCATCAGTAGTCTAGGATATTATATTCTTGCTTTCTCCTTGAGTGCAACTCTCTTTCTGAAGATTGCTAAATTCTGAGTCCTCCATTTCAATGTGGAAATCAGACTGCTTGTGATTCTGCACTGAAACACAAAAACTTTTCAAGATGGCAGGCAGCCCTGAAGATCACAGCCATGCCTTCCAAAGGAGGGACTCCTTCAGGAGCCTAGAAGGAACAACAGAAATGGAACCTGGAAACAACTTTCTTCAGGTAATCTCGCTTTCTGGTCCCTTTGTCTGCTCTCCCTCTCTGGCCCCCTCTCCCCCATTCTCTCCACTCAGTCCTTTTCCTATTGTCAAGGTCTGGAGGGACCTTGAAAAACTGGAGAACTGGGCCAACAGAAATCTCAAGTTCAATAAGACAAAGTGCACCTGAGGCAAACCCCATCAGCATGGGATGGGAAGAAACTGCCAAGGCAGCAGCTCTGCTGAAAAGGACCAGGCAGTTAGAGCAGCTGAAAACAAGTTGTTAACTTCTCTGCTTGGTGTCAGTGAAACTGTAGCTGGAATACTGGGACTGGTTTTGTCACTCATTTTCAGTTGACTGGAAAGTTAGCCAATGTGGTGGCCTTCTGCAGGAAAGGCCAGGAGGATTCAGGGAACTACAGGCATGTCAGCCTGACCTCAGTGCTGGGGAAGGTCATGGAGCAGATCATACCGAGGCCACGTTGCAGCACGTGCAGGACAGCCAGGGGATCAGGCCCAGCCAGCATGGGTTCATGAAAGGCACATTCTGCCTGGCCAACCTCATCTCCTTCTATGACCAGGTGCCCCGCCTGGTGGATGAAGGAAAGGCTTTGGATGTTACTTCACTAAATGCTCACAAGAACAGAAAGATTCATTCCTGCTCCCTGAGTCCTATTCAAGCCTACCCTCTTCTTCACACTCTTCATCCTGGGCTCTGCAAGTATAATTGGTACCTTGCTGTTTAACTGCTGAATTCTGAGCTCTTTTTGGTGCAGTTCTTTTAGGCTGTCACTTAGCTGGGCCTGGAGATGCTTTCTCTCTATTTCTAGGCTTGGAAAGTCCCCTCTCAGAACTTCTGAATAAATCTGCCAAGGAAAGAACAATGAAAAATACACTGCATGCATGACACTCCACTCTCTTATTAGTCCTCTCTGTTTAGTATTCCAGTCTTAGCATTACTCCCCTGGAACTTGATCTGCTCAAGCAAAAGAGTAATAAATGGAAATATCCTAAAAGCCCTCTGCAAACCTGAACAATTAGGAGAGATCAGTGAACTTACTCATATGATGGGTCCTTCTCAAAAGTTGCCTTAAAGCTGTCTACCATACAGGAAGGAAAAAAAGTGTATGAATGAGAACAAGAAAACAAACAAAAAAGCAAAGCAATGTCCACACTACTCTCATTCAACACAGACTAAAGTCTGGGACTGACATTCTCCTGGAAGACATCACATGCACATTGTTCTAGATTTTTCTTTGCGTATATGCATGTGCCTGTCAAAGGAATAGGGGAGATTTCCTCTCTCCTCCATGGTCATAAAAGCTGCTCAGTGGAACGTCTCCTGTGGGCAGGAGAGTTCTTTCCATGCTCACAATGTGATGGTTCTACATGAGGCCTCCTTCCCTAGACCGAGCAAAGCACTCAGCACATTCCACTCCACTTTTAGGACTGTGCTACAGGGAAAAGAAGGCAGAAAAGGCAGTGCTCAGTCCTCAGGCTCTTTGTGCTTGAGTCAGGATTGCAGATTCCTGTCACAGTAAAAACAGCAATAAAAATTCAATCGGCAACTTAAAAATGAGAATGTGACATTACAGGGATGACTAAACCATAAGATGCAAACAGAGTGCAAGAGGCAATTCTCAAATAGCCAGAAAGACAGACCTGAGGGGTTCCTTACTGCTCAGAAGGACCTTGGGTGCATAGGAAGCCCTGCCTATTTTACCCTCTTTCTTGAAACATTAGCAACCATGAACTAAGAGAGGAGCACTGAATAGCATGCCAGAGTTATCTCAAGGTTTTCAACAATCCAGGTTGCACTGGTGGTACAGTCCTTGGAGGCCACACAACAAAATCCAGCACTGTGCAACCTCAGCTTGCCCGAGCCAAATGCAAATGTGCTACTGCAGCTGAACTGCAAGCCTCACATTTCCCTGCAATCAATAATCTGTGCATTTCCACCCACCTTTGTTTGGTATTGCTCCTCTGCAACTTGAGACTTGCTGGGAGGCAGTCTCATCTCTTGTGTGATCCTTTGTAAATGGCTCAATTGCTTGTCTTTTTCTGCGATGGCCATCAGGTACTGCTCCTTCATGCTGCTGCTCTGCTTCTCCCAAGCAGTCTTCTCTTGTCTGCACAGCACAACACAAAGGAAATAACCAGGAATTATCAGAGTCACTTATGATATTCAGATATCCCACCTCAGAACGAGCTGAGGATGATTCTATTTCCTAACATTGCCTCATGCCAGAAAATAAGCTTTACAGCTGAACCAACACAAACCAACCTGCTTAAGTACAGGAACCTTGAAGGCAGGTTTAAGGAAGCATTCTGTATTTGGCTCAACACTGCAGATAGTTCAATGCTCACACTTTTGGTATTCCTGGACATTGTTTTGGTCTTGCTGCACAAAGTTTTGTCAAGCAAGTCACTGACAATGCCACTTGTCATAATAAAATAATTGTTGCCTCAGTCACAGATGCACCAGAACCACAGCATTGATCCCAACATGCAGACTTGAGGCTTCAGCTTCATTTACAGTATAGAAGCTACACAGGAAATAGGTGTTTTATCAGGAGATAAATAAAATTTGTAAGCTGCTTCAAACTTTACAAGATCTGAAGTGTGTTAGTTTGAGGGTCTGACTAAGGGCAGGGGAGGGAGAAGGAGCAATACAAGTTGGGCAAAGATAAGCCATGTATCGTGCCACAAAAACACTCCACCCCTTTCACTCCAGGTTCAGTCATTCTTAGATGGAGCAGAAGTACCTGAAAGGATTTTTTTCGCCCATTTTTAGAACAGAGCATATTTGTCTGACTAGTTTTATTCCAGTTGGAGGTAACTAGACTTGAATTACAGACTTTTTTAAAAATAGAAGACATAAATCAAGTGAAACAAATTATTAGACAGTCAGATAAAATGAGTATTTTCTAAACAATTCTATCAGTGGGATAATAAAGAGTGTTCATCATTCGGCTTGGAATGGAAAGTTCTGTAATTATATATATAAGTTCCAATCAAGAAACAGCCCAGGTTTCCTCTCAAACAGATTATATTGGCCACCACTGGATGGAGGAAACAAAAATTAAAAAGGTCATTGATTTATTTCACATAGGCATTGCAATATGTTGGGCTATAATCCCTCACCCTAAGTCTCAGGCAAAAGCTGAATACGGAAATGTGTGAGCATGGATTTGTGTGTCCCCTCCTCAACTGGACAGGGTGCTTTAGTGACAGCTGACACTGGGAAGGCTGCTTTGCCTCTGCCCACAACTGTTCTTTGAATGAAAGAAACAACCCTGAGGCACTGAGGAGACAGGCAATTCCCACCTAAGCTGCTGGAGCTCCTGCTGGTAGGTAGCACTCTCTTGCTTCAGCTGTTCTTGGAGACGGTGCTGCTTATCTGCATCTTGCTGATATTCCTGCAGTTGTGCTTTTAAGCGAGAATTTTCAGCGGATTCCACCCCGACTAGTATGTATTGCTGCTGCAGATTCTTCAGCTCTCTTACCTTTAATTAAAGGGAAATATCAGAGTGTGTGACAACTGAGCAAGCAGCTACGTTTACTATTTACAAGACTTTAAGAGCATTTCTCACTGTGGCATCTGGAGAAAAAAAGAGTCACATTCAGATGACAGAGAAAACAGAAACTGACTCAGGGATGACTGCAGTCTACTAAAAACTGCTATGGAAAAAACCCTCAAGAGAATTCTATTGTTAATGAGTGGTGAGTTTTGAGACCTTCCAGGAAGATTTGACATACTTTAACAGAAGACCCCAGGCTACAGTATTAATTCCCTTATTCGAAGGAGGAAAAAGTGAGACAGAAGTAGCTGGTTAAGAATTACCCCTGAAGTCGGTAAACCAGGGAATTGAGGCACTGAGATCCTTCTCAAAGGCTACTCTGACAGAAATTAGAATTAAGTTGTCATTACACATCCATCACTACAATCAATTTTCGAAGACAAGATGACTGACTTTGGAGAGAGGGAAATACTTAGTCAGGCTGTCCCTTTGTTGAGGATCTATCTCAGCACTGCCCAGATGTGCAAGCTCAACAAAACTGTGTTAGAGGAGACATAAATCTACAAATAACAAGATGTGTTTCAGGCATTATCACAAAGTCTGTTGCAAATTAGCAGAAAGGAAAACTGAGACAGACTAAGTGACAGTGGAAAATGATTGTAGAATTATGTCATCTGCCCAGCAACCAGCACTCTAGATCTCGCTGGGCTGCACTGTGCCAGGGCCTGAGCAAACAGACACGTCACACGTGCAAGCAAGGATGTCCAGATGAAGCTACAACACCTGGTACCTGTCTTGACCATTGGCTGCCAAGAGAAGAAACAGACCCAAGTCTTTGTACTAGTCTCCTCTAGAAATCTAAGACAAATCAAATGCACAAGCTTCCACAGATGTGGACTAAGCAGATTAACAGGGAATCCTCTACCTTACTTCTATGATTCCGTATTTTAAATCAATCTAACAAGAGAAACCAGCCTGCAAAGTTAAAAATTAACTCACAGCTCCCATATGTTAGAGAAGATAACATACATAGTGAACACTAAATTCATGGGATCTGATGTAGCGTGCCTGCAAGTGGTAAGGTCAATGGGAGGCAACTCAATTATCTTTGAAAGGTCATGGTGACTGAGAGAGGTTTCCCAGGATTAGAAGAAAGCAAGTGTCATCTCCATGTACAACAAACTGGGAAATTCCAAGCAGGTCAGCCTCATCTCCATCCCTGGAAATGTGATGGACCAACTACTTCTGGAAACCATTTCCAGCTACATGAAAAAACATTTTGCCCAGAGTTGTGAAATACCCACCAATGCAGACATTCAGAATCTGACTGGACACTGTCTTGTGCAGTCTGTTCCAGCTGACCTTGTTTGAACAGGGAGGTTGGATTGTATCTTCCGAAATCCTTTCCAACCTCATCTATTCTGTGAAGATAATGCTCTGTGTTTCACATTGCAAATATGAGATCTGAGTGTGCTGGATTTAAGATCTAAAGATCCAAATCTCCCATGGGGCTTTAAGTAAGAGAAGGAAAAGAGAGAGAACAAGGACTTACTACTCTGTCTCTGTCATTCTGCAAGGAGGACAGTGCCTTCTTAAGACTCTGCACTTCTGAAAGAGTGGTGGAAGTGCTCCCTTCTGCCTGTTGCTTCATTTCTTCAACCTTACATGCTTGGTCCAATTCGTTCAGCAGCCGATCTCGCTCATTCTGCAGGCTTGCCATAGCCTTGGAGAAAGATTTGACTTGGTTGGAAGAGCCTTCCAGTTCCGAAGACAAATGGAGAAGCTCGTCATCTTTGGCTCTGAGCATCTGATTAAGTTGCTCAACCCGGGCCAAGAGACCTCTTTCATCAGTGGCCTTCTGCAGTTCTGCCAGCTCAGACCTCACTGCATCTCGGTCCCTGGCAGTGGAATATTGCTCCTCTTGTAGCTGAACCATCTGTTTCTGAAGATTCTGCACTAGACTCTTTTGTTCCTCTAAGTCTGCAGAGTATTTCTGTTTCAAAACACGAAGCTCTTCATTGGCCTGGTCCCGGCTATCCTGAAGAGAGCTCATGGACTTCCCAAAAGACTGAATTTGAGCTCTGAGATCTTTGTTTTCATCTGTGACTGCAAGAAATTTCTGTTCCATTTCCATCAAGTCCCGTGCCAATTCTGCTACTCTCTCTTCTGCTGTTTCTGTTTCATTCCTCATTATCCCTGCATCATGATGTAGGTGCTTCAGTTCCTTCCGAAGCCTGTCCTCAGCCTCTCCCACTCTCTTGGCTGCATCCCTTTGAACACATACTAGTTCCCCCTCAAGTTCTGTTATCCTTTTCTGTGACAGGGAAAGCTTATGACCCAGTTCTTGTGCCTCTTCCTCTCGGGCCTTCAGCTGTGCTTGACACTCCATGACAGGACCCCCCTCACATAATGCTGTCATCTCACTCTGCACCTGAGACAAAGAGGACATGAGGGTTACAATCTCTTGAGACATCCTGGCTTTATCCTCTCTCAAGGCTTCCATGCCTTTCCTGAGATCATCCTGAGTATGCTCGGACTCTTTCAGCCGTGTTTCTATGACTGCCTTCTCCTTTTCCAGAGTTTGGATCCGCTGAAGCTCTGTTTTGAGAAGTTGTTTCTGTTGGGAGTCCTTTATTGAAATCACTTGGTTGAGGTCTTCTCTGTACCGCACCAACTCTGCATTCAGCTTGGCATTCTCAGAGTTGAGGTCATCCATCTTGCTATGAAAACTTCTGATTTCTTCCTTAAGCTTATTGTTTTCAGCAGCAGCCTCTTGAATTAGCTGGTCTTTTTCCAAGATTATAACAAGATGACGTTCCTCAAGCTGCTTGTAGTCTCTCAGGATGCGGTCTCTGTCATTTTGCAAAGATGACATGGACTTGGTGAAGGAGTCCAGCTGTGACTTCTGTTGCTTACTTTCTTCTCTGTTTATTTTCATCTTTTCAGTGAGACGGTCAAGTTTGTCACGAAATTGGTTCTTCTCATTTTCCAAGTCTTTTTTGTCTTCTTCCTCCTTGCTTAGCCTATGCTCCAGCTCTTTCATCTCTTCAGAATGTTGCTGCTGTAATTCAGACAGAGCAGTCATAACTGCTTCTTCCTTGGCAGACAGCAAACTCATGATCTTCTGATCCTTGGCACTAGTTTCTTCATGCAGTTTATTTGTTAGGTCCTTGGAAGCTCGCAGATCAGCCTTGAGCTGTTCACAGCTGAATTTAAAATTCTGGATACTGGCCTCTTGTTGCTTGACCATACTCACCAGCTCTTCTCTGACCAACTCACATTTGGTAAAGGAATCCCGTAAGTCAGCAAGCTGATTTCTCAGACTGCTGATTTCTGACTCCAGTTTCTGCTGCTCATTCTGAGACCTGCTACAGAACTTCTGAGATTCTTCAAGCTGAGTCAAAAGCTCCTTTTTTTCCTCCTGCAGCATTTCACATGTCTTTTGATGATGCTGAATCTCCTTCCTGGATTCAGACTCCCAGTCTTTCTTGTCACATTCCAGCCTGAAAACAGAGAAAAGAAAGAAGAAAGTAAGTAACAAATCACAAAATATCTCAGTATCCAAAACCACAGTAATAGTTTTCATTGATTATACTCATTTAGAAAAGCCACAAAATTAGTTCTGCTACAAGAAAGGAAGCTGTAAATATTCAGATGATCAGTTTTCCATCAATTGAAAATTCAAGGCATTTTATAAAGTTCTGACTGCACTGCTGTCTGAAGGGGATGGTGCTGGGGGAATATTTTTTAAAACTTGTCCAGTGAGATAAATCTTAATGTCAATATTGAAAAAAATTAAGGAGGTTAAACACTGAATGTTATGACCTCTTTTTCATTAAATTACTTCTTTCTGTCATTTATTGTAGCTAACAAAAAAGAAAGAAAAATCAATGCAATCACTGTTCTCACCCACTGGATGCTCATTTCATGTTCCAGGATGCAAAGATTCAGAATTTTGAGCGCAAAGTTTACAGAACAATTTTACTCATATAAGAACAGTTTGGTTTTGAATTTTGGAAATTCCCAGATGTACATTTTGGTACATTTCCATAGCTCCATTTTTCCCTCAAGATCTATTTTGGGATTAAACTGGAATTATGGATCCAATTGCTCTCTTGACATTTCAAGACCTGAATGCAAGAACTGTGCAAAAGCATCCATTTCAAATTTCAGATTAAGATAGACTCCAGGTAGTACTTAGATGGCTACTGCTTGCTGCAGGGAATAGATTTAACACAGGTACCCTAATGCTGAGGAGAAGGAGTATTTTACAGTGTTAATCTCCCTGTATCCTTGTGCAGACAAGAAATACCCAGTAACTCCCTACAACATAAATCCAAACCTCTGTTTTATTCAAACTTAAGTAATCCAGAACATGAGCCTTATGTTTATGGCTTTATCAGGAAGAATAATTTTGCCTTCCTCTTAGGCATTCATTAGTTTTGCCAATCACATGTCACATTTAGCATGTTTACACACTCAGAACTCTTTCTTTCTGGTATCCTGCAATAGGAAAGGGGAATCCTACCTCACCTCTGGCTGCTGCCCTGTCAAAAGCAAACACAGGAATACCAGCTGAGTCATTATCACCTTCTTTACCTGGATATTTGAGCCTGAAGTTTTTCCACATGTATGGTCATCTGCTTCATCTGGTCCTTCAGCACAACACAAGTTGCCTCTTTTGAACGTGTTTCTTCCTCCATCTTTTGAATAGTTTCAGTGAATTTCTTCTCCCATGTTTTTGACTCATCTATCACTCTGTCCCTGTCATCCTGAAGGGAAGACATGCTCCTGGTGAAGGCTGCAAGCTGGGCTAATGTTTTGTTTAGGTTGCCTTCCAATTGCTTGACTTCTTGATCCTTTGTCTTTAAGGAGTCTTGAAGATCACCAATAGTTGTTCCCATATCAGCTTTCTCCCTCTGCAAAGTTGCCAACTTTTCTTCCATGTTTTTAATTTCTTTCATGTACTTGTCTTTTTCCTGTTCCAGTCTTCTCTCAAAGTCCTCATCTTTTTTCTTCATTTGAATTTTAATAGTCTCTTTGTTTGCCTGCAACTCTTCTTTTACTTTGACACTTTCTGCTAGAACCCTTGCTGCCTCACTCTGGGTGTCATCCAACACTATCCTGCAGTGTGCAAGCTCAGCTTGGGCCTTCTTGGTGTCTTCCACTGCTTTGGCTAAATCCTGTTTGGCTGCTTCTACCTCTTTCTGAGACTCACTCTGCACAAATTCCAGAGCTTTAACAGTTCTTTCTAAACTACTGTTCTTTTCCTGGCTTTTAATACAGTCCTTCTGCAGCTGCTTAATCTCCTGTTGTTTCTCTTTCAGCAGTTCCTGAAGCTCCTTTACATGTGTGCTGCTCTCTCCCCTCCAACTGCACTTTAGCTTTTCTTCAGGTTCCTTTTGCTTTTCTGAACTTCCTGTGCTTTTCTCCTTTGCCATCTGACATTTTTCCTCCTCCAGTTCATTCATAATTCTCTGCAAACTCTGAAGCTCCTGTTTCAGTTGCTCATTTTTTACCTGGAAATCTGTTGCATCTTGCTGATAGTTTCCAATAGTCCCATTAAGTTCTGCCAGCTGATTCATGAGTCTTTCTTCCAAATCATCCTTCTCCACTTCTAGTGTGTCCTTCAGTTCTGTCATCCTGACAAGGTCATCTTTGGTGTTTTGGACTGTTTGTTCCATCCTTGCTACTGTGTCTTGGAGAGCATTCAATTCATGGTCTTTCTCTTCCACTTGGGTCTCTAAAGCCCTTTTCTCAGCTGCCAAAGTCTCAACACACATGCGGATGTCTCTCAGCTGTTGCTCTGAAGCCCTCCTGTTCTCTTCTAGTTCTGTGATTCGCTCTGTGAGCTCAGCTACCTGCTGGATGTAGCTATGAAGTTCTTCACAAGAGCTACTGCTTCCAAATGCTTTTTGTTCCAGCTCTGCAGTAGGAGACCCTGGTCTAAAGCTTATCTTCTTTTGATTTTCAGTTCTCTCCATTGGTAGTGGTGTGGCAACTGTCTGATTTGTTTCTTCCCCTGCTGTCTGCTGAGCAACATACTTGTCTACCAGTTCGCTGCTTTCCTTCAGCTTAGATTCTGTTAACTGCAAATAATGCTTTAAGTCTGTGATCTCTTGTCTGAGAGACTCCTTTTCAGCCATTTCTGTCTCAAGCTGAGTAGAAAGAGACTGGCAGTCCCTCCTAGAGCTCTCCAGATCTTCTTTCAGGCTAGTATTTGTCAAGACATCTCCAGTCCTGTGTAGCTCTCCATCTGTAAAATGCACCTCTGCTCTAAGTTTCTCATTCTCCTCCTCCAGTTCCAGGATCTTCTGTTGCTTTAACTTGGCAAATTTCCTCATTTTCTCCTTCATCCCATCAATTTCCTGTCCAGCTTCCTGTAGCTGTTTATCTATTTCTTCTTTTTTTACTTCAACACTTTTCAGTTTAATTAAAATGTCCTGCTTTTCCTGCCTTGCAGTTTCCAACAAGTGCTGCATCCGCTCAGTTTCATTGCTCACATTCTCATATGACTGCAGGAGAGTTTCATACTCTTTCTGAAGCTCCCTGTATTTCTCATGCCACTCAGAACTCTCAGTGACTTGAAAGCATTTCAGGGATTCCACCTCCTTCTCCAGCCTCTCCTTCTCTAGAACAATTCCATCCAGAGTTAATGTCAGGTTTTTACAGCATCCATCAAGGTTCTGATTTTCTGTAAGTACTTTATCAACTTCTGCAATAAGTTTTTCTCGCTCTTCAGTGAGGCTCACTAACTTTGCTTTTAAAGTGTCTGTTTCTTTAACATGACCACATATTTGGCTTTCCATATTTGTCAACTTGACAGAAAGATTTTCAATAGTAGTTTTAGCATTAGCCAGCTCCTCTTTTAGAGATTTGCTCTCCTTTAGTGCCTCTTTTCTTGAGATAAGTGCAGCTTGCAGCTTTCTCTGCATTTGGTTCTTCTGCTTAGCTGCTTCTGCACCATCATCTTGCTTCTCCTGAAATTCAAGCAACTCTGTTTGCAGCCGTTTGCTTTGCTCCTCATGTACCTGAGCTTGAATTTCCAATTGACTACAAAGTCTCTTGACTGAATCTTCCTTTTCCAGCAACTGTGCCTCCACATTCTTGAGAGCTTCACTTTTCTCCCTTAACTGCAAGTTAAGAAATTCCATTTCTTCATCCTTTTGTTGCACAAGTATTTTCAGGTCTTCCAGACTGCCCTCTCCAGAAATCTGTGCTCGACTCTCCTCCAGTTCTGTCTGAAGACTTGCTGCCTTGGCTTCAGCTTGGTCAGAGGTTCTCTTCAGCCCTTCTATCTCCAGAAATAACTGTGCTATATGCTCTTGCAACTGAGAGACTAATTCTGATTTGCAAGCAAGTTCACTCTGCATATGCCTGATGTTATATTCCAATTCCCCTTTCTCCGTCTGAAGTTTTTCAAGTTTTTCCTTAAGCTCTTCCCCAGAAACATCTGCAACTTGTACAAGTTTGTTATTTGTTGTATTTTCCGCTTCCATGCATGAAGAATCCAACCCACCTTGATTCCCAAGAACACCCTCTGATGATCTTTTCTGTTCTTGGAGTTGTCTGAGCTGAGCTTGGATGCTCTCCTTCTCTTCGCTTTGCTTATCAAACTGCTCTTGTAGGACATTGTAATCATCCTTCTGCTGTTTCAGCTGCTCCCTGTGATGCCTGTCTTTTTCTTGAGCCTTTTTAATAGTGTCTTTGCGAGATAGCAGGGCTTCCTGGAGTTTTTTTTGAAGTTGGTCTTTTTCTTGCTCAAGAACTGAAATCCTCTCTTGTAGAGCAGACATTTGGTTTTCTTCAAGATTTATAGCTGCTGAACTATTTTTTTCATTGTCTTCAGAATCTTTTGGACTTTTATTGGTTTCAGTTACTTTGTCTGCATTTGCCTGACTCTCCATGATTTCATCTTCAGTTGAAACAATGTTTGTCTTGCCTTGCAAGCTCTGCTTCATTTCCTCTATCACTGCCTGCAATTGTGCTTCAGTGGTTTCCTTCTCCAGCAGGTCCTTGCGGATGCTCTGCAGCTCAGATTCCTTTTCAGAAAGCAGTTGAATTAGATATTCCTCACTGGGCTGCCTTTCAAGATTCACTTCTCTGCTTACCACACTTGTCAGATTTTCTTCCCTTTCAGCTTCTTGAGCCACTGAGGTTTCTGCTTCATGTTCTCTTCTCACTTGCACTAGTTCATTCTCTAATTTGTTGACCTTCTTCAGAAGCTCTTTCCTGTTGACAAGTGCTGCCTGCAGCTTTCGCTTCACTTGCTCATTTTCTTTTTTCAGAAGTTCAAGCTCATTTACTAATATGTCACCTTCTCTAGATGCTGCCTCTGTCTCATACTGCTGCTGAGATGCCCCACAGCTCAGGTGTGTATCTTTTGCTTCTATGTTTTGGTCTTTTTCTTCCTGGGCTTTTAATAATAGACTTGTTTGCTCTTTAAGACTCT
>NW_009953658.1:91013-113994 GCF_000747805.2 Chaetura pelagica | reverse complement strand
CAGCAGGACCAGCTTCTCAGACATGCTGACACTGATCTCTGTCATCTGTTGGTCTTTCTCCAGCAGGGTTTGTTGCAGGGTCTCTATAGACCTGTTGTGTTCCGCAACAAGCTGTTCCAGGCTTGCTGCTTCACATTTCTTTGAGGCTAAGGTCTGGGAAAGCTCTTCTATCTCAACTGTGTTCTTCTTCAAAAGTTGTTCTAGATCAAGCACTTCACATTCCTTATTCTCGATCTGGCTTCTCAGATCTTTTAGTTGCATGTCCTGGTCAGAAAGCTGAAATTGTGCTTCATCCAAGTCCTTTTGCAAAGCTTCAATTTTTATCTCCTTGGATTTAAATTCATTTTTAAGGCTCTGGATTTGTTCTCTCAGAAGACTGCTTTCATTGTCTGACAGTCTCTGCTTTTCTGAAAGAGCTAGATTTTCCTCAAGTTGCTTCACCTGCTCTTTCAGTTCTGTTATGGTAGAAAGTTCCTTCATCTGACACAGGAGCTGATCTCGTTCTTCAGTCAAAATACAAAGTGCACTGTCAGAATCCTCTATTTTTTTTCTATATTCCTCAGCCAACTGGTTTAGCCTATCTATTTCAGCACCTTTTTCTCCTAGATCTTTCTGATAGGTCTCTTGTGATTGCTGCAGAATTATTTGCAGTTCTGTAATTTGGTTTTGTAACTTTATCAGTTCTTGAGATTGAGAGGTGCCAGGCTCTGGATCTGCTGTAGAGACTTCTTGCATTGCCTCCATCTCCCCTCTGCAGGGGACAGTACTCCCCTGGGGAACTTGAAGACTGATTTTGTTTTCTTGAAGCACACAAATTTGCTCCATTCTGGTTTCTTTCAGTAGTGAGCTACTGTCCAACTCGTTTTGTGTATTTGAAGCCTTCTGCTCTTCCCTTTCCAGAAACTGTATCTGGTAACCATCTTCCAGCTGGTTAGCTGCTTCTCCTGCTTGGTTACCTGTTTGGCTGTTTGGGCCCTGGAGCTGACTTTTCAGAAAAGTTATTTCTTCCTGGGCTTCTTTCAGTTCCAGCAGCAAAACTGACAACTCTTTTTGTTTCTTTGCAGCAAAATATGCTAGAATTTCAGGTGGACAATTTTCCTCAGCAAGCTGCTTGCTTCCATTGGGAAAGCCACCTGTTCTTACCTAGAAGGAAAGAATAGGTTTCAGTCTTCCTTTGAATCCTATGAAAGGGTCACTTTCAGAGCTATCTGCTTTCCACATTTTGTAGTTTAAAGATACCCTTTCTTGAGCTGGCTATTGCAATAGTGACCCCACTAAGAACAGGAGGACTCCTTGGGTTATACCTGTTCCATTTCAGTTTCTGAAGTTGCAGCATAAGAGATTCTGGCTTCAGGATTACACCATCAATGTAACTTCCTATTCCTTTACTTCCCATTCCCTCTTGATTACATGACAGTATGATTCTTAAGTGTTGCAGTTCTCCTGTGAGTCTCACAAGCCCTCCAGTGTATTTATCCAGCCACATTCTCCTGATATCCTATCCATAGTCTCTGCATGAGCAGGTTTTGTCATCTGTTCTATATGCCCATTTAACATGGCAAGGAACAGTGCAGAAGCCGTTATCCCTGTCTGTGTCCAAAGTGAAAGCACCAGACAGAGCATCTGGACCAAAGTGCTTGGCTTTTTCCAAATAACTACCTTAAGGTTTCCTCCCATCTCCAAAACCGGGTAACAGAAGAAAAGCAGTCACAAATCCTTCCCAGAAAGCATGGATCAGCAGCCCAGCAGTAAGTCAGCATTGTGTGCTGTACAGGCTCCCTGTTGGTCAGTGTGAGAGCAGGAACAATCTGCTGGGAAGTGCTGCAGGAACCACCAGCTCTTAAAGCTTCTTGTGGTGTTGCAATAACCACTAAGTCATGGGATGTTAAAAAAAAAACACAAACAACTCTTTGGGGCTTTTAAACTAAATTAAAGCTTTCATATCCACAGATGCATAGAATACTGAGAGGAAGAAAAGTTCTGGACTAAAGTTGTACCTCAGAGAGCACCAAAGTGTCATCAAAAGGCTTTTGCACTTCAGAATTCACCAGCTCTCCTGACACACCTAGTGATAAAAGGTACACTTGTCATCATCAGCATAATGAGTTACAGGCAAAGTCAGCAGGTAAGTGGAGAGACAATATTTGGGAGTGGAGCTTCTCTAGTTTCCATCTGCATTGCACCCAGACAGCCCCAATAGCTCTGTGCCTGCAAAGTCCCCTGCAGCTGCTGCATGCTGGCATGGCCTGTGTCTGCACTAATCTCTGCAGAAGAATGAAGAGGCAAAAAGGCAACTGAACTAGGTAAGAGGTTGGGGTTTTTGTGTGTTTCGGTTTTCTTGGGTTTTTTTCAATAAATTGGAGGCAGACGGTGGTGGTGGTAATTCCCAACTCAAAAAGAAACTTCCTAGCTTGCAGAAAGGAACCCAATTCTTGATCTTAATTCTCTTCTGTATCTTACACACCAGCTTTTGCATCTACACTCTTCTTCAAGCTTTTCTCCCTTCTTTTCTTAGGAACCACTTCTTTCTACTCTTCCAACATATCCTATCCACCCACACTAAAATGTTCTCTTCTACCTCATGTGCATCTTTTCTATCTCCTGTTCATTGTTAGATTCTGACTTCAAAGCTCCTCTTTCCAAATCACTGTAGATTTCTCTCTGAAACCGCTCAAATTTCTACAGCTTTCTTGTCACATACCTTATTCTGTGTACTTACCTGTAGATGAGACTGGAGCTTCTGGAGCTTCCGGAGTCTGCAAGCCTTTCACCTCAGGTCCAACATTCTTATTCTATCGGTGAAAGAAAAATACTTAACTCTGAGCCACGATCTCTGCATTAGAAGACAGCTATCATAGCTGCCTGCTGCTCTGCCAAGCTGTAAGTAAAACTGTCAGTCTCAACTTTAGACAAAACTTTGATGTATAATAGAAATAAACTAATTGATCTACTAATTTATTCATTCTGAAAAGTCCACTTGTAAGTTAACATGCACCTAATGTGAATTGCAATACTTCTGGCTAGTTCCCAACATATGTTGTCTTGGCACCATTAGTCCTATTTCTATGGGAAAAGGTATGAATCAGAGTACAGGGACTAGGAGTTAAAACTAAGTGAAGTGTCTCTAAAAAACACTACTCTCTCCTACCCCCCAAAAAGCAAGGAAAAAGCCCAACCCAACACTGGAAAGACTGAAAACAAAATTAAGTGTTCAGAATTCACATTTGCTGTAACTACCTGGAACGTAAGTACAGGGCACTAACAGACCACACAGTCATGGGGAATCTTCAGCCCCAAAGTCTAGAGTACTTTGCCTTTGCAAGCTCCAGGGACTCCCATGAGGCAGAAAATAGCACAGATATGGATTGGGTGGATGAAGGACACAAGAATGCCACACAGACAGGAAAGGGAAATACCATCTGTATTCACAATACAAGTAGTATTTGGAAGCTATTTCTGTCTTTCATTATTAATCCAGTTAATAATAACCTTCCAAAGCGGATTGTTAAAAAAGGCCATAACAGCTTAGCTGTTTAAAGGCTGGTCCTTGACCTATTTTAGTTTTAGCTTATTTTAGCTGCTTAATCATTCTTTACCTGCTTTGCATTTTCTGTGACCATCACAGCTTCTTCCTGGAGAACAAGTTGCAAGTGTGGGATTTCTGAAACAGAGACACAAAATCTGGCTTAGAGTAATGGGGATATTCTTGCAGGAGCTTTAGAGAACAGGGCACATGGCTGTTAATAACACTTATGCAGTGGAGGTATGTGATACTGTCATTGGATAATGTGTTTTGGGGGCTTTATTAAAGGCAAACTACCAAAACACTGTGCTGTTCTAAGTACCTTCTAGAAAAGAACAGTCATTATAAGACTAAAATTAAAGGACAGATAATAGGTTTTCAAGAAACCTTTTTATAAAGGACGAGAAAGAGATATTGTAGCAAAATGCTTCAAATCTCATTTGGATAAAAATGAAATGAAAAGCTCGTAAAATTAGAAAGGAATAAAACACACAAAGGCCATGATCCAAGTCAAGATTGGTATAAGAATTCAGCTTCTGTTTGCCTCAGGATGTTTTTACACATATTTCTGTAAACTGGCATGTCAGCACCATTTATCTTAGGTATGTCACTGTATGTGATGAAAGGCGTGCCCTAGGGGGTGAGGGGAGCAGGGAATATCATTGAGGCCTTCAGGCTTTTGGCCCTGTCTCCCATAAAAGCTGCTCACATACAGGCTGGACAAGCTGACATGAGGTGGACTGAAAAATGGGCTGAATGGCCAGCCAAGCAGGCAGTGATCAGTGTCATGAAGTCTAGTTGGAGGCCAGTAACTCAGCCATGTAGCCCAGGTGTGAATACTGGGTCCAATCCTGTTCAGCATGTTCGTTGATGATCTGGATGATGGGGAGGTTGCACCTCAGCAAGCTGCTGATTACACAAACTGGGAGAAGCTGCTGATCCACCAGAGGGTTGTGCTGCCTCCCAGGGGGACCTGCACAGGCTGGAGAAATGGGCTGACAGGAACCTCATGAAGTCTAACAAGGGATAGTGCAAAGTCCTCCACCTGGTGAGGAACAACTCCATAGCACCAGTTCATGCTGTGCACCACCCAGCTGGAAAGCATCTTTGCAGAAAAGGCGCCGGTGGTCCTAACTGGGAGTCAGCAATGTGCCCCTGCCACAAAGGAGGAGAATGCTATCCAGGGGACAAAGCATTACTGCTCAGCACTGGTGAGGCCATACCCGGAGTACTGTGTCCAGCTCTGGGCTCCTGAGTTAAAGAGAGACATGGACATGCTGGAGAGAGTCCATTTAGTGGTTAGTGACAGTGCACACAGGTAATGCTAGGATACTCCGCACCTTTGTCTTCACCAACAAAGTTTTCCAACCCACTGTCCTGAGGAGCTGGGGACTTCTTCCAAAAAACTGAGTGATACAATTAATGAGAACAGAAGGGTTGTCTTGCATTCAAGGGTGGTGAGAAAGCTGGCCAGTGTCCTTGCAAGGACAATATCATCACTGAAAGGTTATGGAAATTGAGGAAGGCCCACTATGACTGAAGAAAGACAAAGGGTAAATCACAGGTTGTGGGTCCTCTCCCATGGGGCAGGGGCTGGGGACAATCCTGCCTGTAAAAGTTGTGCACAGGTTGAGGACCTTCTGCAGCAGGTTGTTGAACTGCAGGACATGGTAAGAAGGCTGAGCAATATCAGGGAGACAGAAAAGGAAATAGGCAATTCAGAGACATGTTGAGGCAAACCCAGAGCCTAAAATCACAGATTCAAAAATGAAAAGGTGGGAAGTGAATGAGATTTGGTGTAGATGATTTTTAAGGTCCCTTCCCACCCAAACCAGTCTATGATTCTATGATTTACCAAGGTGAAATCAGATTTGTACTCCTGATTGCCTTGTATCAATTTGTTTATGAGAGAAGCACAGAGCATTTACCTTGACTTTAACAAGGCTTTTGCCAGAGTTTCACACAGTATTTTTCTATCAAAATTAAGAAGCCATGCTCTGGACTCTACACACACAAAAAAAAACCAGTTTGTTGATCTGTCTCAGAGACTGGTGGTGAACAGCTTCATCTGGAGGGGAGTAGAGTGGAACACCACAGAGGTCTACCTGTAACTTCTCCTGTTTAACATCTTTATCTGTGACCTGGAGGTGGCTGAGAACACACTCAGGTTTGGAGAAAAAAAACCTTGGGGGAAGCAGCTGACAACCTCACTGCCAGAGCTGCCATTTACAGGAACTAGCCAGGCTAGAAGAACGGGGCAGCTGGAACCTCATTAAATTCAACAAGTAAACACAAAGACCCATCCCCAGGAATTCAGGCTGGGGACCAGCTCAGCAAGAAAAGCATGAAGAAGATCTGCTGGACATTAGGCTAAACATCACCCAGCAAGTGCACCTGGCAGCAAGCAAGGTTAACAGCATCCTAGACTGTATGAAGAGCTGTCCAGCCAGCAGAAAGATCAAAGATATTATCCTCTTCTGCTGGACAGTGCAGGGCACTTCCCCTGTGAGAAGAGGCTGGGGGAAAAGGATTTTTCACCCTTTTTCAAGTGTCATAATGGGCTGCCCAGGGAGGTTGTGCAGCCACCATCACTGGAGGTTTTCAAGACCTTACTGAGATAAAGGCTTGAGCAACCCGGTCTGACCTCACAGGTGTTCCTGTTCTAGGAGGAAGGACTAAAATTCACCTTTGATCCCTTCCAACATAAATTGTTCTGTGATTCATCTCAGTTCCAGTTAATTCTATTGGAGATGATGCCTCAACTTTTAAGTATAAAATCCAGTAAACCAACTTATACAGTATGTCTATGTTCCCCAGACACAGCAAGTTAGAAGCACTAAAAAACAAGCCCCATTTTTGTAAACATATAACTATCAATGATGATATGAAACTTATGTTAATTTATATGCGAAGTAAAATTTAGTGCCAAGTTCAACAGTGCTGGTAGGGATAAGAACTTCTGTACTTTCAATTCTGGGCATGCAGAGGGGACACAGCATTAACTCATGGTGTAAGGTTTTATTTTGTGGCTTTACAAACTCTGTGCTATATACAGCTCACTATACAAAATGGTACTTCCTAAGTTAAAAATATTATGTATTTTGAGGAGGGTCTGGGGAATTGTTTTTCTGAATTCTAGCCCCTGGAAAGTCTGCCTGGTTTCTGTGATAATGGCTTTCCTCTATCCGTTCATGCCATACAATAGTCATATCATACTATGGAAAGACTATAGTCTTTCCACAACTTTTCTTCCACTAAGTGAACAAGGGAATGCCTTGTATCTATCATCAAATTACCAACGGTGAGACCCAAAAGCATCTCCAGCTCTCAATCCAGATGTTTGCTTTCTTTGAAGCTGGCTGAACTTCACAGGCTCTTCCTGAAGATGACAGAATCATAGAATCATTTAGGTTGGAAAAGACCCTTAAGATCATCAAGTCCAAATGTTGACCTAATTCTTGTCTATTTGGGGAAAGCAGAAAAAAGTAAATTCAGTGGTCTCTTATGTAGCAGGAGAAGAGACAATCACTCAAACAGCTGCTTCAAGAAAAGTTTAAGGAATCCATGTGACTAGTAAAGAGAGCAACAGATACACTGATATAATGTACTGCTAAGCCGACTAAAATTAAAAGATTGTACAAGGATTTTAAAAGTGTTTATATTTTGGAAAATTATAGTTAAGAAGTTTGGAAGCATTTGTTGAGGTCTGTTTGAAAATAACCAGAAATGGTACAAATATTTGTATTTCATTCTACTAGTTAGGACTTGAGCCCTGTGAGCAGTTTTAGGCTTCACACTTTAAATATGAGTGAGACGTCAGAAAGTCATAGAATAATTTTGGTTGGAAAAGACCTTTAAGATCATGAAGTCCAACCATCCCTCCACCCCTGCCAAGGCCACGACTGACCCGTGTCCCTCAGCACCACATCTCCAGGGCTTGGAAAGCCCTCCAGGGATGGGGAGTCCACCCCTGCCCTGGGCAGCCTGGGCCAGGCCCTGACAACCCTTGCCAGGAAGGAATTGTTCCCAAGATCCAACCTCAACCTCCCCTGGCACAACTTGAGGCCGTTCCCTCTTGTCCTGTCCCTTGTTCCTGGGGAGCAGAGCCCGACCCCCCTGGCTCCAACCTCCTCTCAGCAGCTGCAGAGCCAGAAGGTCTCCCCTCAGCCTCCTTTGCTCCAGGCTCAACACCCCCAGCTCCCTCAGCTGCTCCTCACAAGTTCTCCAGCCCCTTCTCCTTCTGCTCCAGCCCCTTCCCCAGCTCTGTGGCCCTTCCCTGGACATGCTCCAGCCCCTCCATGTCCTTCTTGTCCTGAGGGGCCCAGCCCTGACCCCAGGATTTGAGGTGTCCTCTTCCCTTTGCCCAGCACAGGGGGGTGATCCCTGCTCTGCTCCTGCTGGCCACCCCAGTGCTGACACAAGCCAGGATGCAGGTGGCCTTGGCCACCTGGGCACACTGCTGGTTGTTGTGTCCCAAGTGCAGGTCTCAGCACTTGGCCTTGTTGAACCTCAAACAATTGGCCTTGGCTCACATATCCAGCCTGTCCAGGTCCCTCTGCAGAGCCTTCCTGCCCTCAAGCAGATCAACGCTCCCACCCAGCTCAGCATCATCCACAAACTTACCAAGGGTGCACTCAATCCCCTCATCCATCACTGATGAAGATATTAAAGAGAACTGTCCCCAGTACTGAGCCCTGGGTAACACCAGTGGTGACTGGACACCAGCTGGACTGAACTATCTCCACAACTAGGATGGCCCAGCCATCCAGACAGATTTTACCCAGCAAAGACTACGCCTCTCCAAGTCATGAGCAGTCAGTTTCTCCAGGAGATGCTGTGTGAAATGGTGTCAAGGGCTTAGCTGAAGTCTAGTAGACAACATCCACAGCCTTTCCCTCATCCACTAAGCAGGTCACCTTGTCATAGAAGGGGATCAGGTTAGACAAACAGGACCTGCCTTTCATAAATCCATCCTAATTGAGATTGATCGCCTTGTTATCCTATAATAGGAGTAACAAAATATTTAGAATATACAGAGGAGGTATGAAAGATGAAGATTGTTTTACAAGTTTCCATTTAATCTTTTGGTGTTTCTTTAGAAGAAATTATATCTCCCTGTGTTTAAAATGTTAAAAAGATGTCATTAACCATATATGTTCATCACACCTACTGGAAACAGAATTACAACAAAGAAGCTTGTTTTGAAGCAAACATGCATGTAAACATGCATTGGAAAAGACCTTTAAAGACACATGACAGTGAAGCTCTAAAAGTCACAGCATTTCTTTAAGTGCAATTCCTTTCAATGTAGGAAGGACATGCCTTTTAAGAAAGCTGATGAAAACCAACAAGATACATTTTGGATACACTCAATCTTACCTCAGAGCATGATATCAGATTAAAAGCTGAACTTCTGTAAAGCCTTTCATATGGCCCCTCCCAACACTCTGGCCACTGAATTACTGAGCTAAGGGTTTGATGGATGGACTGTTAGATGGATCAGGAACTGGCTGTAAGGTTGTGTGCAAAGAGCTACAGTCAATGGCTCAGTGCCCCCAAGTGAAAAACCAGTAATGAGTGGTGTCCCACAGACGGTGGGATTGAGTGCAACCTAGCAAGCCTGAAGACAACACCAAGCTGAGGGATGCAGTTGGTTCACTAGATGGATGGGATACCATCCAGAAGGACCATGAAAAGCTTGAGGAGTGGGTTTGTGAAGTCCCCATAAAGTTCAACAGAGCCAAGTGCAAGGCCACCTCATGGCCCAAACACCAACATTGCTTGAAGACAACACCACGCAGGCTGGCCTGTGATGCACAGCCCAGTCTTCTTAATAATGCCAGGTATTTGATTTGCTTCTGTCAGTCTGTTCATTGTCTGAGATTCAAACAGCTCCTTTTCCCTTTAGAATTAAATTCTGCTTTAACCACTGAAAAAACCTGTATATTTGAAGATGCTGTCAACAAAAGCATAATGAGATGTAACCATGGAAATGTTTATTATTTTTAAAAGGTGAAAAAAATTCTTAAATATTTAAAGAATATTAAAATAGATAAGATGATCATAATACCTTCAGTGTTCTGTCTTTCCAAGATTTCTGTGGGTAGAAGTGAACTCCCATTCTGATCTTCCTGATCTGTTGTTTTTTCCTGTGAAGTTGTTTCATCCTATTCAAACCATAGGATGGAGAGGAGAAATTCTGGTACAGTTTATATACACACATTACAGAATCACAGAATCTTAGGTGTTGGAAGGGACCTCTAGAGATCATCTAGTCCAACCGCCCTGCCAGAGCAGGATCACCCAGAGCACATCACACAGGAACGTGTCCAGGTGGGTTTGAATGTCTCCAGAGAAGGAGACTCCACAACCTCACTGGGCAGCCTGTCCCAGGGCTCTGTCACTCTCACAGTAAAGAAGTTTTTTCTGATGTTTATGGGGAACCTCCAGTGTTCCAGTTTGCACCCATTGTCCCTTGTCCTATCACTGGACATCACTCAAAAAAGCCTGGCTTTGATCTTCCAGTTAACCTTTTATCAAATCAACTGGCAGCTTTTACATTATGCAAATTGACTATTTCTTCCCATGCTTCCATAGTCATAACATCTGCCCATGAGCTGAGAGAACCCATAATAGCCTTTCTCAAGCAATACATCACCAAAAAAGGAATTCCAAACATTTCATTTGGTTTCAGTTCCTTAACATATGGGGAAATTTCAGGAGACTCATGTGAAAAGATCATACCTGATTCTTCGATTCAGAGACCTGCATTACTGACTGGCATTTCTGCTCATTCTGACAGCAGATAAATTCTTCAGATTTCTGTAGTTCATCTAATGGAGGGAAAAAGGGAAATTAAAGTGTTATTGCCTTCTTTGCTGAACTATATCCAGTTTACACATGTGCACAATAGTACATCAGATCCCTTATCTCTCAGTCACTGCTTCAGTTTTAGGCTGTAAAGGAGCTGGAAGAAAGTAAGTTTGAAATAATAGCTTGTGGCAAGATGGATGTTATTAGCACTATTACAAGCCTATAGAGAAAATGGCCCAGTTTGCTTTCCTTGGTTGTTTTACTTATAATTTCAGTATATATTCCACCTCTGAAAATTGTGGCACATGTAAAAAGATAAGTTGATGGAAAAATCCAATAAATTATTAATATTAATTAAAAAAATATATCCGGCTCAAGAAATCCATAAGACTCAAAAGATAATAGGCTAGGACAGTACACAGGGAAAGCACCATATATGCTGCCCTGGTCTTATGCTCCTCCTCTTGCAGCTGGCTTTGGTCACTGCCAGAGACAGGAAGGAGGGATCCCACTGAGAGACTTTTAGTTTGACCTTTAGAACAACAGCTGCCGTGTTCCTGGGCAACTAGGAATCATTACACCAAGACTTCTTTATGAGCTCTTATAAAAATAAAGCCCACAACCCAATGATCCTTAGGCTCTGGAGAACCTGCTTCAGCAAAGTGCTCTGCTTGCTCACCCTGTAGCTCCTGTGCTGTAGCACTGTTCTCAGCAGACACCAACAGCCGGTCAACACCCCACTTCAGCTGGTTGTTCTCGGCTACAAGGGCAGCGTGCCTAGACTGCAGCTCTTGCTCAGCCACCTTAAGACAACTGATCTGCAGGTCCTTCTCTTCCACCTCCAGCCTTTTTTCCTGCTCCAGGTCTTTATACTTCATCTCTAATTCAGCTTGTGCTCTTCTTGCCTCTTCCAGCTGTTCGGAGAGACACTGCACCTCCTCCTGCATGCGATGGGAAGACAGCTTCCTCTCGGCTAGTTCCAGCTCCATCTTCTCTCTGACATTCTGACACTCTCGTCTCTCTGCATCTAGCACGTCCCTCAGAGTGCTTAGATCCACTTCCATCTTCTGGCACTGAGCTAGGAGTGTCTGTAAAAAGATATGGAAATGAACTTAACTCTCAACTAGTTCACTACATTTCCAAAGTGAAGCACAGAAATTGTGTTTTAAAATTGCCTTTAAATAATTTTCAAATATCTAAGTAGCAGAAAGGAGAGACTGCATACCAGACCCTGCCTCAAAGGTGCATGTATATATAGCCATAAACACAGAGTCAATCTCATTCTTTGCACGCTCCAAAATGACTGAGAGCCAATACCACTCCAGAAGCTACGTCTAGCAATGTACTAGCAAGTTCTCAGAAGACGCAACAAAGTGCTCTGATCTGCCTGGACACTGCAGTCCAGAAACTGTGTAACTACAGCAGCACTGTGCCAGGCACTTCTGTCTTAAGTGAAGCATGGTGTGCTTGATGGCTTAGCATATATCAGTCAGCAGTGTGGAGCATGGATAGCTTTCGTCCCTGTCCACCTGCCTAGAGCCTGGGTCACTAGAGATGGCTGCATCTAGCATCCCTACTCGTTGTTTGGCCATACCTACTATAAGCTGTGCATACAGATCTGCAGCTCCAAAGCCTGACCTAAGGGAGCCCCCCATGCTTGTTTCATGCCGGAAACCTGATGCCAGAAATAAGCTCCTGAGCTACCGACAAAGCCCCCATCCAGCACTTACACAAGAGTACAGCGACAAGCGAAGCAAAGGTACCTGGTTCTGCTGTTCAGCAGCACATAGCTCCTGCTGCAGCAATTCTACCACCTGAGTTTGTCCCAGTAGAGCTGCCTCCCGCTCCTCCAGCTTCCTCTGAAGTGTGCACATGTTCTGCAAGAGAGACAGTACTACATCAGTACCTGGGAGGCTCAGATCAGAAGGCTGGAGATTTCCTGGCTTCATCCATACACCAGGTTTTTATAACAGTTTCTTTAATAGCCTGAATAACTTCATTTTTGTTGACACTTATTCTGGAGCCCTGATGCAGTAGGAATTGCTTACCATTGTTTCACAAATAGGGAACTGGAGCACAATAATTTAAAACTTATTTTTACCTGTTCTTTCTTTTCAACCAATATCAAATCACCGGATTTAAGTTAGGACTCTGAAAGTCCAAACTAGCACCCCAAGAACCCCAGACAATCAAATCACATTTCTCCTCAACCCTTCTGAATTACTTTGATGAGAACTCCTCTCTCAGGGTGTCTTAGACGAGCAAAATTGCTTTTCCTTTCTTCTCCCGTAAGATTATGCTCTCAAACATACCTGTTGCATCTCTACATCCAGATCTGACTTGGTTACTATCTTGAGCAATTCAGTTTGGTGCTGTTGGACCTGCTCTTCTAGGAGAGCTTCCTTCTCCTGAATCACTTCCTGCAGGGAGCTCAGCTGAAATCATGATCCACGACATTAAAAAAGTCAAAAAGGTTATGAGCTTGATAGACATGCAGGCTTGCTTTTAACATGCACCAACACATTATGTATGTGGTGAGGCCTTCGGCTTGATAATCCTCTATTTCACCTTGGTCAAATGGTATTTTATCCTACTAATAAATACATATTAATGGATAATATTTCAGATCCCAGAAAAAACACAGAATTTCATCTACAAATAGATGAGAGCCTTGGTCACAGCATATGTGTGTGCCTGTATCTCCAAGGGTAAGACAAGAGGGGTTGACTACTGAAGGGAGCAGGGAAGCCCTAGTCAGGCGTGGTGGTGGTGTGTGCACACTAGCGTGTGTGTGTGTGTGTGTACACACTAGTGTATTTGAGTAAAGCCAGCATGGGGGGATGGCTATGAGAGGAACCAGGAGAGTCCTAGCCAGCTCTGTGCAGATGTGTGAGCAGCTGGAGTGAAGCTGTGGGCCCTAGGGTTTTGCATCTCCACATGCCAGCAACTGGGGACATCCAGGGCCAGTTTTGGGCAGACCGAGTGTCTAAGCTCAGCTGTGGGCGAGATCCACACCATCCCTCTGTAGATATTCTTACTACTCTCTCATCTGAGCTGCCACAGGGGGGAAGAGGGTGAGGCTGTGGGCAGTGATTGTGTCCATGTGCTGGGTGCTTCTGCCTGTCTGATTTCTGTGTCTGGCCATCTGTACACATACACAGGAGTTATACACATGCCTGTGGGAACACAATACAGTCATGCTACTGTCTGGACTGGTGGTCATGGAGCTTTGACAACCTTGCCTCTGTCAGGCTTCTGGATTTAGCCATATGCCCCAGCAGCAGCAAGTCCTCAGGAACAACACAAATCAAATTGTCCAGTGACAAGAAATGTAAGAATGGTTCAAAGCTGCATCAGGGAAGGTTCAGAATTGACATTAGTAAATATTTCTTTACCAAGAGAGCACACACTTGAAGAGGCTTCCTGGAGAGGTGGTTGATGCCTCAAGCCTGTCAGTGTTTCAGAGGCATTTGGACAATGCCCTTGACAACACACTGTAACTCTTGGTCAGCCCTGAGGTGCCCAGGCAGTTGGACTAGATGATCACTGCAGGTCCCTTCCAGCTGAACTGTCCTACCATGCTAGTCCATGTGCTGGGTGCTTCTGCCTGTCTGATTTCTGTGTCTGGCCATCTGTACACATACACAGGAGTTATACACATGCCTGTGGGAACACAATACAGTCATGCTACTGTCTGGACTGGTGGTCATGGAGCTTTGACAACCTTGCCTCTGTCAGGCTTCTGGATTTAGCCATATGCCCCAGCAGCAGCAAGTCCTCAGGAACAACACAAATCAAATTGTCCAGTGACAAGAAATGTAAGAATGGTTCAAAGCTGCATCAGGGAAGGTTCAGAATTGACATTAGTAAATATTTCTTTACCAAGAGAGCACACACTTGAAGAGGCTTCCTGGAGAGGTGGTTGATGCCTCAAGCCTGTCAGTGTTTCAGAGGCATTTGGACAATGCCCTTGACAACACACTGTAACTCTTGGTCAGCCCTGAGGTGCCCAGGCAGTTGGACTAGATGATCACTGCAGGTCCCTTCCAGCTGAACTGTCCTACCATGCTAGTGTGCTGGGGGGGGGCGGGAAACACAGACACATGCACATACACTGATGAATGGAAAATCTTTTATGTACCTGTGTTGCATACTTGATTTCAGCATCTTTGAGATTCACTTTGGCTAGAGCCAGCTGTTCCTCCAGATCCTGAACAGTCTCCTCTCGCTCCCTGAGCTGCTCTCTTAGTGCTTTGGCTTCCTCTCTGTGCCCTTCACTTGTATTTTGGTTACTCTGACATGACAAGAGGAAAGAAGTGGGAAGAAAAGAAACAGAATAAACTGATCAGCATTACCAGTTATTAAAAAAAAATAAATTAGAATGCTACTGCACTCTTTACTCCTAACCAGATGCTTATTTCTACTACATTTCTTAACGTCTTAACTTCATATTTTCTTTGTTTCTTCAAATGAAGTTCTTCTCATTAAGTAATTATTTTCCCTATTTCTGTGTAGATATGCACATGATGTTTTTAATTTGGAAGTGTCAAATCCCTTTGGAACAGCTAATTATCTAGACTTACCATATAAACTAAGGTATATAATATTATCAAATAAACTATAATACATAATCTACGATATTACCACCTTGGTTTGTCAGGCTTTTTAATTTCACAGGTTTCTCTAATACCAGAAATTAAACATTTTTTAATTAGCAATAGAAGAATATTCTCCACATGACAAAGGGGCAGGCATTAAACATTCTAGACTACAGAAAATGCCCATGGAAATCTCTTTAGACTAAAGGTATTTCCAGCAATTAATGTGTTAGAAATAAGCAAAGACAACATGCAAACAATCATCAGTTCTATTCTGCTCTGAGGTACTAGAAGAGTCTGTTTACAAGCATGAAGATTAAATTCAGACACTTCACATAAACCAGGTGCTGACGCCAGGTCTCCTCAGACATACCACCTCCCTACACCTGCTCTCTCCTCTTGCCTCTCACAGGCACCCTGCACAGCAGCCCGTTCCCCCACATCACCGTGGTACCCCTACTGAACACAGGCCTGTGCTGGGTCCAGCTCATCAACCCTGTCACTAAGGAGAAAAATTCTTCACTCTCAATTATTCAAGCACTTAGTGCTGGGGATTTTTGTCTGAATACATACAAATTGTACCTCCTTCCTTTTCCTTGTTACAGATATTGGATCAAAGACCACCAATAACACAGGGAGTCTACAGATTATTTATGTCCTTTAAACCCATTGTGAAAAATTTAGGAAGGCTTTTAGAAGGACTTACAAGCCAGTGTAATAAGAGTAAGTAAGAAGCTACTGTTCTTGAAAAAGTGAGTCACCTACAGACAAGGTCTTTAGAAGCAGGTAGAACAGACAGACAAGGAAAGCTTTAATTGCACTTACAGCCTAGAAGTAGAACGGGGGAAAAAAGACACAACAGAAGTGCAGGGAGCTTTAAGAAGCCATGGATAGAAATTATTTATAAGTCTGGGGCAAAACAGTTGTTAGGGGGCAAAGACAGGTGAATTAGTTTGCTTACTTGGGATTAGCTTTCAGGATTGATATTCACAGTCGGATTTGGAAAAGCTTCTGATAAAGTCCTTGCACAGTGGCCACCACATGGAGTACCACAATTAAGAACAGGAGCACAGTCACAAAGTTCCCAGAGCTGGAGCTTTCAAATATCATATTTTCCAAAATTTATAAATTCTTGTATCTGTACATAATTTGTGTTTATCCACTTTATAATTTTAAGAGGAGCCTCAATTTTTCTGTATATAGATACCAACTACTTAATAGAAACATCTAATTTGATATTTTCATTCTCCTGAAAATGAGGTACTCTGTTAAAAGCCAAGAAAGTAACAGTACCAATTAGGTATTTTAAATAGTCTTCCCATGGAGCCCCCACCATGGAGAGGAAAAAAAGCCCTTTGCTATATTTACCCCTCATGATTTCCAAAAGGAACCACTAATATTCAACACCTCAGCCCAACATGCAACCCTAACCTTAATTTTTCATCTTCAAATGACAGGGTATCTGTACAGGAAATATTACCACTACTCAAGACAGCATCTACCTGGAGAAAGTTACTCCCTTTCAATTTTAATGACCTCTTACCTCCTTGTTGTTGTATTTCAGCCAACCTTCCCGCTCCTTTCCTGTACTCATATGACAAATAACATTTTGAAACTCACAGCTCAGACAGACATGGGATTTCTGCAGGAAAGAACTTGGCTACAACAGATTACTGAGGGTGTGCACTGTGAAACTGACCCATGCTCTGGAGATCAGGTTGTGCACTCCAAGGGCATCTGCAGCACAAGAAAGCTGGACAGACCAGCCTCCTCTAGCAGAGACATCCCTGCTGTCAGTGCCCTGCTAACAAGAGCAATGGGACCTGCTTGCTCACTGGGACCTACACTGCAGGGTGGCACCAGTTATCAGTAGAGGCTAACATCTTTTAGCAGCCCTGTTCTCCCAACCTTGGGGTACACTTGCTCTTCTGATGAGGTCTGTGCAGGCAACGGTGATCCCTTCTCTGTCAGCTCCTCAATGCGTTTGTTCAGAGCGGCCAGCCTGGCTTTGGCCTGAAGTTTCAGCTTCGTCAGCTTGGCATCTGCAGCCTCTCGCTCTTCCTGTGAAAGGAGGACACAAAGTGATGGCACTTGAACTGCCAGTGCTACCACCCTGAAAGCACCACTTGAAAACGTTACTTCATTTGTCAGTCTGCTGCTCTTTGTCCAAAGCTGCCTCCCCAGTAACAGTGCTAATTAAAACACATGCAGAAAACAAATACACTCAAACACTATACACAGAAAATAGCTTCTGCTCTATGACTTCCTTGTCAAGGGAGAGTACTCAGGGCACTTCTCTTAACAGTTACTACAAACTCAGTTTGCCTTCCTCTACTATACCTAGTCCCTCAACGCTGTCTCAGGTAACTGCACTTCTGCTCGGGTCATGCCCCAGCGTATATGAGACTGGCCTGCTGGGTGAATGCAGCACAGCCTCCTCTTTGTCTCAAACACTCTGAAGTGGGAAAAGAAAAGCCTCACACAAAAAATATTTATTAGAGCCACCAGGGATCTGCACAGGCCTTGAGGAGCTCCAAGGCAAAATGCTATGTAACTTGGATGTAACTTATCTACTCCAGAAGGAATTACCCCTAAGCCAAATGAACAGAAACTGTCCTACATCTCTTGGGTTAGGGTCCATTCTCTGGATTCCTGTAATTGTCTGGAATTGATGTATTTAGTAGAGCAGGTATCTCAAATATTCAAAAGAAACCAGAGACTGGCTTGCACAGGAAGATGAAGCAGCATTTTACTCTTGCTCCCAGGTCCCCAGTGAAAGGAATGATACCTTGAGTATAGCTTCTTTTTGCTGGAGTAGGGCATCCTTTTCTCGGACCAAATCCTTCAGCTGAACAACTAGTTTTTCTGTTTGGGCCAGACGCTCCAATAGCTCCTCAGGTACCTCCTCCATGCTTTCTGCTTTTGGCTCTAAAGCTTGTGCCTGAAAAAATGAAACAAGTGTTCTGGAGGAAAGAAGTCTCAACAGACTACTGCACAGCCCCCACATGATACCTTCAGCTCCACTCTGCTCCTCACAAGCATTTCGTGCAGCCTACGAGTGTGGTGAACCCAGGAGGAACACTCAGGATACCCATGAACAAATACAGAAGACAAACAGCTTTGCTGAACACACCACCAGCAAATCTGAAATAAGTGACCCTGGAGAAACTGCCACTCACACACAGTCCCCTGCCTCAAGTACCAAAGCACAACATACAGATCAAGCCTTCCACCATCACCCAAACATGCAGAGCTCCCCTTTCTGCTACACAGAATCATTAGTACTCTTAAAAGTATTTCTTCACTTGAATTATAGCTTGTTTTCTAGGATCACCTTGAGATGTGGAATCTAAGGAGATTATGGTCTACCCCACAATAAGTGCTGACTTAAGAGGTCAGGAACATGGGAGAAGCAAAGTGAAGAACAGCTCAGGCTAGTGAATGAAGCAGGGAAGTTCTCACTGTTGTCAAGTGATTTGCACTCCCCAAACTAACTCTCAATAAGATCTGAAAGTCTTCAGGTAACACTGTACTTACAGCCATAGAGGGTTCAGAAACTGCATCTCCATCATCACCTGACAGCTCCTGTAGAACAGTGCTTGCTAAACCTGACAAACGGCTCAGCATCTCCAGCCTAAAACAAAACAGTCAGAATGAAGTTACAGAGGCAAACCTGCCAAGAAGAATAAGCATATGTTGATTCTGATCTGTAACGTGACCGAAGGGACCAGGCATACAGGGAATCACTCTTCACTGACACGAGAGAAAAGTCAAAGTAAAACCCCAGGAATAAAGACATTATCATACTAATGAAAGCAGCCAGACTCTCTGAATATAAAAGCAGAGGATGTGCTGGTAAGACACATTAAGATAACTTCACCCCTCTACATGTATGACTGAAAAATACATTTTTATATGAGATTTCAAGTAACCCTCATAGTTCATTCCTGATCTTTCTTAAATTGACATTACAGAACCATGATCTGTTCCACTTACTCAAAAGATGAGTAAGTGTTTCTTAAAAGAAGTCACTTCTTCACAGGCCAAATATTCCCTGTAAATACATAAAAGCTTTTTGGTAGTAAGTAGTGGGAATGGTGAACTCAGCCGAGACATTTTATAAGCAGAACAAGTGTTGCATTAGAGAGATATTGAGACCTTTGCATGTCACATACGTGACAGGACAGGGCCTCAACATAGGGGAATAGTCTGGAGAAGGCACATATTCCTGGGCTGTTGCTTAGCATACCTTCTTTCCTTTCCTTGAAATTCAGGAGCCAAAATGATCCAGCAAGTGGAGGTGAAGAATTAGAAAAATGCAGCAGTACCAGCCAGCAATACATAATTTACCATTTTGGAGAGAGTAGCAGATTAAGTTCTCCATTATTAACCCAGACAATAGGATGCAATTCACTTCAATAAGTTCTTCAAATTCTAATGGGTAGTTAAGCCAAAGTATACAGCTGCCAATCGCAAGGATCTCAATAGGCGAGGGAAACAGATGGATAGAAACACCATGAAGTTCAGAAAAGGCAAATCCAGAGCCTTACACCTGGGATGGAACAAACATATGCAGCAGTACAGGCTGAGGAACCACTGGCAATAAAACTGTGTTGCAGAAGACAATCCAGGGATGCTGGCAGATAAGCTCAATATGAGTCCATGGTGTGCTCTCACAGCAGAGGTGGTCAGCTCCACATGAAGTTGTGTGAGCAAGACTGCAGCCAGCAGGTTGAGGGAACCAATTATTCCTTTCTATTCGGCACTTGAAGTACACTGTCCACTTTCAAGCTCCCTGATACACAAAAATATCAGGGACAAACTGAAGCAAGTACAGCAGAAAGCCCCCAGGATGACTGTGGGTTGGATGACAAGACACATGCAGAGGCAATGAACGCTGGACTTGTCCAGCCTTGAGAACAGTAGGTGAGGAGAGGATGTAATTGTTGTCCTCCCTAGAACCACCTATGAGGTAGCAACACACAGAGCCAGACGCTTCTTACAAGGAGCACAGCAGATGGATATGAGACAGGAGACACAAGCTGCAGCACAAGAAATTTCAATTCGAAAACAAAGATTAAATTTTTTTTTAAAAAATGCATAGGGAAAATGCTAAAAAAATACTGGAACAGGCTCACAGCAGCCTGATCTAACTCTGAGGTTAGCTGGGCTGGGAGAGGAGGGCAGGACCAAATGACTTCCCAAGAGTTCACCAGAGAGGGTAGTGATAGGACAAGGGGTAATGGTTTTAAACTGAAAGAGGGGACATTTAGGTTAGATATAAGGAAGAAATTCCTCACCATGAGGGTAGTAAGGTGCTGGAACAGGTTGCCCAGAGAAACTGTGACTGCCCCCTCCTTGGAGGTGCTCAAGGCCAGGCTGGAAGGGGATTGGACCAACCTGGTCTAGTGGGAGGTGTCCCTGCTCATGACAAGGAGGTTGGAACCTAATGATCTTTAAGGTCCCTTCCAGCCTTAACCACTCTGTGATTCAATAAGATCCCTTAAGATCTAAATAATTCTAGTATTCCATGAAGAAAGGTCACGTGACACTTGACACATCTCTTAACAGAAAAGCTATACTTCTGTCCATACCTGTAAATGACAAAATAATTTGTACAAACGTAAAAGAAGCTCCAACAGTGCAAGCTGAACCCAGACAAACTCACATTAGTCATAAGATTAAGTTTACATTACAACAATCATCTCAATCAAATGGAATATTTAGCTAGAAGTAGGCTTCTAAAGCTGGCTACAATGATCCACTCCTTCCTGACCTCCTTAATGTTAGTAACTAAATCTTTGCTCCTGGATTACCACCTTAAGTGTGGAAATATTGACAGAGAACAGCAAAGCATTGTTTTCGTGCAGCAGTCACACCTTCTAACAACCTGGTTCTGCAGAACTGAAAAATGTCACAAAACATGTTAAGAGTATCAGTAGCAGAAAGGGCATGTGAACATCAACCTTTTTATGCACCAGGAGGTTCATAAGCCTGCTTATTCAGCAGTAAAGAGGTTTCCAAAGCAAAACAGTCATACACAGCTCCTTCCTGCCATTCCTTTTTCTCTCTTGGGTACAGACAAGTTACATGAAACAAGACTCTTGACTGAGAGAGGCAAAAAAAAAAAAAAAAAAAAGGACAATAATTTATCCAACAATAAAGAATTACATCCATTCTTCAACTCACACAGTTCACTTTGGGATTCATAGAATCCCAGACTGGCATGGGTTGCAAAGGACCTTAAAGCTCACCCAGTTCCATCCTCTACCATGGGCAGGGACACCTCCCATTATCCAGGGTGCTCCAAGCTCCATCCAACCTGCTCTTCAACAATTCCAGGGATAGGGCAGCTAAAACTTCCCTGGGCAACTTGGGCCAGAGTCAGTCATTTGCAACAAGGATAAAAAGTAAACACTCTTCCCCGTACAGGAAACAGGTTTTCTCCTGTTCTTGCAGAAACATGCCCTGGTCTCTCATGCTGTGTGGCATGAGCTTAGTCTCTTCAGCCAAGTTATCCACGGGACAGCAATTTGCCCTCATGGCCAAGAGAGCCACTAGTATCTTGGCATGTGTTAAGAACAGTGTGGCCTCCTGTGGTTCTCCTCCCCCTCTGCTCTGCCCTCGTGAGACCACACCTGGAGTACTGTGTCCAGTTCTGGGCTCCCCAGCTCAAGAGGGACAGGGAGATGCTAGAAAGAGTCCAATGGAGGCTACAAGGATGATTAAGGGACTAGAACATCTGTCATACAAGGAAAAGCCTGGGGCTGTTTACTCTTGAGAAGACTAAGAGGGGACCTTGTTAATGTCTACAAATATTTGAAGAGTGGATGTCAAGAACGGGCCAGTCTCTTTTCAGTGATGCCCTGTGATAGGATGAAGGAAAACGGGCACCAAGTGACAACACAGGAAGTTCCACCTCAACATGAGGAAAAACTTTACTGTGAGGTTTACAGAGCACTGGAACAGGCTGCCCAGAGAGGTTGTGGAGTCTCCTTCTCTGGAGACTTTCAAGACCCATCTGGATGCGTTCCTGTGTGATGTGCCCTGGGTATTCCTGTTTTTTTGTTGGACTTGATGACCTTCAGAGGTCCCTTCAAACCCCAATGATACTATGACTAACCTGCTACTGAACACAGACTAAGATGCTTTGCTGGGCTTGGCTCACAGCTGACCTCAAATGCGGATACTCCATCAGAGGGTGTGCTGCCATCCAGGAGGGACCTGGACAGGCTGGGGAAATGGGCCAACAGGAGCCTGAGCAAGTTCAACAAAGGCCAAGTCCTGCATCTGGGGAAGTACAACCCCAGGCACCAGTACAGGCTGGAGGCAGCCAGCTGGACAGCAGCGCTGCAGAGGAGGACCTGGGGGTCATAGGGACAAAAAGATGGCCATGAGCCATCAGTTCACCCTCATGGCAAAGGCCATACATCCTGGGCTGCATCTGGAGCATTGCCAGGAGGAAGGCGATCCTTTCTCTCTATCCTGCACTGGTGAGGCCACATCTGGTGTACCGTGTACAGCTCTGGGCTCCGCAGAACAAGAGAGGTGTGAACTTTTTGGAGCCAATTTGGTGAAGGACAACACAGAAGAGGCTCAGAAAGGATCTTATCACAGAATGAGTGAGGTCAGAAGAAACCCCCTGAGATCACCTGGTCCAGCCTTCCTGCTCAAACAGGGCACCGACAGCCAGTTACCCAGGACTATGTAAAGCATTTGACACCGTCTCCCACAGCATCCTTGTAGATAAGTTGATCAAGTATGGGTTTGGTGATCAGGTAGTGAGGTGGATCAGGAACTGGTTGAAAGGTAGGAGTCAGAGAGTTGTAGCCAATGGGGCAGAGTCTGGTTGGAGGTGTGTGTCTAGTGGAGTCCCACGGGGGTCGGTACTGGGACCGGTGTTGTTCAACATCTTCATCAACGACCTGGATGAGGGTATAGAATGTACCCTCAGCAAGTTTGCTGATTACATTAAACAGAGAGGTGTGGCTGACACACCAGAAGGCTGTGCTGCCATTCAGAGAGACTTAGATAGGCTGGAGAGTTG
>NW_009953658.1:81085-82511 GCF_000747805.2 Chaetura pelagica | reverse complement strand
CATCTGGAGTATTGTGTCCAGTTCTGGGCCCCTCAGTTCAAGAAGGACAGGGAACTGCTTGAAAGAGTCCAGTGCAGAGCTACGAAGATGATTAAGGGAGTGGCACATCTCCCTTATGAGGAAAGGCTGAGGGGGCTGGGTCTCTTTAGCTTGGAGAAAAGGAGACTGAGGGGTGACCTCATTAATGTTTACAAATATGTAAGGGGTGAGTGTCAGGGGGGCGGGGGTAGGCTTTTCTCAGTGATGACCAGTGATAGGACAAGGGGTAATGGGTGCAAATTGGAGCATAGGAGGTTCAAGGTGAATATCCGAAAAAATATTTTTACTGTAAGAGTGACAGAGCACTGGAACAGACTGCCCAGGGAGGTTGTGGAGTCTCCTTCACTGGAGACATTCAAAATCCTCCTGGATGTGTTCCTATGTGATGTACTCTAGGTGACCCTGCTCTGGCAGGGGTGTTGGACTAGATGATCTCTCGAGGTCACTTCCAACCCCTAGAATTCTATGATTCTATGACCATGTTCAGGTAGCTTTTGAACATCTCCAAGGAGAGAAGCTTCAGTGCCTCCCTGGACAAACTGTGGCAGTGCTCAGTCACCCTCACAGTAAAAAAGTGTTCCCTTATGTTCAGAGGGAACCTCCCATGATTCAGTTTGTGCATGTTGCCTCTTATCCTGTCACTGGGCACTACTGTAAAGAGCTTGGCTCAGTCTTCTCTGAACCCTCCCTGAAAACAAAGCCAGGACCAAGTGTAACACAGCTTTAAACACTGGCCTAAAGCCAACAGTCTAAACACCGGGTGTAGCTGTGGTATGCATTAGCCTCAGGGACCTGTGGCAGGAATACCCTACACTTCATATTTACTTTTGAGTTTATACAATGCTGGCTAATATCCTTATAAAGAGAAGTAGACAAACACAAAAGGACAGAGGTTATTCTGTGTTCCACTGCCTCACCCAAATTAAGTAAACAGTACAGGTCTGAGAGACAAGACCACTGCTCTTTTGCTCGAGACTTTACTTTGAACACTGGGAATACCAGCAGTGTCCTAGAAGAAGCTCCTTTACTCCAAGATTTACTTTCCTTACGGACCCAAACAGCCTGAGTCCATCACGAATCACAGAACAGTCTGCATACAAGTGATAAGCAGTGCATAAATCCACTTATTTCCATCTCGAGGTATCAGCCACAGGGAAGAAAGACGTGTCAAGTGTTTCTCCCTAATTTATTCTATTGGAAGTTTATTATACATATATTAAGTTTATTCTTCGCATTTCCTGTCTTTTGAAGGCAAACAAGCATTGAAGGCATTGCTGTTGCACACAAGTGCTGGATGTTTGTCTGTCTCAGCCTGTGCAGAGAAGCTCTGAGCGACACAAGGATGGAAGGAAAGCAGCAGGTCCCGACCCGCTGCCACCCGCCTCCC
>NW_009953658.1:69558-80347 GCF_000747805.2 Chaetura pelagica | reverse complement strand
GGTCAGGCTGTGGCTGCCCCATCAAGCCTGACCTTGAATGTGTGTGGGGACGGGGCGTCCGCTACCTTTGGGACCCTGTGCCGGTGCTTCACTGCCCTCGTTGTGAAGAACTTACTAACGTGTCTAATCTAAACTACCCTGCTCTAGTTTAGGACCGTTCTTCCATGGCCCATCCCTCCCTGCCCTTGTCCCAAGCCCCTCCCCAGCTTTCCTGGAGCCCCTTCAGGCACTGGAAGGTGCTCTAAGGTCTTCCTGGAGCCTTCTCTTCTCAAGGCTGAACACCCCAACTCTCCCAGCCTGGCTCCAGAGCAGAGCTGCTCCAGCCCTCCCAGCATCTCCAGGGCCTCCTCTGGACTCTCCAACAGCTCCGTGTAGAGCTCTACACAGCATTCCAGGTGAGGTCTGAGCAGAGCCGAGGGGCAGAGTCACATCCCTTGACCTGCTGGCCACGCTGCTTTTGATGCAGCCCAGGATTTGATTGGCCCTCTGGGCTGCAAGCACATCACTGGTGACTTGTGTCCAGACCCCAAGTCTCCTTTCCAAAGGGCTGCTCTCTTGTCACCTCATCCCCTAGCCTGTATTGATAATAAGGATTGCCTGTTGAGCTTCATGAGGTTGGAGCCTCCCTCAGCTCCCTCCTGTGTCCCCATGTGCATCCCAATGCACCCGCAGTCCTGCTGCTGGTGTCCCCATGTAGTCCTGTCACAGGAGATGGCCCAGGCTCATTGACACAGCCTCAAGACTAAAGCTTGCCAGGTATGGTCTGAAGATTTCATGCCCTACCTGCAGCTTCGTTTCACTTGCTTTAGCTGTGTGAGCCATTTTTGTAATTATCAGGTGTCTGTGGCTAATTCATTTTACTCATTTCTCCTTGTGTGATACAGCACTGTTTTTATATAGGCAGTATCAGCTAGCAGTTATTGTAGGTAGAATGAGATATTTACAACACAATGATGTAAAGAAATACAGGCCTGGTAAAACAGCTGAGGTCTTGAGAAGTGGAGATGCAGGATTGGGCATAGAGGGGAACTGGCAAGGGGTGATAGGAAATGGGGCAGAGCTTTCATGCTGGAGACCTCCTCGTTATAACCTACCTAATGATTAGTTAACAAATTGCAGACCCAGACCTGGACAAAACTGGGTTTAGGGGTAACAAGGTATACATATCTAAGATATGTACAGGAAACAATTTAGAGTACATTCAAATGTAAATGTATAAAGAAAGAGAAGGGTATAAACTTATGTTAGCAAACACACATATGTGAGCCTAAGCAGAACGGAAGAGTAGAAAGGGAAAAAAAAAAAAAAGAGAGAGGATGTGGAAACCTTTCACAAGATCATCACATTCCAGTGAAGGACTCCAGGTGCTGACAACTTGTCATGAGATGCCCCCACTGCAAACATCAGAGTGAACCACAGGTCTTAGTATCCAGAGGAGCAGCAGTCAGGTGAGTGTAGCACCAGAAAAGGCATAAAAACTAAGTGTGCAAGTTGTAATTTTAATTGTATTATTGCTATTACTGCAACTTTTCTATTGTATGTAAGTACTTGACCTACATTGTTCTTTTTGGCTTTTCTGTAATTTATTCTGGATTAATGATGACTCTTGAAGGAGACTGTTAAAATTTCTGTTATGCTAATATCAAAGTCTTGGCTTTACATATATTCACAAAGAGGTGTGGTTAGTACTCTAGAGGGAAGTCATGCCATCCAGAGGGACCTTGGCAGTCTAGAGAGATGGGCCTGTGCAAGCCTCTTGAAGTTCAACAAGGCCAAGTGCAGAGTCCATCACTCACTGTGATGGGCATCCCATGGGGCTGAGGGCTCCCCCAAGGCAGCCTCAGAAAGAGCCAGGACAGCGGCTTCATTTGTCTTGATGGGTTATTTGGGTTTCCCAGCCTGTGGGTGAATCTTTTTTTCACCTTCCTGTTTGTGCAGATGAGCCTTTTATGGGCTGACTGCACTTCTGTGGTAGTCCTGGGATTAACTAGGCCAGGGGAATAGTTGGGTTCCCCCACCTGACATTGTTCCTCTCTGCTCCTTTGTGTCTGTTGAGATGAACTTTTTCCCACCTAGACTAACATTTATGATGGGCTACCTCTGTAACTTAAGTTATCCAACAATTCTATTTGAGAAAACAGACTGAAATCCTGTTAGAGGAGCAGATCTTTACTTCACCTCAGCCCCCACATTTTCATGTGCGGTGCCTTTTCATCTTATTTTCATATATAATTATATCAAGGTTAAAAACAGGTTAGTGCACCAAACCAGTATAGCTCCTGATGCCAGCGTCTGATTAAGCTTCTCACCCTTTCTGATTTGGCCCCTGGAATAGCAGTGATTTGAAAGATTATCTTGCATCTCCTTTCCATTCTAAGATGACTGTATCATTGAAGCTTTCATGTTTGTAAATGAGCCTCTAAGCAGATTAACATTCATAATTGGCTTGTGGAAGGCTGCATCCCTTGCTCAACTGACACTGATGTCCAGCGTGGACAGGAGCAGGAGGGCAGTGCTGTGAAAGCAACAGGAAGAAGAGGATCATTCCTGTAGCATCATTCTTCTGACCACACATACACATGGGCAATAACAGCAGCTCCACAGTGGATGATCTGCAGGCTGTTGAGATCCACCACTGGTACAAGAAGTTCATGACGGAGTGTCCTTCTGGACAGCTGACAGAGCATGAATTTAAACAGTTCTTTGGGCTTCGAGGGCTGGACCCAGAGGCCAATGAATACATCGAGCAGATGTTCCGCACGTTTGATATGAACAAGGTGAGTCCTCTGGCAAGGAAATCAACTGCCTGGTAGTGCTTAAAGGTGAACCAACTCCTGTACTTTTAGAGTCCTTGGTTTTCTTTTACAAATGGTGTGGAAAGCTGCTGAGGGATACTGATGGAAAGCAGTGAGCAAATGCAAGAAGCAAATTAATGTGCATGGATGATAACATAGATAACACAGCCATAGGTAATAACACCTTATTATCTATCTCGTGCAAGTTTGAATATTGAGAGTTATCTATTAATTGGCTTGGCTTTGTTTGACTAGCAAATACTAATGAAAAGAGATCTCATTACTAGGCTTATATATTCTTATTCTTGCTATTCAAAACTGTACGTATTAGATAGTAGAGACTACAGGAAACAAACATAGGAGGTAACACCCCCTGGTTTTTGCCTGGTTTTTACCTGTATATACTTAAGCTTATGCTTGCAGGCCTGTAATCTCAATGACAGAGAAATGTGGTTTTATGGCAGCCTGGGAGAATTCAGCTTTGCTCTCTGCTCCAAGGTTCTGAAGTGGCTGGAGCAAATATCTGAGAATCAAGGAGAAACTAGTCACAGAGACATGTGAAACAGGTGGGAAATCACGGAGTTATTTTGAAGAAGGGAAACCTAGGGACTTAGCAAAGAACATTGGCTTGGACAACATGTGAGAAGGCATAAGGAGTTAAGGAATACTAGAGAATATTACAGCATTCTTCAAGGTAAGAGAGGAGCAGCCAGGCTCCAATAGGGTAGATGAGGTCTTGTGATTCATGTAAGGACTGGAAATGACTGGAAATGTCAAAGAATATCCCTTTTCATCCTAAAATTCTCTGTGCTCAGGATGATGATAGTGATAAGAAGCAGTTTTATAAACTAAACCAACACATGTAGAGTTCTTGCACAAGTCTTTGCCTTTACCCATGTCATTTCTTGGGCTGCTTAAGGACTTTAAAATTTGTTCCAGAATGTTACAGATTCTACAGTTCTCCTGTGAGCCTCTGTTATGCAGTAAGCAATGTTTTAAGAAGACTGTCAAATTCAAATTTGGTCATACAAAGATAAAAAACTATCTTCTAAATAAAGCGATAGTGACCTCAAGAAGAATGAAGTAAGATTGTGCCAACTAGTGGAGATGGACCTGCACCAGTTAACCTGCTAAAAGTTATCCACTTAATGTGAGCTTCTTTTATAAATGAAGGCAAGGAATAAGAGAACCCAGAGAACAGCCACCTTGCAATCATCCAGACATCAGCAATGGGTGGACTCATCTGCCCTCTGGACATTCAGATTCTGAAAACCCTCCTGAGGACAAAGAAGATACATTTTCAACAAAGTTATTTTATAAATTGCAATCATGTCCTCCTCACCTTTAGAGCTGGTAATCTTTGTTTTCTGTGACTTTGCTCAATGAAGGTAAGAAAAACTCACAAAAGGGGAGTACTACAATGATCTTGAGTGAACATTTTAAAATGTGATTCTTGCTGTGACACAGCAGTGCTCTGCTAGTCCACCTGTATTTGCCTTTTACACATATTTATTTACAGCCATTCCAGGAAGGAATCTGACTTTGTTTTAGTACCTCAGTAAATGAAAGTTTTGGGTTTTTGCTCTGTAATTGGCTGAAGTAGTAATTCAGAATTTTTGACAGACATTTGTTTTTTCCTTCTAACCATGTCAAATTTTAGTTAGTGTTAAACCTAGGGATTATGAACTTTCACAGTTGAGTTTCTTTGTAGGTCAAGAAATTTAAGTTTAAAAACCTAAATACAGAACAATTTTTCCAGCTGTCAAATCATGTTCTGTGTATTAAAAAATAAAAAAAATTTTAAATCTTCAGTCACCTTTTTTTTTTTTTTTTTTCAGAGAAGGGAGAAGAGATATTGGCTTACTAAAATAGCAGTAGTTTCCCCCAAGGACACAGCACACTGGTACAGAAAACCTATGGCAGAATTACCTTCCGTTTTTCTTGCAGCCAGGACCTTGGATCAGTTTTCTTTCCCAGCAGGACACAAGTCAGCTCTGGTAGACAGAAGGGGTTTGTCCACACTGCCCGTGAGGAGTGACAGGTTCTGTCCCTGCAGGTGCCAAGCACAGATTATCCCAGGTCTGTAACAGATCATAAAATTAGGAATCCAGATTTTTAGGAGATCTAAAAGGTGGCCAGAGAAATAGCATCTGTGTGAACTAAAGCTTTTTCTGAAGTCACAGCCTCTCCGCCACTTCTTTTTCTTTCTCTTTTAGCTGTGACTCTACAAAGGTAAAACAGCTCCAGAGCCATAATTCCTTCAGGTTGTTCCTGTCACAATCTGGTTTCCATTTTCCCACAGGATGGATATATTGACTTCATGGAATATGTGGCTGCTCTCAGCCTTGTCCTCCGTGGAAAGATGGAGCAGAAGCTGCGGTGGTACTTCAAGCTCTATGATGTCGATGGCAACGGCTGCATCGATCGACATGAGCTGCTCAACATCATTAAGGTGAGTCTCTAGGGGTCTGTGTTCTTTCCTCTTTCCTTAAAGACAAATCCTAAGACACAAGTAAGACTTAGGGTACTTCCCATATGGATGATCATGGATGCTTTAATAGCATTTCTTCTTCTAGCAGAATTCCCCACAATCTCATAGTCCAGGAAGCAGACTTGACAGAAATTGTCTGTCATCTGCACATGTGACAGCATGGCCAGCTCCAGGAAATTGTTCTAGCTGCCTTTCTAACTTGCACTTTCCAAGATTTCAGATTGTGTGACTGTCAGTTGTGATCTCCACAACGTGTTCTTCATGGGTCCTTTTCCCCATGTGAACAGTAAGTAGTTGGAGAGTTACTCCCGGTTTGCTTTGTAGATCCAGCTCCTAAAGGCCAATGTAGTAAAACTTTTTGGCTCTGGCAAAGAGTTTGAAGGAGATCAACTGTCAATGGAAGAGATTGTTTGCAAATAACTGTTGTGGAAGAAGATGTTGGAATTGCAGGTGTAAACAAGATCCAGTGAATATCTCTGAATTATGCTCAAAGTTTATGTTATTCTGTAGAGACTGAAACTAGAAAGATGCAGGAGAGATTCCGTTACCCTAAATAATTTACATTTCTGAATAAGAAAGGTCAGAAAATGGATTTGATAAGGATTTGAAACCTGAATGGGCAACAACTACAACCACTAATAAGACATTAGTAATGCATTCTCATCAGGATATGATTTTTAGTGCTGGGCATTGAAGAGACCAAATCAATAACTGTAATAATATACAGCTTCCTGCTAATAACTTGCAATAGAAATAATCAGACATCACAGTGAAACATCAGGTAGTAATTGTTTAACACAGAGCTCTTGAGAAACAAGTTCTGTGGGCCGTAACTGGTGACAAGGAGTGTTCTGCCCTTCAAATTTTGTGGGTGCAGTCCAGTGTCTTTTTTGGCAGCCTTAGGAAGCTGCTGAGGTGATACAGAGTTTTATTAAAATGGCATGTGAAAAAGAATGAAGAAACTTACAAAATATGAGAAGGTAAAGCTAGAAAATGAATAGTCTTATGCTCAGTATGAAGCTCTGGAATCACTTACTTCTTGGACATCCTAAACCAAAGGAAACAATTAGGCACGGAAAGAAAAGAGAACCCTGCACTATAATGTCAAATGCAGAGGGTGTTTGAGAGTGTTTATTGGGCTTGGTGGAAAGTGGATCAATTAGCTGGATCCTGATTCTGCCATTTCTGCAGTGCTTAATCTCTACCTAAGCAGATTTAGGGAGATTCTCTCTGCTTCACTGCTCATTCCATGCTCCAGAGCCATGCTTTCTTTTCACCCTTTCATGCGAACCATAAGGCCTGATGATTTCTGCTGTGTTTTCCTATGATACTGGTTCATTTGTATGTGGAAGATACCAGGCATGACACTCTTGTTCTGGATCAACACTGCCAGTCTGCAACGGAATCAGTCTATTGCTTTGGGAGCCATTAGGTAGCTTCCACTTCTTGCTCTTTTCTTTTAGGCTATTCGAGCTATTAATGGTGGTGACCATGAAACCAGTGCAGAAGAGTTCACCAACCGAGTCTTCAACAAAATTGATGTGAATGGCGATGGTGAGATGCCTGTCTTCATCACCCACTTCATGTGGTCTCTGTGCTCCAGAATCACCTGTGTCTTCCTTTAAGGCTCTTCATTTTACATTTGCTTTTATAGGAATTCTCATCCAGTAACACATTCTCCATGAATCTTGCTAAGGCATTTTCCTCCTTGCATCATACATAATCAGCATGACAGGATTTGTTCCCTGTACTGAGTCTCAGCTGTGTTCTGTCCACATGAATTTGGCAGTGTGGCTTTGGCATGGGTTTGGAATTTTTTTTGCCTTTTTGTATGTTGTTGTGTAGGTTATGTCAGAGTTAGAAGTGGGAAATAATAACAGATGTCTCTGGCTGCTTCTAAATTTTTCAGCTGCAGGAATTTAATGTTGAAGTTGAGAGTTTCTTTGCTGGGTCTGCTACAGGCAGTGCAGCAAGCACGTGAAGTGTATGAATCAGTCAGTCAGAAGCTGGTTAACACCACTGTAGTTGCTGCATGTCCCTTATATTTCTTTCTTTCCTACTTCAAGTGCTCATCACTTTCTGATGTGCTTTTTTGTTATTCCAGAAGAACTCTGCCAAGCTCCTTCCCTGCACAAGGGATTTTTGGCCTAGCACAGAAAGCCTATTTCTGCCCATCACATCTTTCTTCTCTCACTTCTTTTACACATGAAAACCAGCAAACATGGGGGAGGTTAGGACTATGACAGGTTAAGGCAAAAAGGAGTTGGCCAATCCAGCCTTATTTATGGGAATTTATGATTCCACTCCTTAGCTAGGCACTTCCTCTGTTCTTTTTTATGTACATTTTCTCTTGTGTGAAGTAAAAAAAAAAAATAAGTTGGAGTTGCCTGCATAATCAAGGAAGTTTCATACAAGCTTAAAAAGACTCTCTGAGGCCTGTTGGTGCCTTAGAACAGTGCATGTATAGTAAGTACTATAGACAGACAGTACTATAGTACTAAAGACAGATTACTGTCCTTTTCCTGTTGGAATGTGAATTGGCTTTGATTCTGATGCCTTTTGTGTTTGACACAGGTGAACTTTCTTTGGATGAATTTGTGGAGGGAGCAAGGAAAGACAAGGAGTTCATGGAGGTTATGATGAAAAGTTTGGACCTGTCACACATTGTGGCAATGATCAACAACCGTCGGCACAGCGTATAGATCAAGCTGGAAGAAAACACCGTACCAAGAGGCAGAAAGGTGTGCACACAACAGAAAAGAGAGACAGCATTTTAAGAAACTATCAAAAGTTCCATGAACACTTACATGGCATCAAGAACAGAAAGACTCTGCTATATTTGTATATCTGAGTGTGTGTTCCTATACAAATGCCAAAGCTCAGCCCCATACATGCAGGGCAGGTTCAGAAAAACTGCATCTGGGTGGCAGCATCTGACTTGACTTCCTAAAATTTGAAGGGCAAGCTTCAGGGCACAAATTTCCACTTTATTCTGTGTCCCAAATTGTCCCTTTGCAAGGGACTAAAAGTAACGCTAAGTTTGTGAAGAGCAGTAGCAGAACTGGGTGATGGAGTGTGAACAATTTCTGACATCTACAAAATAAGAGCTTAAAACTGTTATCAATGTAGAAAACTATCAAAAGAATGTAACTTCTCCTGTTCTTGTCACAGTATTAGATCATAAACATCATCATTTTTGTCTGTACCAGATGTGCCTGGCTTTGGTAGTCTCCACAGAAACAGCTTTATTCATAAGATCTCAAAAGCTCGAAGAAGAATCAGTCTTTAAGGCTGATAAGTGTCAAATCTGTTCCCAGCTGCACTGTCAGTAATGCTGCTGTTGGTAGCTTTCTGTGGTCAAAGAAAGCTTTACCAAACAAGTCAGTAGTTTAGGAGCAGTTTTTGTAACCAAAGAAAATATGCTGTACAGTTTCCCAAAAAAGAAGGATTGTGAAGATGATCCCAATATTGTTGCTTCACACATCCTTTATTGGTCTTTCTTTTTGTTCATGGAGAGAAAACCTAGAGCAAAAGAAACAACTCAGCAAGGTGACTTGTGGATTCTGCTGTTCACTGAATACTGGAATGAAGTGGATACTCTCTATCAGTTCTGCCATAGGCTGTATCTTTGTGATGGAGCAGGGATAGAAACGGCAAACTGTGTCTTGTTCACTAATGTTAGGTAAGGTCACAATCAGAAGCTCCTTTGAATCCAGAGAGAGAACCAGAAGGTAAGAAAAATGCAGAAGTCCAGCAGAGTGCCTGTGCCATAGTTGGGCATGTTTTTCCTGTGCAGAAGGAAGAACTTGCAGGCTTGTAACAAGACTTAGAATGGACTTAATTGTGTTTATATTGAAGATTCTGCCATGTCTATATGTAGACTGCACCAAGTGCACAGGCTTTTGTCTCAGTCGGGAGCATGCAGTCAGTGCTGTCACTAGACCTGGAGACAGTGAATGATTATGTTTAGGGTGGACACCAGTATTTTGCCAGGGAGGCTCATACTGCAGGTCCCACTGGCACATACACACCTGCAATCTTAGAGCTGCCAAGAGGAATCAGCCTGGGTGGTGGAAAACACCCTCTAGAGGATGACTGCGAGCATGTCCCGTGGGACTCTGCTGTCCCTGTGGGCTGAGGAAGACAGAGGCTTTTGTTCAAGAGTCTGTTGAACCTGCCCTGTACCTGTTACAAGCCCTCACTCTCCTACAGTTTTTTGTGTCACTTACATGTAAAACTGCATTTTTCTAATTATCGGACGCAGAAAAACCCGTATTTTTAGTTCTTAGGGAAGAATTGTTGTAAAAGCAGCTGATGTATTAAAAATTGTTGTAAGAGCAGCTGATGTATTAAATAAATCACCAAGAAGTTGTAGCCAGCAGCAGTGTTGCAGCAAGCTGCTGTACGCACTGCAGAATCTTCTTGATGTACATAAAGGAGAGGGATGTACATAGTTCATTATTAATAATAATCCTTAATATTTTAAGTGGAGTTTATATATATATATTTTTAATAGTCATTATAGAAAACTGTATCTTCCTTGGCTGTCATTGCTGATGATGCTAGATCACCTCCCAGTTAAGATGCAGTTATGACATTCATAGTAGCCAAAAAAGCCACATCATGCTGTCACTACACTGAGTTCCAGACGCATGTTTTGTTCTCCGTGTTTTCTTCTGTTGCTGAATGATTCACTGGGTCTTGGCCCTGCAGCCAAGTCAGAGACCTGTCCATCAGAGCCTGTGCCTTTTCAGGAGCTATGGGAAGGGAAGCTGGGGAGGGGGAGAGGAAATCTCTGTAAAGAGAATTGTTTTCTGACCTACTTCACTTATTTGTACAGTTAAGATTAAAGTAATGTACAATAAATGTATCTTGAATTTCCCTTTGTTAACAAATAGAAGATATCTATTCTGTATAGGCAAGCTTTCATAGAATCATAGAATCATAGAATCTTAGGGGCTGGAAGGGACCTCGAGAGATCATCTAGTCCAACCCCCCTGCCAGAGCAGGGTCACCTAGAGTACATCACACAGGAACTCATCCAGGTGGGTTTTGAATGTCTCCAGTGAGGGAGACTCCACAACCTCCCTGGGCAGTCTGTTCCAGTGCTCTGTCACTCTCACAGTAAAAAAATTTTTTCGGATATTCACCTTGAACTTCCTATGCTCCAATTTACACCCAAGCTTTGCGATACTGTTTCGTTCATCGTGCCGGCCATGGTCTGACATGGTCTGACACCCTCTGCATTCACTGCCAGTGTCACCAAATCACTTGTATTTGCAGAGCTGCTGAGTTTCACTGCGCTGCCTGGAGGCAAGGCCAAGAGGTCAGGAAGGAAGCAACACAAGCTTAGTTCTCTGAGAGAAATGTTCATTTCAGGGCTTTCAGACGTAGTTACTTGCCCAGGGGCTGCAAAAGGGGAGGAGAGAAAATCAAGAGCTGCTCAATAGAAGCCACAGTCACACCTGTCAAATGGTCAGAAGGTAGATTCCATCGGGCTCTG
>NW_009953658.1:65250-69274 GCF_000747805.2 Chaetura pelagica | reverse complement strand
GGCCAGCCCTGCCCCTGGCCCCTCAGCAGCACACCTAGACAGCTTGTCAGGGGCTGCAGGGCTGGCAAGTCCCTCACTACCCCATTGCAGCAGCAACAAGGCAGGAGGAGGTGGGAATGCGGCTGGAATTCCGGCCCTGTGGGCTTGGAGAGGGTGTGAGGCCATGGGCGGGAAGCCGGGCCCGCTCTGCGGCGGCCCTGACGGAGCCCGTGCTGGCAGAGGCCTCGGCTCAAGCCCAACAACTGGCCTGTCCCCTGGAGCCAGAATGGGTCCCGAGCTCAGGATGCAGCCCCGAGATGGGCAGAGGGCTGGAGCAGCTCTGCTGTGGAGACAGGCAGAGAGGCTTGGCAGGAGGCTCTGGAGACACCTCTGAGCGGCTGCCAGGGCCTGCAGGGCCGGCAGGAGAGCTGGGGAGGGGCTGTTCCCTGGGGTCTGGTGGGAGAGGACAAGGGCTGATGGATTAAACCTTGACAAGGGGAGATGGGGAGGAAATTCTTCCCTGTGGGGGTGGCGAGATCCTGTCCCAGGGAAGCTGTGGAAGCCCCATCCCTGGAAGCATTCAAGGCCAGGCTGGACGGGGCAGGCAGCAACCCGGGCACCGCTGTGGAAACAGGGCGTGAGGGTTGCTGGGGAAGACAGACACCAGAGCCATGAACGTCCTCCCTGCCGGCTCCTTTCTCTGAGCTGCTGCTGCTGAACACAACATGCTACGTGTGGCAGAGCCTTGGGCCAGTTTGGGCCACCTGTCCGTGACGGGGCAGGGGGTGTGTGTCACTCAGCTAGATGTTCCTGAGTCAAGACAAATGACAAGGAGGGTTCGCTCCCCAATTACGGTTCTGAGCAAAACAGACAACTTGGGGGGAAAAGAACTATTTATTTGATCACTAAAGTCCAGGGGCTGCAGGGTCACATTTGCCCCCTCCTGGTGCCTTCAGGGGATGCTCTGGCACGTTGCCCAATGAGTGCAGGGGACAGCCTGCCATCTTGCCATGGGCTGCAGGGGGATTTCTGCTCCAGCACCTCCTTCCGTTCTTCCTCAGCAACCTGGAGATCTCCACTCCAGCACCGCCCTCACCTCTCCAGCTCAGCTCTTCCCCCCTGCTCTCTCTGCTCTCAGCTGTCAGACCAGATCTCTCACAGGTTAATCACAGAGGTGCATCTATTGTCACTCTCCAGTGGCTGGGCCTTGGCCTCCTGAGCTGGGGCAGCTTTGAGGAGCTTCTTACAGGAGCCAGCCCTGGGGCCCCTCCCCTGCTTCCAAAACCCTGCCAGAACCAAACCAGCACAGCTGGTGAGAGCCCACCTGGAGCCCCCAACACAAGAAGGACACAGACTTGTTGGGTTGTGTCCCGAGGAGGGGCACAAAAACCATCAGCAGGCTGGAGCACCTCTATTAGCAAGATGGGCTGAGGGAGTCGGGGCTGTTCAGCCTGAAGAAGCCTCTGGGGGGGCCTCTCAGCAACCTTCAGTGCCTGAAAGGGGCCTGTATGAAGGCTGGGGAAGAGCTGGTCACTGGGGCATGTAACAGCAGGAGAAGGGGAAATGGTTTTTAAAAGCTAGGAAAGGGTAGGTTGAGGGTTGAGATTAGGAAAAAGGTCTTGACCATGAGGGTGATGGGTCAGTGGAACGAATTGCCTAGACAGGTGGCGGAGGTCCCATCTCTGGAGGCTTCAAAGTCAGGCTTGATGGGGCTCTGAGCAACCTGGTCTAGCATGATGATGTCCCTGCTTCTTGTAGGCGGGTTGGACTAGAGGACCTTTAGAGCTCAGTGCACACCCTATAAGCTCCAGCAGGCCCCCCATAGGTGGCGCACAGACACCTGCATCCGAGACCCAAGGGAAGGCCTCCTCTCTGCAGATCTTCTTAGCAGGGCTAGGGTTTGAGCTGCCAGGTGTGAGACATGGGGGCTGCTGTCATTTGCCATGCCTTCAAGGGCTGGAACAGAGAGGAAGGGAGCCAAGGTCAGAGCGGGATCTGCAGGGACGCCCCAGCAAGCCCTCCTGCCAGGGCCAACCCACCCAGCTCTTCCCATGGCCAGGAGGGAGCAGGAGCTGAGGGCACCACCCGGTCAGGCCAACCCCACCCAGCTCTTCCCATGCCCAGGAGGGAGCAGGAGCCGAGGGCACCAGCTGGGAGGTGCTGCCCTGAACACCTCACGTGCCCCTGGAGCCTCTCTCTGCTCTACCCACACTGCCCCTGCTCTGCATAGGGAGCGCAGCCCTTCCGGGCTGGGCAGGCTCCCTGCCCGGGGTCTTTCCTTCTCCCCACCAGTCCCCACTGAGCCCCTCCCTCACCTTCGCAGATGGGCTGGAGCTTCTCTTGCTGTCCTGTTATGTGCCGCCCGGCAAGCCCTGGGCACACACACACACACCCCCAGCCTGTCACCCCCCCTGCTGCTGGCCTCAGCAGCCCCCCAGCAGCCCAGCTGCCCCCCAGCAGCCCAGCCACATGCTCTCCTCCCCTGGGCAGGGCTGGGTGAGGGTGGCAGGGAGCCCCGTGGGTGCCCTGGCCCCACCTGGGGTCCTGGGGGCTCCAGGGCAGCCAGGGCTGGGCCAAGCTGCAGCGGGGCAGGGAGGGTCCCCCCGGGGTGCTGGCTCACCAATGAACGTGATGGCTGCCTCTCGCAGGGACTCCTGTGGGCTCTGCAGGTACCGCAGGGACTGGCCCAGGTACTCGTCCACTCTGCTGCTGTCCTCTTCCAGCTGGGGAGAACACAAGGGGACAGAGGTAAGAGTTGGCACTCAGCCTGCCCTACAGCCAAGACCAGCCTCCCCTGCTGCCAAGGCCCAGCTGGGCTGGCTCTCCATTGGAGCCTTGAGTTTGGGGAGGGAGAGGAGCCTGGAGAAGAGCGCTCAGGGCCGCAGGCAGCAGGGCAGGGAAGGTGTGTCGGGCGCAGGCTGGCGGTGATGGGCTGCAGCGCTGGGCAGAGGCACCACTGCCAGTGCCACACAGCAGGCACTGGGGGCTTGTCCAGGCTGGCTCTGGGCCTTGGGGGCCATCCTTACCAGGTGCTTGCTGGCCGCCCGAGTCTTCTCCTGCAGCAACAGCTGGCTGAGCCTCCTCTTCTTCAGGAACATGGTGGCATGAAGCAGGGCTTCCCGAGAGGCCTGCGGAGCAGCACAGACTGGGAGGTGGCAGTGCCGCCCGGGACACAGGACCTGCCTCCTCTGCCCCGGGGCAAGGCTTTCCTGGCCCCTGGGGGGAAGGTGCAGCAGCTGGGGAGCACGTCTGTGGGTGGAAGGGGTGCCCGGGCAGAGGAGGGGGGCAAAGCCTATGTCGGGCAGCAGGACAGAGGCAGTCCAGGCCAGGAGGAGGCTGCAGCACTGCTGCCCACCAGGGGCGGTGCCAGGGCAGGAGGCAGCCAAGCCCCCTCCCACAGGAGCACCAGCAGCTCATGAGTCCTCACCTCAGCCACCAGCTGGTTCTCATCGTGCAAGAGGATGAAGAGAGGGAGCAGGCTCTGGTGCACATAGGGCTTCAGGGGCTCCTTCCCTTCTTTCGCCACAAACAACATGACGCCGTGGAAGAGGAGGATAGAGGGCCCCTTCACACTGTTGGCATCCTGGTGGAAAGGAAGAGGGCAAGGCTTCAGCACTGGCTGCTCGAGGCCCAGCAGGCCACGGATCTCCAGATGCACAGCATTTCTGAGCAGCACCCCGTGCTGTGGTGGGGGGCGCGGAGCCTTACAGCGTCAAAGAGTGGCTGGAGCTTCTGAGCCAGCTGCACAGCGACGCCGCTGTCGATGCGCCTGTCCATGTGCTGCACCACCGTGCTGAGCACAGAGAGGGTCATCTCCACCAGCTCCCTGTCGGCCTCCTGCAGGAGCTCGATGAGCAGGGGCAGCAGGGAATCCATTGCTGTGGCCTGTGTGGGAAGAAACACCCCTGTGCTGTGAAGCCATCAGCCTCCCTGGCAGTTTGACCCCCCCATGGCTGTGGCCTCGGGGCCCAGAAGACAAAAGGCTGCCCCTAAGGCCTCCCGAGGCAGGTGAAATCCCAGCAGAGCTGGGAGCAGCTGCCCCAGC
>NW_009953658.1:62703-63744 GCF_000747805.2 Chaetura pelagica | reverse complement strand
TGAGGGAGGCCTCCCGGAGAGGCCGGCGGAGCAGCAGAGACTGGGAGGTGGCAGTGCCGCCCGGGGCACAGGACCTGCCTCCTCTGCCCCGGGGCAAGGCTTTCCTGGCCCCTGGGGGGAAGGTGCAGCAGCTGGGGAGCACGTCTGTGGGTGGAAGGGGTGCCCGGGCAGAGGAGGGGGGCAAAGCCTATGTCGGGCAGCAGGACAGAGGCAGTCCAGGCCAGGAGGAGGCTGCAGCACTGCTGCCCACCAGGGGCGGTGCCAGGGCAGGAGGCAGCCAAGCCCCCTCCCACAGGAGCACCAGCAGCTCATGAGTCCTCACCTCAGCCACCAGCTGGTTCTCATCGTGCAAGAGGATGAAGAGAGGGAGCAGGCTCTGGTGCACATAGGGCTTCAGGGGCTCCTTCCCTTCTTTCGCCACAAACAACATGACGCCGTGGAAGAGGAGGATAGAGGGCCCCTTCACACTGTTGGCATCCTGGTGGAAAGGAAGAGGGCAAGGCCTCAGCACTGGCTGCTCGAGGCCCAGCAGGCCACGGATCTCCAGATGCACAGCATTTCTGAGCAGCACCCCGTGCTGTGGTGGGGGGCGCGGAGCCTTACAGCGTCAAAGAGTGGCTGGAGTTTCTGGGCCAGCTGCACAGCGACGCCGCTGTCGATGCGCCTGTCCATGTGCTGCACCACCGTGCTGAGCACAGAGAGGGTCATCTCCACCAGCTCCCTGTCGGCCTCCTGCAGGAGCTCGATGAGCAGGGGCAGCAGGGAATCCATTGCTTTGGCCTGTGTGGGAAGAAACCCCCCCGCACTGTGAAGCCATCAGCCCCTCTGTCAGTTTGACCCCCCAGAAGACAAAAGGCTGCCCCCAAGGCCTCCTGAGGCAGGTGAACTCTCAGGCAGCAGAGCTGGGAGCAGCTGCCACAGCTCCCAAAGCCTGGCCCAGTCCAAGCTGCCGTGGTACCCAGCAGCCCTTCCCCAGCCCCAGGGCACCAGCCCAGCTGTAGCCAGCTGCCCCCCTCTTACCACCGCGGGCATCTTGCAGAG
>NW_009953658.1:61668-62614 GCF_000747805.2 Chaetura pelagica | reverse complement strand
GGAGAGCAGGGACAGGGGTGCCTGGCCAGCAGGACCCCCTGCCCACTGCACTGCGCCCCCCAGCCCTGGGCAGCCCCAGCTGCCTGCGCCTTGGAGGAGCCGTGAAGGAGGAGGCCGAGCTGGCACCAGGTGGGCAGAAGTCCCGAGTGTCAGCCCAGCAGTCAGGGGCCCAGCCCTGCCCCAGCTCCAGCCCCTGGGCTCCCCTGCAGCTGCAGCCATCACCCTCACCTCGGCGAGGAAGGCCATGGAAGGGACCTCCCAGCAGGGCTCCTCGCTGCTCAGCACCTGCACCAGGTAGCGCGCGATGCGGCCACACAGGCGAGTCGAGGTTCCCCGCAGCTCCCTGGCAGAGGAAGGAGGCACCGTGGGCACTGAGCAGGGAGGGGAAACTGCTGCCAGCACTGATGGGCAGATGCCTGGTCTTTCTGCCCCAGCCAGAGCAAGGCAGTGCCCAGCACCAGCAGGCTCCTTTTGGGGAGGAGACTGGGAAGAGAGCAGGGGGCTCTCACCTGGCCAGCAGACCTACTGCATAGTGGTGGGTCTCCGGGTTGAGGAGCGTGTCCCAGCCGCGCTTGCGCTCGACCGCCAGCACAACGTGCTCCCAGCCCATGCGGCAGAGCAGCGCCTTGATGGTCAGCACCGCAAACCTGCGCGTGGAGCAGAGCCCAGGTCATGCCGGGAGCCCGAGTGCTGGGGCCACGGGCAGGAGGGGGGGAGCGGGACGGAGCACCTGCTGGGACTGGTGGGAAGGCAGCCGTCCTGCTGGATTTCCCCCCACAAGGTCCCGACCTCCTCAGGCATCTGCTGCGTGCTGAAGAGCACCTGGGAGAGCAGAGCCAGGAGCAGCGCGGGGAGACACGCCGACAGCCCGTGCGGGGGCCTGGGCAGCTGCAGCAGCTCCCACAGCGCCCCGGGTGCCTGCAGGGAACGAGAGAGGCCGGGAAAG
>NW_009953658.1:61143-61505 GCF_000747805.2 Chaetura pelagica | reverse complement strand
CCCAGGCGCCGAGGCCATCCCCCTCCAGATGGTGGCAGCCGCCCTGCGGGCCCAGAAGGGTCTGTCAGCGGGTTCTGGCCACAGCACCCAGGCCTGGGCAAGCCCGGGGCCCCGAGCAACAGGCCCCTGAGGGGCAGGAAGGGAGCGCGCAGCTCCGGGGCTGACAGGCCCGGGCTGGGAAACGGAAGGGCCTGAGAGTCTGGGTCTGTCTTGGCAGCCTCCCTGGGATGGGCCTTGCAGGCTGATGGGCTCCCGTACCCCTTGCAGGCTGGGGCCTGGCTCAGGAGGGTCACCACCACGTCGTGGGGACTCGTCTCAGCCAGCTGCCGGATGGGAGCATCCAGCTGGGGGTCGTAGGCAGA
>NW_009953658.1:57638-61020 GCF_000747805.2 Chaetura pelagica | reverse complement strand
CTCAGCCATGGGCAACTTACGCTTCCCACAAACACATCGAGATCAGTGCTGGGGCGTCTCTCCTCCATGCTGCCCACGGCCTTCTCAGCCATGGGCAACTTACGCTTCCCACAAGCACATCTAGGTCGGTGCTGGGACGTCTCTCCTCCATGCTGCTCAGGCCTGGCCTTGAGGGCTTCTGCTGCAGGCTTGGAGACACCTCAGGAAAGCACCACGGGTGCAGGGCACCAGGGAACAAGGTGGCTGCGTAGGGGCACCTCGCAGCCGCACTCTGTCCTGTCCCGTCCTCGAGGGCTTCCACCAAAGGGTTGGAGGCACCTCAGGAAAGCACCACGGGTACACGTCACCAGAAATCAAGGTGGCTGCGAAGGGGCATCTGGCAGTCACACTGTGTCCTGTCCTGGCCAGTCCTGCACTTAAATCCACCTCCAGGCATTGTGAGGTGGCATTGTGAGGTGGCACTGGCAGGTGGCATTGTGAGGTGGCAGTTCTGGAACCAGAAATCCAGACCAGATTCTATTCCGGAATCTAGAAATGGAGATCAGAGTCTCTTCCAGAATCACAGAATAGCAGTGGGTGGAAGGACCTCCATGCAGAGCCAACCCCTGGAACTCCTTGAGCTCTTAACACAGGATCTGAGAAGAGATTGAGTTAGAAGGGACCTAGAAAGGTCATCTAGTCCAACCCCTGCATCACTTGTGAGACAGCAGAGTCTCAACCCCAGCCTCAAAGGCTTCCATGGAGGGGGCAGTCACAATGGGACAGGGTGCTAGAAGCATCTCAGATGAAGAGGAAGTTCCCATGCTTGCACAGGGTGGTTTTGGGAAGCAAGGAACTCCTCAGCATCAGGAAGAATGGATCCAACTGGTCTGAGTGTGCCTTTGAATCTGATTATCATGGAAACAAACCCTAAAGACCAAGGTCCCACACCCTCTTCCCAAGAGCTGTGATGGGCAGCATGGCACAAAGGCACACCCAGCAGCAGGGGCAGTGCAAAGGTCTTTCCCCTGCAGCTTCTCCCTGCCTGCCCTGCCTTGCTCTGAGCCAGAGAGAGTGGGTTTGGAGCATGAGCTTGGCAGGATACTGCAAAAACTGGGATCAGAGCTGCTTCCCAGCTGGAGTCTAAAATAACTATGAGATTACCTCCCCAGAGGCACAGCTGGCACGGACAATGCTTGGTGTGTTCCTCTCCCAGCTTGTCCCAGTCTTGCCTGGCTTCCCCTTCACCTTTCTTCAAAGCTTCCTTCACTGCAGGAACTTCATCCCTGCTGAGGGGAAAGAGAGGGCTGAGCTTCACCTCCACCACCACTTCTTCCTGATCTCCTTTCACAGAATCACCAAGGCTGGAAAACACCTTCAAGATCATCAAGTCCAGCCTAGGACCTGACACCACCTTGGTGTGCATGTCCCATGGGAGATGCTTTGCCAGCCACCTCCAGAGAGCCTTTTGCCATGCCTGGCTCAGAGAGGCTGCCCAGTACCTCTGCACCACCCATACCCCACCATGCTCCCAGGAGTGCTCCTTGTCTCCCTGCACTGGGAACAAGATTCCCCAAATCAGGCATACGGAAACCTCTGGAAAATGACTCTAACATGAACTGCAGGCAAATACTTGAAGGGCTGGATCAAATCCATAAACCCCAGGATCAACCCATATAAAGCCTCCTCCTTCTCCAGAGGTGGGAGAGAAGCCTGTTCCCACAGAGACTCCTGTTCAGAGGTAAGAGTAGACCTGAAAAATGCAGCTGATTTCCCCTGGGGGATGAACTGAGCCCCGGGCGGGTCACGGTAACTCAGAGGGCACCTCAGAAGATTCCAGCCCAATGTCCTGTTATGCTCTACAAACCGGCTCAAATAACTCTACCCCACAGGAAGGCAACAAGATTTGGGCAAAAGCAAAGATCTTCCAAAGGCACCACACAGTGTGCTGGCCCCACCAGCAGCAGGGGTGACCAGTTTGGTGTTACTTTTGTCCCTAAGGTTGATACAGAGCTCGTCCACCTCTGAGCTCCTCCACTTTGTGCACAGACACTGCATCACTTGTTTGCTAGATCCTTTGGGCTCTGCTTTCTGGAAAGTAATCCCAGCTATTGATTTTGCAGAGGGACAATATGCAAATGGATTTTCTTCTCCCTCAAGGGCTGCAGTTCACTTTTCCTTGTGTGGCCAGGACACCACCAGCTTGGGCTGGGATATTTAATGCTATTTCACACTCAAGCCAAGGGGTTTTCTGACATGAGCCATCCTCTGGAAAAGCAGCTAGTGCAGAGATGCAAGCTATTCTTGGGCAACCTTGCAAGAGCCATTTCCTCCCACAGAGAGCCAAACCCACTAAAGATGGCTGGAATAGCTGGGGCTGCAGCCCAGCACCAATGCAGAGTCCACCTCTTCAGGTTGGAAAACCTCTCAGATATGTTTGAGGGTTTAGCACCCACTGTTGACAGCTGGCCAGAAAGAGGGGAACTAATGATTTGAGAGGAGAAGGGGACAGAATTCAAAGCAGAGATGGAACACTCTAACACCAGGCAGCCCCAGAACACCTCTTTGCTCAGTGGAAAGACATCACAGAGACATTTCAGCAACACACCAACAACAATACATCTGTTAGCAAGGGCAGGAGCTTTTCACAGTTGCAGAACAACAGGCTGGCTGCACGTCAGGAGAAAGAGAGGACAGCAATTCATGGTTCTAGCCAACTCCCAGAGTCAGGATTCCAGTCTGGGCTCTCCCTGGGTGTAACCCAGTTCATGGCATCTGTGGAGATTTACCTTCCACTTCTTTAGCTCTTGCCAGCTCTTTGCTTTTCCTCATGACTGAAGAGGATTTCTAGAATGCCTGGATATTCCCCCAGCTGAGGTGATAATATGATGATGGTTGGTTTGAGCAGCTCCAGCACTTTCTCCAGATTAGCCCCACGGACCATTTCCAACCCAACATCTCCCAGGGTGCAGCAGGGACATGCACATCAGCAAGTTGTCCCTCCACCCCAACTGCCTGTCCCAAAGGGGCTTGGACAGCAGGACACTGCCCCCCCTCTCTCTATCACCCCCAGACCCAAATCTGCATCCTCCAAACACCCACTCGCCCCTTTCACTGCCCCCGTATCACCAGGCTGGAGAGGGAGAGCTGAGGTACCAACACCTGCACAGCTTCTACATGCTCATCCCCTTCCACCCACTGACAACAACTGCCCTTACTAACAACCCACATTTCCTTCTCCTTCCATAAGCATTTCCTGAGCCATGAAAGCATCCACACACTCGCATCATCTCAGCCTCCCTCACAGCTGCAAAACAACATCAGCTGCAGTACAATATTATCAACAACAGTTCCAAGCTGTGGCCATTTCCCCCCCTCTTTCTGGGTATCAAGTGCCCACCAA
>NW_009953658.1:56129-57501 GCF_000747805.2 Chaetura pelagica | reverse complement strand
GCTCCCCCCCTCCCCACCACACCCTGCTGGCCTCGAGGGCTGCTGGCTGCCCAGCAGAAGCAGCTGGAAGGGCCACACGATCCCTGCAAGGCTGGAGCCTCAGCCACAGCCAACTTACGCTTCCCAGGAGCACATCGAGGTCGGTGCTGGGGCGTCTCTCCTCCATGCTGCTCACGGCCTCAAGGGCTTCTGCTGCAGGCTTGGAGACACCTCAGGAAAGCACCACGGGTGCAGGGCACCAGGGAACAAGGTGGCTGCGTAGGGGCACCTCGCAGCCGCACTCTGTCCTGTCCCGTCCTCGAGGGCTTCCACCAAAGGGTTGGAGGCACCTCAGGAAAGCACCACGGGTACACGTCACCAGAAATCAAGGTGGCTGCGAAGGGGCATCTGGCAGTCACACTGTGTCCTGTCCTGGCCAGTCCTGCACTTAAATCCACCTCCAGGCATTGTGAGGTGGCATTGTGAGGTGGCACTGGCAGGGGGCATTGTGAGGGGGCAGGTCTGGAACCAGAAATCCAGACCAGATTCTATTCTGGAATCTGGAAATGGAGATCAGAGTGTCTTCCAGAATCAATGAATGGCAATGGGTGGAAGGACCTTCATGCAGAGCTGACCCCTGGAACTCCTTGTGCTCTTAACATAGGATCTGAGAATACATTGAGTTAGAAGGGACGTCCACGGCAGGAGCTGAATGAAAGGTGGAATCCTGAAGGCTGTGAATGCTTCTGGGCTGGGGTGGCTGCACGCCTGGCTGCTTGCTGTTTCAGTGGTGGTGTCACCTTCAGTTCTTTCAGGCTACACGTCCTGCATGCAGCAGTCCCCAGCATCAGAGGGGACAATACCAAACCAAGAACTATCATACATAGAGGAAATGTTCTCTGGGGGCTGATCATCACCCAGCAGCAGCTCAGATCTCCCTGAGCAGAGGGCTTCTTACAGGGATGGCAAGCAGGAGCCACAGCCCAGTGTCCAAGCCAGACTGCACCCCAAACTGATGTGGAAGCTCAGCTGCACCCTTCTCCAGCCCTCTAAGCCTCAGCTGTTCACCATAGGCTGAGGACAGAGGTCCCCAGGCTGAGCTCTGCATGACTCACAGGACCAAGGAAAAGCAGGTACAAGCTGAGAAAGCTCCTCTGTAGGAGCCTTTGAGGGCTTCTGCCTTCTTCTGGTGTGGGAAAATATGCAGAAGGTCTTTCCACCACCTCAACTGCACAGCTTGCAACTGCCTCCATCACACACTTGTTCTGGTTGGAAAAGACTCTTTGAGTCCAACCACTAACATAACTCCAGAGAGTCAAGAGCTTAAACCATGTCCCTCAGTACCACATTGCTCCAGCCTCCTTCAAGCAGTTGTAGAGTGAGTTGTTTCCCT
>NW_009953658.1:49965-56018 GCF_000747805.2 Chaetura pelagica | reverse complement strand
CCCTGCCAGCCTCCATCCCAGGCCGCTGCCAACCCTTCCATGCTTGAGCCAGGGAAGAGAGACAACCAGCAAGGGAGATGGCTGGGGCTCAGCTCCAAAACCATTTATTGAAACCAAAAGGATTAGAAAGTTCACATGAAACCAAAGCTGGACACACAGGAGGAGGCTTTTTGTTTTTCAGGTTTCTTAAAGGGTTGCTGTATTTTTTCACCTTTTGAGCAGCCTTTTTGTCCCTTCCCATAGGATGCTACTTTGGGAAGGTAAGAGGGTTGTTTTTTGTTCTCATCCACTGGAGGGGCATAAAAATAAATTTGTCAATTAACAGTATGTACATAGGTACAGGCTGTATTTATTTTCTGTGGGAAAACAACACTATCAGTACTTAAAGGATCATGTTCATGACTTCCTTTATCTTACAGGAGACTTATTTTTGTACAGTAAATCCAAATTCATCTCCATAGCTTAGGCAGCTCCACAACTTGTCTGCAGGTAGGGCTGATACACCAGCCTGCTCCTGCTGTTTGAGGACAACCCCTGCTGCCTTTCTCAGGTACTTCAGACCCCATTCCCCAGGAGAAAACCTTCTTATCAGCCAACCTGGGCATGTCACATAGAGCACAGCAAATCCCAGGGGTTGGTTTTTGCTAATCTGGAGTCTAAAAAGTGGGAACACCTGGGACACAGGGAAACCTGGTGATGGGGAAGGACCAGTGCAACATGAGAACACCATTCAAGGTTCATGTTCTTCCTAAAACACACAACAGCCATCCAGTGTGGCCACACAGTGGTGTCTGGCTGGGATGGCAGGAAATTCAACATCAGAGATGAAAACCTTTCCTGTCTTTCCTTTTTATGGACACGAGTCTTGGGTCTGCGTTGGATCACCCATGTAATTGAGAAGCTTTGGAGAAGCTGCAGGATGTTGGCCATCAGAAGCCCACCTGTTCTTCAGCTGCTTACCACAGACACCATGAGGACTGAGGACTCCTGAAGCCAAACAGCAGCCAGGCAAAACAACCAACACACACACTCAATTAACAGCAGAACAGCAAAGATGGAGAACTTGCTCCCTGGCTTCTTGGCAGACTGCAGGATTTCCCCCACAAATGTCACACCTCCAACACATCAGCCTGGCTGCTGATAGAGATTAATCCTTTTAAGCAACAGTTAAGTCTCTGAATGCCATTTAAAAGGCAGCAGCAGCCATAAAACGCGCAAACATTTCCAAGCTGACTCTCAGCATGACATGAAGGCAGGATGGGCAGACACTCAACTCACTGGAGAAAGAAGAGCAAGGAGGCTGGGTGGTCAGGATGAGAGACAGCAAGTGACAAATGGGATCTCTGAGATCCTCCAGCTGATGGAGGATCAACTCTTGGACACCATGAGATAAGGACAAGGCTGCATGGACCAGCTGACCCACCTCATGGCCCAGCTGTCTCCCATGCCCTGGGGAAACCTGCCGTCCAGCCCCACTGCCCTCCTCAGGCCAGGGACACCTCCACAGGTCCAGCACGTGGAGCCTCAGCAGGGGTATGATAGTGGGAAGTTGATAAGAAAAATAACATTAAAAACAAAAAACAAACACACAACCCCCCCCCAAGCCAAAGCAACCAACATCAAGACCAATGGCAGGACTTGGTGGTGAGGGAAATGTTGGATATTTGCAACTTGAAGACAGCTTCTTCCCTGGGAAGTAGTCCTGCTTTGTCTGGTCCAGTCTCTCTCTCCTAGAGGCAGCAGTCCCTGCTGGAGGCATGAGGGTCATCTGGCAGCACTTCTTCCTGGGGATGGAGCTGGCAAGGAGGAACCAGGCTCCCCGCCAGCACTGGGTGGTCTCCAGGGGGTCTCACAGGAGTGCTGGGCAAAACACAGCCACTGTCAGACTAGGAGAAGAGAGAGAAACAACAGGGTGTTGAGGCACTTTGCAGCTTTTTACTAGTAGTGACGGGACTAGTGCCCAGAGGAGGCTGGTAGGAGAGGAGCAGGTTTGCTCCTGCTCTTCCACCCCTGGTGACCCCATACACATTCTCACACCTTTAGCCGAGGTCCTGTCTCACAAGTTCTGACCTGTCTCTTCATTGGCAGGAGGCTGAAAGCACACAAAGGGTCAATGCATCCAGCCTCCTCAGCAGGCACTAGTTTTCACCTCCTGACCTGCTAATTGACCTCTGCAGAACCTGACCAGGTGTGTCACAGCCCTGCAGCTCACTCCTTAAATTATCTGTAAATGCACCTGGACTGCATCTGGAGCAAGTGCCTGGGTCTTGCACCCTTGCTGCACTCCTGGCAAGGCAGGATCATGCCAGCCACATGAAGTGGTCACCAAGCTCTTGAGATCTGTTGGGGCTGTTCTCCACAGGTCCTACATGATCCCAAACCTATAGGCAGGATCAGAGTCAAGCTCTTCAACAAAGCTAGAAGGAACCTGGTGTGTTGGGTGGAAGAGATGGAGAATGGGAGCACCTGAGTACAGATTATGTCCTTCAGGAAGAACTAGAAGCTGCTTTGACAGCATGTGAAAGTCCCAGAAATTAACATAGACCCCTGTGAGACAGCAGGGCACCAATTCCAGTGACAGAAGATGTCTGGCACCAAGTAAAAAGCTGCCTTGAGGACAGTAATTGCCAGAGCAGGGCAAGCAGGGAGACAGGACTTGGACACCTCAGCCTGCCTGGTGGTGTCCTGGGGTGGGGAAGCACCACTCCAGAGATGGGCTCCTCCAGGATCTAGGCTGGCTCTCCATCTCTTTTAAATCCCTGCAGGGATGGGGACTCCACCAGTGCCTTGAGCAGCCTGGGCCAGGGCCTGACAACCCTTTCAGAGAAGAAATTGTTACCAAGATCCAATCTAAACCTCCTCTGGTGCAACTTCAGGCCGTTTCCTCTTGTCCTATTGCTTGTAACGGAAGAAGAGATTGACCCTTACCATTCCCCCCCACTCCAACCTCCTTTCAGGGAGTTGTAGAGAACAAGAAGGTCTTTCCTCAGCCTCCTTGTCTCCATGCTGAACACCCCCAGTTCCCTCATCTGCTCCTCATCAAACTTGTGCTCCAGACCCTCCATCAGGCTGGAATTACTCCGTCTACTGAAACTGCAATGAAATGCACCACATGGAAACCAAACTCAGAAGCAGCTACCTCGGAAAGGGCAGAACACACTCTCTGGGTCTTTTGCCTCTTCAACTCTTGGTGCGAAGAAAACCCCTTCAAATCGTCCTTTCTGGCCATGAACCAGCTAGAGCCAGGCCATCCCTGTCCACCAAGCAGGTGCCTCCCTGTGCTGAGACCTCCAGGAAATCCCAGCACAGAAAAAGCTGAGGATGAGAGTGGAGAAAGGCCCTTACCTTGTGCCTGCTCTCCTGGCTCAGGGTGTATGTCCCATAGGAGTTCCCAGGAGTCTCCAAGGGGCTGACAACGTTCCCAAAATGCTCTGCAGATGAGCCTGGAAAAGGGTGCTGGGAGGTGGAGGGAGCAGGGCTGGGCTGCTTCTTGGGAATAAGCTGGTATGAGGAAGGGGAGAAAAACCCAGAGTGTGGAGGCATTTCTTCCTGATCCCCCAGGCTGCTGGCAGCTTCCGCACTGCACAATCTGCTCAGGCTGAAGCGGGTGGTGGGCATGTCGGGCCCTGGACCCAAGCAGCCCTGGTGCTGGGAGACAAAGTCTTGGCTGATGCCAGAAAAAACAGGCTGAGTGAGGGAGCCCAGGAGTGGGGCAACATAGTCCTGCAATGGGCTGGGGCTGCTGCTGGGCAGGAGGTGTGGAGCAGAGCCAGGGCTGTGGCTACACAACCATTCACTGGCAAGTAACAGTGTTTGGGCTGGCTGGGAGGTCCCACCCGACCCTGGCTGGGCAGGGAGAAGGAGTGGCAGGGATTTTCTTGGGTGGGACCCACAGTGGTGAAGTCACCCTCCAGCTGCTGAGTCCCAGGTGGCTCCTGTGGGCAGGAGACTCCTGGGGGTGAAGTGGGTGCTTTGTCCCATGAGGTGCCCTGTGCTGGCTGGAAGAAGCGGAGCAGACCTTCCTCCCCAGCTGGCTTCCACTGCAAGCCATCAGATGGCTCTTCCTCCTCCTCAGCTGGCACTGGTTGCTCCCAGAGGGGAGCAGGGGGCTGGCCTGGGGCCACGCTGGGCTGCATCACAGGCTGGGGCAGGAACTGTGAGTCCTTGTCCTCCATGTGGGCCTGGTAGGTGGCAGTCCCTCCCTGTGGGCTCAGGGACGTGCCTGGCAGGGGATAGACCTGTTGTCCCACTTCGTACCTGCTCACCAGAGTGGCGTGAATGTAGGAGAGAATCTCGTTGCTGGCAAAGCAGTTGTTCAGGGATGGGCTGTGCTCAGAGTCCCTGTTGACCAACACCATTTTCTCATCCAGCAGTAGGAGCTCCAGGTCCTCAGCATTCAACCCCAGGCCCTCCAGTGCACTGAAGAGCTCATTGTTGGAACAGCTCTCATCACCTATAATTGAGAGCGAGTCCAAAGTGGCCAAGACAGGGCAGTCCTGCTGCAAATCCACAAGCCCCTCTTTGAGGCTGGCCCCCTTCAAAGGAACTGGAGCAATGCTCATACTCCCAGCATCTCTTCCTGCATCCAGCAAGGACACATCCTCGAGGTGGTCCTCAAAACTGCTGCTGAAGGAGTGGTTAGGTGCAGGAGCTGGGTGGGAGACATAAACCGCCTTGTCCTGTTGCATCATGGCACCCAGCAGAGAACTGGGGTTAACAGCATCCTTCTGGGAGTGCCCTCCATGCCTCTGGGAGGCCTTCCTGGACCTGCTGGATTTCCCTTTGCTCTGGAAAGGGTCAGGGAAGCCCAGGAGAGGGTAAGCACTTTAGTATAGGAGTGCCTGTCCTGTAGCAAAGGTAAAGGGAAGATGCATGGACTGTTTCCGAAGGCGCTCTCCTCCTTCTTCATCTCTGCGGGGCAGGAAGTGCAGAGTGGGGGTTGTACATGCACAAACACATGCCACAAAATGCTGCTGCAATGGAGAGTTGTGGTTCCTGCAAGCCAAGGTCCCTTTGCTATGACCAGCCTGGCAGGACCAAGCAGGACCATGTGCACACACATTTACGTGTGCGTTTGCATACAAATACACACACTTGTTTTTATACACACATACACAAACCCACTTCACTGTAGCATAACCAAGAGGACACTTAAAGGTTGACAGAGCTCTGCCAGACAGAAGTCACACCTCTTCCCTGCTCAACTAAGCTGCAGCCACCCCTCAGGACAGGGATGTTGCCACACTGAGGCCCCAGGTTCTGCACCCACGTGTCCCGACAGCCCCGAGAGCAGCCACCAGTCTTCCCAGGGCACAAGAAGCAGTGACAAACACCCTGCCCTGCTCAGGGCATCCCAGAGCCCACCCTGATGGAAGAAGCCAGCTTGGGCTGAGCCAGATGGCACTTACACGAGGGGTCTCTGGGTGACAACGATGTGACAACTTTTTTTGGTCAGCTTCTCTCTCTCCCTTTTTTTCCATCACCCTCTCCCTACTCTCTCTCTGTTTATCACCCCCTGCCCCTTCTCTCTTTTTAATTTTTTTGTACCTCCGCGTTCTCTCTTTTTCACACACACCCCCTTTTTTCTTTGCTGCGCTTTTTATTTTTGCCCCCTTCTTCTTCCCCCTTCTCTCTTTTTCTTTGTAATTGTCACTTTCCCCTTACCTCTCAATTTTTTTACCCCCCTTGTCTATGTCACAGCACCCCTGTTTTTTTGCCTGCTCATCCCGTTCTCTCTTTTTTTTGACACCCCTATTTCTTCATATTTGTTGGCCCCTCAGTCTCTTTTTAAAAAATTTTACAACCTCTTCTCTGTTTTTGTTCCTCCCCCCTTCTTTCTTTCTTCAGCCCCCCTTTTTATTTGCTCCCCTTTCTCTTTTATTTTATCCCCTTCCTTTCTTCCCTACCTTTCTTCTACCTTTTTTGGTAGTTATCACTTCCTGTTATCTCTCATTTTTTTAATGCCTTCTCTGTCTCTTTTTGTCCCCTTTTACCCCCCTCCCCCTTTTTTTTTTTATGCCCTCCCCTGTTTTATCTTTTTTTTTTTTTTTTTT
>NW_009953658.1:48005-49600 GCF_000747805.2 Chaetura pelagica | reverse complement strand
CCCTATTTCTTCATATTTGTTGGCCCCTCAGTCTCTTTTTAAAAAATTTTACAACCTCTTCTCTGTTTTTGTTCCTCCCCCCTTCTTTCTTTCTTCAGCCCCCCTTTTTATTTGCTCCCCTTTCTCTTTTATTTTATCCCCTTCCTTTCTTCCCTACCTTTCTTCTACCTTTTTTGGTAGTTATCACTTCCTGTTATCTCTCATTTTTTTAATGCCTTCTCTGTCTCTTTTTGTCCCCTTTTACCCCCCTCCCCCTTTTTTTTTTTATGCCTTTACCTGTTTTATTTTTTTTTTTTTTTTTTTTTTGACATCCCCTGTTTCGTAGAATCATCGAATCATAGAATGGTTAGAGTTGGAAGTGACCTTAAAGATCATTGAGTTTGAACTCCCCTGCATGGGCAGGGACACCTTGCAGTAGATCAGGTTGCTCAGAGCCCCATCCAACCTGCCCTTCAGCACTTTCAGGGATGGGGCTTCCACAACTTCTCTGGGCAACCTTTTCCAGTGTCTCACCACTCTCACTCTAAAAAATTCCCTTCTGATCTCTAACCTAAATCTGTGTCAGTTTAAAATCCCTTGTCCTCGCAATACAAGCCCTTGTAACAAGTCCCTCCCCAGCTTTCCTGTAGCCCCTTCAGGTACTGGAAGGCCACTATGAGGTCCCTCCAGAGCCTTCTCTTCTTCAGACTGAACAACCCCAGCTCCCTCAGCCTGTCCTCATCAGAGAGCTGCTCTAGCCCTTGGATAATTTTCATGGCCTCCTCTGGACACACTTCAACAGGTCCACATCTTTCTTTTATTGTGGGCACCAGAGCTGGACACAGCACTCCAGGTGAGGTTCCACCAGGGCAGAGTCAAGGGGCAGAATCACCTCTCTCCATCTGCTGGCTATGATTCTCTTTTTAAATTTTATTGGCTCCTCAGTCTCTTTTTTTAATATCCCTTTCTCTCTCTCTCTCTTTTGTTCTCAGCTGTTCTTCTGTGGTGTTTTTTTGCTCCGCCTTTTTTTCCCCTACCCCCTTCTCTTGTTTTCAGTACCCCTCTTTTTTTTTGTCCCCATTCTCTCTGTCCTTTCTCCCTTCTCTTTTCACATTCCCTTATTTATTTATTTTTTGTTGGCTCCCCCTTTCTCTCTCCTTCTCTCTTTTTTTTGTAGACCCCCCTTCTCTCTCCTATTTTTTATCAGCTTCCCTTCTCTTTTTTCTTATATCCCCCTTCTCTCATTTTTTACTCAGGCCCTCCTCTCCCTCTCTTTTTTACCAGCTTATCTCTATTTTACCACCTCTTCTCTTGACCTTTTTCTTTTTTTTTTTTTCCCCCTCTTTCTCTCTCCCTTTTTGGTCAGCCCCCCCGTTCTCTATTTTGTTTTGCCCCTTCTCTTTCTCACTTAAAAAAAAATAAATATTTACAGCTTCTGCTTATTTGTCCCTGTTATTTTCATAGAAACATAGAATCTTACGGGCTGGAAGGGACCTCGAGAGATCATCTAGTCCAACACCCCTGCCAGAGCAGGGTCACCTAGAGTACCTCACACAGGAACGCATCCAGGTAGGTTTTGAATGTCTCCAGTGAAGGAGCCTCCACAACCTCCCTGG